>NC_143014.1:238101121-238415496 GCF_055824585.1 Amblyomma mixtum | reverse complement strand
AAAAGAAAACGCTCAGAGTAGAACACAAAAATCACAGGACGTGATTACCACTGTAGAACGCGAGATTTCAGGTGATGAAATTCGTATTTCTTATTGGCATTTATTTTCATATTCCTTTCAATACGCATGGCCTCACTATTCTTTCACTCATGATGTAACTGTGCTCGTACCTCTCAGACGTCAACGCCAACACCGACGATGCACAACCAAGAAACATGCACTCAACAGCTGTCGATGTTAATACGTCGCAGAGCGTGCACTGAGAATGCAGACAACGAAGGCAGCTCCGTGGAAGATACCCGCTTTCACTGTGGGTCGCTTGGCGGCCTTGATATCCGCTGACGCACCCTAGCATACTCTCGACGCGCCGGCATTCATTGTGTCTGAAGTAAATGGACAACTTGTAGAATTGCAGGAAAGCTTATTTACATGAAGGTCTCTTCAAACCAAGAACCCTCGTTCACAGACCGCGTTTCCACTTCCTGCTCGGCTGGCTCAAGGGGTTAGCGCGAAGGGGGATGAGTCAGTAGCCCTCCATTGTATCGTTCTTGGAAGAACGTGAGGGGGGCTGCTCCCTAATATGCCGGAACCTGAAGCCTCGACGCACGCCTCCAGCCATCGAGATAGTGTAAAAAGAAGTTGCCGAAAGGTTACCATGATGCGTTCTCTTGACAAGTACCTCTCCCGACCCGCTCCTCACATCCTTTCCACAACTTCTGTCTTATATTGAAAAAGGGACATCTCCCCCCCTCATTTTTCGAACGAGAATGTTCGGTTGAAAAATTGTTGAGGGCACTCGATATGCTGAAAGTGTGCTCCAAGGGACCTTCTTTGGCGTACGCGCTCAAGGTGGGCGCTCTTGGAATACCACAGAACCGGTATAAGCATGCGCACTATAGGAGACGTCACCGGACAACCACCGGAACGCACGGGCGCTCGCGCACGCGTAGGAAGCGGGGTCCGGTTTACGACATTCGGAGGACAGCGGGGCTCTCGGCGACTCTTTTCTTTATGGCTTGAAGCTCTATCAGGTTCCCAGAACTTTTCGCGGTTCGAGTTGCCCTTCAGAACACCCAACCTCTTTTCTTCACGGCTCGAAATTACTTCCGTCGGCTTCAGAGGGGGAGCCAGCCAGCACCAAGAACATGGAGGTGCATGCCCTTTTTCGGCGCCCGTTCGGCGTACGCCGTCGCTGTACTGCTTGCAGCATCGGTTCTTGTTTGGTAAACTTCGGTATGCCAGGCACTCGGGCAAGTGGTTTGTCAGCGGAACGTTTTATAATATCCGTTCTAGAAGCCGCGCAGCAGCTGCGTGAAAGTGTGGAAGTTAAGCTGAAAACGATCTGGCTCCCTTGAGAAAGTCGGAAAGAGGAAAACATATTGCGTTAGAGCTGCGCTGGCTGGACTGTACAGAACAAAGACCCACACGTACTGGTAGTACACGAATGCGTGTAGGCCGGTTTATTGAAGTGAGCGTAGTTCTAACATTGCAATCGCACCAACTAACCCTGTTACAAGTAGAGATGCCGTGTTTTCGGTATCCGTTAAACTCCGTTAAACTCCGAAAAATGACCCCCGCGGCATTTTGATACCTGGAAAACCAATAAACACTGATTTTCAGCCGTCCTTGAAGAAAAGAATGCCAGTTTCAAGTGAAGAAATGTACTCTACTTTTTTTTCTCTAGTTCACCCGGAATACAGCCGCACTGAACTGTCCTTGGCACCATTCCTTTCAATCGAAACCAAATTCTGTTGTCGCGTTCCTTTGTCTTCTCTTTACCAGCGTGACGGTTTTCAAGTGTGTAGGTCAGGCATAAGTTTCCTGTAACGAGGAACGCAACAGGACACGAGAGTACCCAGGACAAGCTCCCCACCCGACAAAATCTTCTGCTCTTTCCGCTCAGCAGTGCTTACAGGCTCCAGGGGAATACGGCGGGATTTTCACATTGCCTGCACGTCTCTCTCATTGCCAGTTTGGCAACTTGCCACTGTGGTTCCCCTGAGAGCTGGTACTTTTTTTTAGCGTTCATTCATGTTCTTGGTTTCTGGAGAGCAATCAAACAAAAGGTGAAAAGCTCGAGAGCCTGCTAGCAGTACTCGCTATCCCCGAAGACATGACTGTATATATAGTTTTTGTGAAGTGTAATCACGTGGTATAGAACATCGAAGCAATAAACACAGCAATAAAATCATTGAAATCAGAGGAGGCACTTGTCTGCCGCGTGTACTCAATCCTGGTTCATCTAGCCTGCACCTTCACTGGTCAATACCTTCCTGAATGGTCAGCGTTTGGTGCGAAGACCGATATATTCGCTACTCGAGAAGCTATGAAGTCCGCGAGAAATATATGCGCAGCTTCCGCGAAAACTCACTTGATAGCGATGACTTCTGGCATCAAGTGCAAGTTGTGGACCCGTTCATAGAGCAGGAATTGATGACAAAGAAGTCTTTAATGGATTATTTTAGCCTGTTGTGAGCTCTGCAGACCACCCGTTTTTGAAAGAAGGATCTCAGAATAATCGCTGTTCAAAATTACATCTGCTGACGTTTGCTTTCACAGCTTATGGAGAGCGCGCTGTAGAGAATGGCCGGTCTTGTTAAAACCATCTCTTGATTTTCTTGCCATCCCCCCATCAAGCGCAAATGTAAAACGTGTGCTTTCTGACCGCATTCCTCCGATGGCTGACAAATCTCTCAATGTACGTGTCCATTTTTTTTTCACTACGTGTAAATATAACATTTTATACTCTTTAAAGCCTTATAGTTCCATTACGAGAAAATCCGGCGCCGTGCGTTCGTCGTTCCAAGTATTTGCGTGTGTATGTACTACATACAATACAGACAATCCAAGTGATGCCATCACTGGCAAAGGCTCAATGCGGTGGCAATATTCCCAACTACATTCGCGCCAAAATTTTGAATAACCTTACGTCGTACAGCGTTCCGTTGCTGTCATAGCATTTCTCTTTTATTTTTACTCGTTTGGGCATTAATTCATTGGGTAGGGTGCTTGGTATGTGTTTAATAAAAAAATGCAGGTGCGTTATATTTTCTCCAGTAACTATACAGCCGCTTTACAACACCTATCCCGATAAACGCCGGTTTCTCTCCGGCATTGAAAGTAGAAAGCGAAAATCATCGAACCAAAGAGAAAAAATAAACACCATATAACCCCCAAATGGAAAAAAAAGAAATACTGAAAACACGGAACCCTAGGTTTTTTAGTGAAACGCCTTAGCAACGAAATAAAGCACCCAAGCGCTTTCCAAGAGGCGCCATATGGTGCGTGTGTCATTATTCCAGAGGACGAGGCAAGCACAAGGGCCCCTGCCTCATTCCAGATAGACGCAATTGCAGGCCAAATCTATTCAGGGTGTTTCACGGAACTTGAACCAAAGATTAAAAAAAAGGGGTTGCTGCGTAGCTAGGTGAAACCAACGACATGTTTTTGCTCACTGTGTGGCGCTCCTCAGAGTATCTCTTATTTTCGCTTAATTAGTTACTTATTTAAGATCAATTATACATAATTTTAACGTTTACTGTAAGGGAACATGCATTTTGTTAAGTTGTAGAGGGGCGTTACGAAAGAACCGATCCAGTTTTTTGTAGCAACGTACGTGGCCCTTTTTTCGAGTTTTCATGGAATGCTCGCTAAATATGAAAAAGAAAAACACTTCATTGCGCTCTTGCGCTACTGCATTGTAGCGCTGCCAAGCGCTTTCTGAATGAAGCGTGCGCGCTCACCTTCTGGAAGTGAGCAGTCGACGCCGCTCTTAGCATAATCTTGAAAGTGCGATCAGCACATTCTTCCAGCATGGAAAGCGCACGGCGTGATCTGCCAATTGCGATAGGGCTTTTATGAGACATCGCGCAGGCAAACCAAAAAATGAAGTAAGCTCGTAAGTATACTGCATGATGGCTATAGGCCCTAAGCAAAACTCTGTGCGTCAGCTTATCTTCAGAGCAAAAGCCCCTTTACCATGGCAAGGCGGACCGTCCCAGGGGGAGAAGCTGGGTGCAGCGCTAAAGTCTCCTATTCCACGCTTTATGCTCATGTACACTAGGCTTGTGTCTTAAGGTGTTCGTGCTGTAACTGAGATTGAAGCTTATGACACATGTTTCTTGTTAGCCGATATGACAATGCCCCGGCTGATTCTGAAACCGTTTCTGGCGTGCAGAAATTAGTTTCAGACAAAAAAATTTGAGCTAAAAATTTACTTTCGTAAACACAAAAAACAATTAGCGTTATGTAGGACGTTTACTAAACGCAATAAGGAAGCTACCTCAATTTCTGGCTCCTCAACGCAAATGTATTTTTTCGTGGCTGTCAAACTTCTTAAGTTCCATTATTTGTTCAGTTCACTCTCCATCTAACCACTGTCCAGGCTCGTGAGCTTATCTCGTCCTATCTATGCCCATTTACCTCATCCTTCACAGTTTAGATACCTTCCCGACCATGTTGTTAATGATAGCAACTGTCAAGCTTTTAGGGCTCCGCTCTCTGATTATCGCAGCAAAATCTTGTCCCGTTGTCTCGAAAAAGTTCTGTGCCGCTTATGGGACGTTTAGTCATGTCTTATGTGATGTGTATACTTGCAGTAATTTTTGACAAATCATCGCTCGAAGTCGCACGAAGAAGGCACAGAGCCCTGTTAGCCGCGACCCGACTTTTCCTTTTCTTGCACGCCAACAAAGGGAGCACGGAGGGCAGCCGCACAGCCAGCCCGCCTTGAACACGCTGGGTGAGAAAAGAAAAGATAAACGCAATACGGCTGGTCTCTTGACACACAGGCTGAGGACACGTGGTTTTCGAAGCTTCCACCAATTACGTGGCCGCAGAAAGGTCTTGCTCCACATGCCAGTGGAACAACAGCGACCTGATGCGATCAAAGTTTTTTTTTTTTTTTACCCGGTGGTGAGGCTTCTTAGTGTTCGCCTAGGTCCGTCTGTATGTCTGGAGTTTTCTTGACCTTAAATAAAATTAACTAAAAGAAAATACCTTACGGACTGAGTGGGTTGCGAATCCGGACGGCGCGACTAGATTAGTTTTGCTAGCCATTGCATCAGACCACTACATGACCGCCTTTTGTTCTATGTACATGAACCATGTTCAAACCATATGGAAAACAGTAGCAGATCGACATGACACGTAATACGACACACCTCAGCAGCACAGCACTCGCTCTTACATCACCGCAGCCGAACATCCCGTGTCCTAAACTACCCGTCTCTCGCGCTGTGCTTTGGGTATCTTCTGCATCAACTTGCAGCCGTGATCAGTGGATTCGAATATCGAAACCGCAGTGCTAACACACCTAATTCGCATTTGCCGTAGCCACGACAAATGGACCAAAATTTATTTTTGTGCCACTCTTTGTGCCTTGCACTGCTCTCTTCACAAAGCTGGTGGCAGTCCTGCGTAACCAGGACGTCAGAGAATGCAACTGATTCTCTCCAAAAACTGATGGGATTTTTGGGAAATGTTTGACCGCTTCAGTCAGGAGTGGCACATTAGCAGCTGTAAGGTTTTTTTTTTTTACGTGAGCCGGCAAGGATGCGTTCATGCATGAGACCTTTCAGGACCGGTTTGGCAGACGCGCCAGCTTTGTCGTTCTTCAGCGTTGGAAGTAAAAAAAAACAGCGCACTTTAGAAGAAAGCTCGGCCTGCGGTCCACGGCTCGAGGAAAAGTAAAAGGGGAAAATAAGAAAGGCGCACGGAAAGGTACAGCAGGAGACAGCACCCTCTCCCTACTGCCCTTTGCTCTCTCCTCCCCCTTACCCCCGCAACCGGTCACCTACGTACCTCTTGAAAATAACGCCCTTTTCTCCCTGTGTTCGTCATCCATTTAATTCTGCGAATCTTGTGTCGCGTTGTCATAGCCTTTCTGAGAGCAACATATTGTCAAAGAGTTGTGTCGGAAGGTAGCGTGAAATTCAAGCAAGTTTAGGTTGAAAGCGATGCCCAATTCTTCCTTATTTATTTTAAAATCAGCGATAGCAGTGCTTTGAGCATGCGGTTCGCGGGCGGTTCGGTTGTTCGATTCCCAGTGCCCCCCGGGTACCTATAGCTTTCCAATACATACAAATTTTTTCGTGGTTTCTCTGAGGTGAATTGACTCGAAAAATGTCTTTCACCTAACCTTATGTAGAAGAAAACACTGTTCCATGGCGCTCTTTGGTGCAAGGCGGCCCTTGCACCATTAAAACTTGTCAACAAAAGAAAACATCCTTATGGGAAAAAACGCAACGAAAACAATTCTACGCGTAGGCTAAGTACACGCCAGGAGCAAAAACGCGTATGCAATCCGTACGTAAAAGGCGTCAGCAAAACCTTGGCCAGCATTCGCGGAAAGGAAGCGGTGGAAACTGGGTACCAGCCGGACATCATTATCAGGAGCCTCCTCCCCTGTCCCGAAGACCCGTCGTCCTACAGAAAAGATGCAAGGCGTGGTACGCACAAACCCTGCTCGAGTGCATGGTGTCTAGAGCGGCGTTTACTTGAAGGGGTTTAGTTGAGGAATTCAGTTGAAAACCGGTTACTGGTTTCATGTAAACACCGCACAGTCGGTTCCGGGAGTCGAGGAAGTGAGTCCAGTCAACTCCGCTGCAGGGGGGGTACTCGCTCAATCCCAACGGAAGATATCACGTAAACCGGATAGAAACGAAGAGTCGGGTTAGCGGGAGTGGAGAGCATAAATTACGATCCTGTTTTTACGCTTGCGCCATCGCGCCTGCGAGACAGCGGTGCCGTGCCGCAATCTTGGAGGCTGCCACTGCCCTCACCCGCTGCGCTGCTCGACGCTTGGTGTCGCTGCAGTTGAACCGGTCTCGACTCGCTAAAATCTAGTTCGTGTAAACACGCAATCGTCGAGTCGAGCTGACCTTACACAACTTGACCCCCCGATTCGATCTACCGCAGTCCGGTTCATGTAAACGAGGCTTAGGCTGGGGACACCAACAATATGACGGAAAGAGTGAAGCAGCACAAAGCTTATGTCAAGCAAATGAACAGAATCGCGTGGCCGTACTTCCCAGCCATGCCACCACAGGGGTGACTTTGACGGCACTATTGTGGTGGAAACCGAACCAAACTGCGCAGAAGCCTTCTACTTGAGTCATGACGGAGGAGAATGTTGAATGTTTTCTGGGAACCACTCCTTTTTCCTACATCCACGGTTTAAGCTCCGTGACCCTGCGGTCGACCTTATGTGGGCTTAAAAAAGGCTCCGCAACGCGCCCGCAGTCGCACCTTCAAGAAGTAGTAGTAATCGTTTACTCACAAAAAATACAAAAAGGAAGCACGAGAGCTACAGCCGGAGGAATTCACGGAATTCAGAGCCGGGGAAGTCACAGGGAGAGGATAGCGAGGAAAAGTACGGAGGAAAGCGACCGGCAGAAAAGACGGGGAAGCTTTGTACACAATTCACAAAATGCAAAAAAGTATCAAGTTCGCGCCGCTCGCAAGCTAGTGCCTAAGCATTGTTGTACACATTTACAACGCGCGTAAATTGACTGCATATTCTAGGCCGCGTGCACGTAGCGTCCTGTCGCTACTGGACAGCGCGAGCGGCGCATTGCGCAAGTGGCCCGGATGGAGCGCCCAGCTGCCGCCTTAAAGCAGAAACAGAGCCGGCTTTGAAACGTCGTGTTATCCTACAAGAACTTATTTGGCTGGCGTTTACTTCTCAAATAAATGCAAATTATAGTCATAAAATTTTAATTGGATTTGCCTCTGGGTTGCAGCTTTGGGAAAAGGCGTAGCTTCCTGCACAGCAAATGGCAGATTTGTCAGAATAGCTCACAACATGCCGTTCTATGAACTCTTCGTTATCGCTTCATAGTTTGCACACACTTTTGACATGAACGCGGAAATTAGCAGCAATTACGGCAATGGCAAAGCCATTAGCGACGGTGAATGATCGAATAACTGGAGGCACTTTAACAACCTAAAAGAAATGCTGTGAATTACCACACTACGAATTGTTACATTGGACAAATTGCCTAATGCGCACAATCAGTTAGTGAAACAGGCACGAAACGGAGCACCAGGTTTCTTGCATAGAATCCTGCAGTACTTGCAACGTACAAGCTTATGGGCATCTATATATGTACAGATGACAGGAGTACAGCAAGAAGCCAAACGAATTCGGCTTGATTGGGCTTGTACCCTTACAGAAATAGCTTTATATTCAATAAAGAGACTACAGAGGTACACTGATTTCAACGCATCCCTGCTGCATTTTGACCGCATCGCCTAAACTTTCGAAGAGCTGAACGCTATTGAGCTTTAAGATGTAGCGATTAATGCGCTAATACCTAAGTTTCGTGGCTTTGTATAGTTAATGCGCACGCATTTCCGCTATCACTCATCCTCAAGTAGCCACTGTATGCGTTTGCAATAGTAAATGTGTCTGTAAAGCTCCGGAGTTTGCTTATAATCCTCTATGATACCCATACATGGCGAGCACTTTCTTGTAGCGGCCCATGTTTGTGTGCCTACATCCGATGGGGACACTTTTAATAAAAGCGCGCATTCACAAGGCATGACTTGATCTCCTTAAAGCAAGCAAAAAAAGCGTAGACGTGCGCCTAACCAAACGCACCAAGAGAGGGCGCCACACGTTTCTTGCCGATGCTGAGGATGCATGATGAATAGAAAAATAGCCAGGGAAAAATTCAGCCTCTTTCAAATGTAAAATACTTTACATCTATTAAAAGATGGGACATTTCGCTACCTAAAGCTCCTAGAGCAGTCCAATATATTGTAAATCATGGCAGCGGTGAGTGATCAAGTGAGGACAAGTGGGGTTTTTTTCGCGACCTCGTCATAGGCATCATGCGACCATATCTCATCGCGCAGGGTAAACGCAATATTTAAGCCACAGTGATGAAACTTTACTAAAAGAAACTTTATGAGGTATTTAACCCCTCAGGGTCAGAGCTCGCTTGTAACTGTTATGCGTGATGAGATATTGATTTTTTATTTTTCATCGCCATTCAGTTACGCGCCGCCGCGCCGCCGGCTGTCGCGAGATGGCGCGACCGGTTTTCCGAGGCGCATGGGCCGGAATCCTGGGGATTTGAAGCATGTGAAGTCTTTTTGGGCTAGTACATGCAATAGTGAAGTAATCGCCGATTAAAATCTGGACGCCCTTCAAGCTTCTCCGGAGCGCGCAACGCCAAGTGGGGGGCGCATGATGACGTCATCGAAGGTATCGGTACATTTCCAACGCACAAACGCCTGCTTTGAAGGAAAAAAAGCAACGCCACCGAAGGCAAACACTGTCGAGAGTTGTTTGGCAGCGTCTAACGCGTCAGGTTAGGGTCTGGCTGACGATAGCGGTAATTTGAAATCATACCTTCCGTGACGTCACGCTGAGTTTTTCTGCACTCCCCTGGTGCATTGAGAAGAAGCGCAAAATTCAATCGTCGATTACATCACTATTTTAAGTGCTAGTGCAAAAACACTTGGCATGCTTTACCTACAGCCTACATAGATTTGAATCCTTCAATATTGCGAAATTCTCAAAAAAGTGCTCCAGCTGCCCTTTAAGGGAAAAATGTCGTCTCAGGAAGCACGCAATTGAATGTTCATATGTCATTGGTCCGAACCCCAGTCGTAAGGTAGCCTGCAACTTGAGATTGTGCGACCGCTTCTGCAGTTTAGGGAAATTCTGGACGACTATTGCGAACGCCATCGGCTTTTCCCGGTCCCTGCTAAGGGCCTGAGTAAAGCCGATGGGTGAATTCTGAGGCGCTTGCAGACCAACACTCTGTTGTGTCCTGCAATAGCGAAACATTTCGACCGCAAAATTCATGGGCGCTGCCTCATTGTGGGGAAGTATCCGATACCTACCGCATGGTTTGGGCCTGTCAGAAGAATACTTCCTTTCCCCCCAATCCTTCCTTTTCCCGAGAGGCATGGGAGGCAGCCCTGCTCAACTGCTCGGTGCTGGAGTCTCTAAGGGCTCTCGTCCAGCGGGGTCCTGGACTAAGGACTCCACCTATGTAGAGGGCCATTTTTGGCCTGAAAACTCTCCTTCGGTTCATTCAAAAGTTGCCACCACCACCAATAAAACTTGTAAGCTATGTCCAAAGAGAAATGCTTTGACACCACCCAGAATGCTGTACGACCAATGGTTGCTCAGAATTTTGATGAATGGATTCCGGATTACTGCCACCACACTGAGGTCAACTAATCATGACACCGCTGGGATTTCGTCCGCACCTGCGATATCCGTTGCTCAAATCAGCGTCGTCGCTTCGCCGGACGCGGCTTTGCGCCGCGCGTTTCTTTCCATCATTCTTCCTCTCTCCTCTGCACGTGGCAGCGATTGTGACTCAGCTGGGGAGTGAAGTCATCAGTCTCTAAATTTTGTGTTATGCTCTAACGTGATTTCGGTGTAATTCATCTCTAAATTCTGCGTCACGTCACCTGTTTTTGTTATGACGTCATCACCTAGACGCGTGACTTTCATTTTTGAAAGTTGTCTCCTCACGTAACCCAATGATTACCTCGCTTAATTTGTAACGCTAATTATTGATGACGTCGTTGTCTCGCCTTCTATAATAAACTTCACTAATTAACTCAATTTTAATTGCATGAATAAATTTGTTAGTTGTTTTTACTAATTAACGGCGTGACGACATCAGTATTGATCACGGCATGTAATTGCTTTAATTTATGACTCATTATCATTAAGGTTTTACACATTCATTCACCTGGAGTGGTGTCATCATGTGGAGACATTATGCGGACACGTTTTACGGGCACTGTGTAGACAGGATCTGCGGACACAGCTGAGCTATTTAATGCTCTCGTATTAATAAGAGTGAATGCTGAATGAACCTCCGTCGTGCACTGGCGGCTCCTGCGGCCATAAAGTCTAGTTCGGGTCATGAGTGGCGCGAGGAGGTCGCACAAGAATTGTCGATTAGTTTTTCCTTCAGAGAGTAATGGAATAGATGAGCGCTTTCGAAATGCACGCGTTGGCATTGAAACCCGGACAAGGTACCGAGATTTACGGTAACGATACGGATCCAGACGGCGTGAAACTAGTATACACTCACTGTAAATCTCAGAACAGCCAAGTGGACCAAGCACGTGAAAATGAGTTGTTTTTTTTAGGGATCCATCCACAACCGGCATTTTTATCTATAGCACTAGCTATTCTATCCATTACTGCGACTCTTTCTCTACAATTTTCTGGATGTCGGTGCATCCGACAAACAGGAAACCGAGACAAAGAAAATGAAAACTGTTCACGTAAACTCCCACTTCAAGCAAGAGTAGCAATTTCCAATCACCTAGCGAAGCCCGGTTCCCGACGCAGGCAAGGTACCTGCATACACGACGCTCCAACTAAGCGTAGCAGGCACAAGCCCGTGTTTCGCCCAGTGCCGGGCCACCAACAAGCACGGAGTACGGCTGCCCGCATCCGCATCCAGCAGCAATGCCACGATCGGGAAGGGATGCGGCAACGTGTTTCCAAATGCCGCTCCAGCGCAGCCAGTCAGGGAATATGGCTATGTGTCTGCGCCGTGGTTGGTTTCGCCTGTGGCAGCTGCCGTCTCCCGTCACGCCGCATGGGGCACGGCTCGGTGGCCACCTCTGTAGGCTCCGTAGGGAGCAATACAGAACTACAGGCGCTGTCCCCTTCCTGAGCCATCACTGCTGGACATGCGGCATCTGGGAGGTTTATTTGCTTTGAAAAAAGAATAACATTAAGGCCAACTGTTACTAGGTTATGGTGAATGCCAGCTAACCGTGTTGCTTTATTACCTCACTGCATCAAGCTAGACTCGTGTCCTTTGCAGCGGTAATAATGCGTACCTTATATACTGCGCGGCTTGACGATGTTGGCTTTTCTGCAATCACACCTCTGACAAGCCGCTTAGACGCAAACGGCCAAGCGGGTGTCTGTGAGTACGCTGAGGATGCCGTCCAGACCTAATGGCTCCCGGCCCCCTGGCCTTATCACCCATACCCTCTGATATATTTCATAAGCTTTCAACAACAACCATCTTTGTGAGGGCATTATAGAGAGGACCTGGCGATGGCGCCGTTGGACGGTTCGGTTTTATCGGTATCCCCCTTGAATTAACGCTGTTAACAAATTTTACCATAGAATTATTTAATGCGCACATTCACAACTAAGCGTATTCGATTTCTAGCTTTTCATCACATTAGCGTTAAAGCGCTCTCAAACGCCACATCTATGTGGTCCGACGCTTCTGAGCAGTTCTTTCTGCTTCTATGACATTGTGCGCAGACTGACTGCACATTGCTTCGCGGTCGTACAACGCTATTCCTTTTAAAGAAAAAAAATGGCTTTGGTGTTCGATTGTATTGAAGCCTGGAGTAGCGATCTGCGTGCTAAGAGCCTGTACTTGCTGTGGGAAAAAAAAAAGCAGTTAGTGCAGCATAGCGCACGTCTACAAGAGAAGTAAACGGACTTTCTCCGCGTTCACATTTGTTATTCGGATACCAACACGCCGGTGTTATACATAATATACAACCCTGCTTCGCTGTTATGCATGTACAACAGGGTTATCCTGCCTGAAACAAGTAGTTTTGCTATATCCACCCAGTTTCAGCTGCTGTAAACTAAACGAGCGATGAATGGCTGATGTGAGGGAAAGACTACTTTGGCGGGAAAAAGCTTGTTCATACACAATCTCACGCTTTTAGCCAGGAGGAGGTGCAAGAGTCTCATAATGGGTAAGCTCAGCAGAGTCTAAAATAGCGTTCAAAAATTTACGCAACGTTAACGTCGACTGCAGTAGCATTAACGCAGCTCATGTGACGTGAACACGTGAAGCAATAACTGCGTCTCAAGTAGGCTGCTCACAATAGCGTCTGTATATGGAGTCTACTGTTCTTTTCCGCATACAGACGCCTTGGAATAAATTGCAATAAATGTAACGTACAACATAGAACAAACCCTTCTTAAAGTTGCGGCAGAATACATCACCAGCAGGTTCAGCGGTGGGTCCGGGCTTTCCACCTTCCTCTACGACGTAAAAATTCCACTTGATGAGATTCACTGGTCACTGACAATGGTCAAACACAAATGACGTTTCGGGAGTGCTACGGCTCCCTTGTTCACAATCTGGGAACGATCTGTGAATCTCATCAAGCCATGATTTCTGACCAGACGGTATGCCGTAGAACCCTCGACTGCAAAACTTCCACAACTCATGGACCTTAGAAAACTGAGAGAAAAGGGAAGCCCAGTAGCCTGGCATTAAGAGAAGTTGTAATGCGACTCTAGCTCCTCCTGCTGGCTCTCTGTATAACATTGCATTCTAACCGGAAAACGAGGCGATGAACTATACCTTTTTCCATTGCACGAGCAGTGGAAAAATAATGAAGGCAAGAAAAATATTTGAATCACTTGGAACGGAGTTATTGCACACTTCCAGCGACGTTGCATACGCCCAACCGGAGGTTATTATTATAGCGGCGTATCGCTCTGGGACGAATAATAAAAAGCGGAAAAGCCTGAGCTTTGCTACGCTTACTGATCGTTCTTGCACAGCATTAGGAAGCGTGCAGCACGTAATTATGGGCTCAAAACTCCATTACTAGGTTCGAAGCAAATTTTGACTTCGAAACGGCAGTGAACGAACATTGGCTCGGCAAATCCAACCGCAAAACTCGATACAGAACGACTGACAAGCCTGAGGAAGAACCCAAAAGTGTATTTGATGCACTGTAGGACGGTGCTTTAACTACAGTAGGTGTGACAAAGAAATATATTTAGACAATGCCTCGTGAGAATTTCTTCAAGGAAAGGAAAAAAATAAAATATATATCAGTAACAGTAGACAGCACTCGAAGACCGGAGCGAGTGTATCGAAAGAACAAAAAAAAATGAGGAAAGGTACGTGCCAATGAGAACATGGCGTCAGGGATGGGGCAATACAATGTAGAAAGTTCGTTTATTTCATATTAGGCATTAGGCAGTAGACACCAAATCATGGTCGCCGAAAAAGGACTTAAGACTGGTATCTGTAATATGAAATCTGGAATAATACTTGATTTTTCAATTCATTGATAAGAAGAACTCAAGAAGAACTGTAGTTTGGGCTAGTTGGTTCATGATTCAACAGGAAAATGGCGCAAAAGACGTGGACAAAAGAGACAAACACAACAGGACCAGCGCCAAATTGATAAGCTGAAAGATATTACAGATTTTGCAGTGCGACAACTATTAAATACTGCTGTGGACTTCACGTTTCTCTTTCTGCATATCATGCCCATTTATCTGCCTACAGAGACAGCGAAACTACGCCAGCTAGTGCATTGCATGCATCGTGTAAATATTAACTCCACATTTCCAGAGTTCAAAAAATATTAAGGCGTTTAATTATGAGCGAATTACAGTCACATTACAACGCTGCCCGACCGATTACCAAATGAAATGATGAAAATTTACACAAAGTGCAATACATGCTTATACAACGATGCATTAATCTTTACTGCAAACACGACAGTACACAGAAAGACGAAACGGGCGCAACACTCAAAAGTTTTAAAAGGAATTTACTAACACAGTGCTGCCACGTGCCACCTTCTTTCACAATGGTATGAAGCGGAGCATCCCGCTTATGTCTCTAAACGCTTGAAAAACTCGACTGCTTTAGTCTTAATTCTAGTTTGACCTCTCTTCACGTTAAGTTCTTGTTAACGGCCAACGTAGCTTTTCGTATTGTATATGGACCTTGGCAAGGCAACAATCCGACCTCCTTAAATGCCTGCAAATGGCAGAGGCCGAAAGAATTCCACAACTCTGTGAAAATGATCCTCAGCACAATCAGGTCCACTCTCGTTTACATTCTTGACAAGGCAGTCTATTCCTTCTGTGAGATAACGTTCCCGATCGTCCTGGGGGACCTTCTTTGCTATCCTCCGATTCAATGCTGTGAGCTCGTGGGGAGAAAAGGAAGGCTCCGGCCCGAACTGGGGACCCTTCTCAAGAAGGCTTGATATGTTTGTAGGAATGGAACCACCACCCATAATAATCAGGCCGCCCCTGCGGTGTTGAGGCTTCTTCGACTTTCTCCAAGGCTCCAAGAATCCATCGCAGGTTGTGGTTCCACAAGCTTTCTGTCCAGCGTACAACTTCATGCTTCAGGGAGAAGAATCTAGCTCCCCTAGTCATTCAGGGCTCTGAGCAAAGGTGGCAATCCCCAGCCAGTCGAAGTATAAACGCACTTGCTGCCACAGTTCTGACAGTAGAATCGTCAACAGTGTTTTCACATGTCCTCACGATAGTGAAACAGGAACACACAAGTCACTTACTTACTAGACTGCCTTAATAAACTTAACAGTCTCCTCAATAGACTTAATAAACTGCCATGCCAAGAATTTAAGAGAGACTGGAGCTGATTGTGCTGAGGATCGTCAGCACAGGGTTGCGAAATTCTTTAGGCGTAATAACATCTGTCTTTTGCAGGCAGATAACGTGGACGGCTTTGTTGTCTTGCCAAGGTCCATGTACAATGAAAAATCTACGTTGTCCGTTAACAACAACTTCACTTGTGTGATAAAAGGTCAAGCTAGAATTAAGACTAAAGCAGTCGACTTTTGCAAGCGACTTGCAAGCGACGATCTTCAGAGCCTCGCAAGAGATATAACTGTCAGTGAAAGTGGTGCGTTGCATGTTTTCTTTAGCGTTGAGACACAAGCGAGATACTCCGTTTCGGACCATTGAGAAAGAAGGTGACAAGTGGCAGTACTGTGTTAGTAAATTCCTTTTGAAAGCTTTGAATGTAGTGCCCGGGTTTGTATTTCTTTCTTCCAGTGTCCTGTGACGTTTCCAGTAAAAATATTAATGCTTTGCTGTGGGCAAGCATACGGTGCTGCTGTCGGCAAGCATCTCGGTAGCTGTTTCAGCTGTCGAACCTTTTGGAGGTCGGGATGCACTAGTAGTTGATCCCAGAAACACTCCAAGCGGCTGCGCCTTCTTGCGTTTCGCCCTGAAAGCAGTGCACCGACAGCGAGCAGCAGACAGGATACCGGCCGCGAAGGCCTGCCAACTGAAAGGAAGAAGGGCAGGCAGAAAAAGTTTTGTTTTTTCAATGGATGCCAGTATAATATTAAATTTTACACAACTCGAAAAGATATCTAAGCATAGGCTCGGGAGCTTTGCGCAAGTAAGGGACATCGATAATTAGCGGTATCTAGCCATACAATTGGACGGCTTCGGCCAAAGCTCGAATTCCGTCCTGCAATAAGAGGGCATGCCACCAACGAACCGTGCGAGGACGACGCACCCGATAGAATTGCACACACCCGTTGTCGGAGTTCCTGAATTGAGCATTTGGAAACAAAAGAGAGAACATGGGTGATCGTACGACTGAACTGAGCCTGAATTATGGAAATCGCGCGATGTTATTCAATGCGGGTTTCAAGCTGAATGACTGAATGCTGACAAAGTGACAACAATCGAATGAAGCAGCTCTTTGCAGACGTTGGATTTCCGTTACAGAATATCGATAAAAGATGCAACTTACAAGGGAATCCCAGGTAGTTAAGCTCCAAAAAACTGTGGCCTTTTGCTTACTTTATGAGTAATCCTTGTTCTGGCATCAGAACCTGGACACATAAAAGCAAACGCGTCTTAACAATTTCAGCATATACAACGACGAATTAGGACTTTTTAGAGTTTTTTTAGTAAACAGATATTTCGTTAGGTTATTGCGCACTCTTGTCGTGCATGTCGGCCATTTGAAACAATGGAACCAGCAAACAATAATGTTTAGGCAATCGCACTTTGGCTACCTTTGGTCATGGGGAAAGCAAGCTGTCGGCTTGACGGTATCGCCATAGCACTTACTGAAAAAGAAAAGAAAACGGATATGAGGGAATCTCTTAAAACGTGGATAAGAATCTGAGTGCTGACCAGGGTGCTCGTATCGGAGGATGCCCCAAAGCGGCTTTGTTCACTCACCTGGTGGCCGCTAGCAGAGTGATCTTCGCTGGTGTTGAGGAGCAGGTGGAGGAGTGAAGGAAACACAACGGCAGTTCCCTTGAGCGCATCTCGTGGGTGATGGCGGCGTTTCGATGGCTGCTCGTGGTGCTGCGAGCCCCACTGTTGTGCCTCGTTCGATTCCTGCACATGTACCCTCGCCGCTGGCACCCGTTGATGCTGAGAAGAAGAGGAGCGAACCTCCAACCATGCAGGGTGCCTCTGTATCTGCGGAATGAACAGAACGGACTTGGAACGGCGAAGTACCCTGCTCCGTAGTCGCTTTGTTCAGCTGACTGAATCTATGAGATGCACAGGATGGCGATTTGATGATTTCAATCAAGACTAAAAGCATACACTATATGACACTATGTTAATAACTGATTTCGCTTGAAAATAGCTGGCTGTACGACAAATGACGTACAAATGAAAGACGGTTGGTGTAATGCAATTTGTAAATCGTTGGGTTTAACGTACTCAAACGACGCATGGGGTACGAGGTACGCCGTACAGGAAGGCTCAGGGTTCATTTAGGAATGTGCGGTTCTTTAAACGTCGCACAGCGCACGGGCGCATTTTACTTTTTTGCCTAGAAAAGGTCTAGGCAAAGTCTGAGCAGAATACATTTATTACAGTGGTTGTTGGTTCCAGTTTTAAGCTTGGAACTTCCACAAGGCGTGCTCAAGAGCCGTCACAAGCGATTTCATAGTTGTAGTGTTTTAACGCTTGAACTTGAGCGAGATTCTACAGGTTCATATTAGTTGATAAAGTAGGATATGTGCGAAGAGGAATAAAGTATACTGCGCATGTGACTAATCGCTACCAAAAATTTCAGGCTGAGCACGCATTTCTTCGTACACCACATTCTAACTTTCCTTCTTTACTCTCATTGCCAAAACATTGTCGCAAGGCGTCATTTTTTTATGATTCCGCTCAAGCACAGCGGTGCACATACTGTAGAATGTTTCGCGAGCGGGTTTCCTATTTTCCGGCTGTGACCGGCGAATTTCGTATTTGTATTGCGAGGAACTATAAGCCGGTCCTAAAGTAACTGGTGCACCTGACAGAAACCGAAAGTGAAGCGCACGGCACCTTTTGCCTTACTTGGCTCCAATGTATATTGGAGCCTTGTAAAGCAAAAGCCCCCTACAGTGAGGGGAGAAGCCACCTGACTGTTTTGAGATATACCTTGTCGCACCCTCTCTACAAAAGAAGAACAAATCAGATGAATATCATGCCGGATGCACTTTCCCCTGCTCGTCAGAGGCGGTGTTAGGTCTATGGACGAAGATGGAAATATCAAAAGAGCCTTCTTCCTCCTAAAATACACAAAGCATCACATTCTTAGAATTGGTTACGGCGCTTTGCGCTCAGTGACACAGCCTATTTGACTCTCGCCTGCAGCTGAGTGCGAGAGTCGATCTTACGGGCGCTGGACAGGGATAACTGTTCGAGAACGCACTCAGTAACGCCGGCTTTGAAGCGCTACGAAGCGAACAGACACACTTCGAAGCCCGTTGAAATGGAAAACGGTGCTCACCTCAGACTGGGTTCCCCGTTGTCGCAGGAAAAGGAAGACAGTCTGCAACGCAGGACACGGTGAACCAAGAACGCCACTGTGGCCCCAGGGATGCACGCGCAGCGTGACGCGTGGAATTTTTTCTCTTCACAAATGCTGGGTTGGCATTACAAGAGTAGAATACAGATGAGTGGTTGAGGTCGCTTAGAATGCGTGCAACGAGAATAAAAAGTGGTCTCATTAATTGTCAAAAAGCTAAGCGAGGAACAAAAATAGCCAGCAGCTGTCATAAGATAACCTGCCCTCTGCAGCATGCGGGACGACGAATTCTGAAGAATAGAAGGAATCGTCACAGAAGAGAGAAAAAAGGAGAGAAAATTACACATATGAACAATATTTTGGACAGTATGCGCTGTCTTACATTGAAATGAAACATTTCCAGCAGGAGAAAACAGCAAAAAACTGCGAGATACCAGCACGGCAAGAATAAGCCGGAGAAGGCTGGGTGAAAAATATCACTGGTTAAGTTCTTAGTAAACCTGCATCTTCAGAATTTGTTTTAATAAGTAGGTATCTTTAATCTCCGACTGTAAGTGCCTGTGATTACTATATATATGAATAAAACCAACAGTCATCGAAACCAAGTAGCCGAGCAGAATGTTTTTTTTACTGAGCAGTTGTGGGCGCAATGAATGGGATAATAATAGCGCAATTACTTCTTCGCTGAAAAATAGATGCATAGAAAGCAGAAAGAAAAACAACTACATTCCACCGGTAGGAG
Source organism: Amblyomma mixtum (assembly GCF_055824585.1). NCBI lineage: Eukaryota > Metazoa > Arthropoda > Arachnida > Ixodida > Ixodidae > Amblyomma > Amblyomma mixtum. The sequence goes on along the minus strand of NC_143014.1, from coordinate 238,396,221 downwards.
CCGAGCTCACGAAATCCGAATTTCGCGTCTGGTGCTCTACCAACTGAGCTGCTTGTAACATAACCTTGAGACTCTTCACCAGCGCCACCCTCGCCCACAGCGGCGGACGTGTGACGTCCGAATACGTCCTGTACTACCGCGAGCGTCACGGGCTAAGTGGCAGAACGATGAGGAAGGAAGCTGCGCGATAGCCTTCTTGTCCTAACCAAGGCATCAAGACTGACAGAGCCGAGGCACTCCTTAGCTGCAATCAGTTAAACAAGAAATATTTAAAAGTTAACTACAAAATTTTAGCTAACCGGCTTGCAGTTAAACTCGTTTGGTTTGTTTTGTGACTCCTACCAGCACTACAGCTACCATTTGGCCAAAGCAATCATTATACTTAAGAAAGATTAATTAAAAAAATTTAGCGAAAATACTACAGAAAACCTAGGAATACAGATGGAGTACAACAAATTCGTCGGAGAAATAAAAATTTTCTTCGAGCATTTGAAAGCGAACGAAGGACCTCTCCGGCACTACGCAACGCTCTGTTGGCGGGATTCATGAACTGGAAGAATGTGTAATATGGGACCGCCGAATGACCGTAAACAGAACTATGAAAGTCGACATCTGCGGCAGTCCTGTGCACACTAGCTGCCACGAAGACGTAAAATTGGTGGGGAGCTTACTTCCAAAAGGATTCTGCAAATGCTTGCCATGAAAACAGAGTTTCACTCATGACTGTATGCCAGGAAGTGTTAACGCACGATTGCGCGGGGTAACGTATTTCATTCCGTCAGTTTGTGCGCCGCATAAGGCATGCATTCCTTTTTCAATCATCCACAGATAAGGCAGTCAGTTAAATGGAAGCATACGAGGACCCCGCCGCCTCTCAAAAATCCGAGTTGCCGCGCCTGCTGACAAAATGTCCGACATTTTGGGGCGAACAGTGAGAGTGTTATAATCCCTCAGCACGTTTGTAAAGAAAAAAGCTTCGCCGCTGAAGCCTGTGAAGACTTTGTGGGAACTATGTTTTCGGCATCAGGGAAAATTGGCAAGGACTGTATTCGAGTGCTTCCATAAAGACAAAACTCCAGGCTATCAGGTGGCTCGCGAAAAACACATTGAAATGGTTCCTGATTCTCCGTATTCCATCTCACCTCGCACTTTGAGAGACGTGGTTTCTTCAATGCTGAACGATTTACCTTCGCGGTTGCAGACCCTCAAACCGCAACATCCTTGCATCTGCAATTCCGTAACCTACTGAAACGGAGCGCCCTAGAAACTTTCGCAGCTGCCGTGCAGTTAGAAGGTCAGCACTGTGAAAACTATGTTACACTGCACAGTGCCTACTCCGCATAAAGATGGCAGTCGGATATCGCGCATAGATATCGTGTTTTGTTGCCATTGCAAAGAAAAATTGCATCCGATTTGTGCTGTTAGGCTAAATGCAAATATGTGCGCTACCACTGTGTGTTTCGCAATTTTTTCCTCATAGAACATTGGCACGCTAAGGTATTTTACTTCACACAGCGCGAAGCACGGAAGAGAGAGAAGACACCATGTTTCGTGTTCGTCTCCGCGCTGTGTTAATGAAAGCATGGAATACCAACTCGTCCAGGAAATGATTTTAAGCTAAGGTGCTTGCCGCGGGGTGGTAACTACCCGTTCACCACGCGGTTACCAACTGCTTACCACCCGATGTTAAATCATGGTTAGCACATGGTATACACCGGATACCACCGGATCGGGTAGCACTTCACGTCACCACATCGTTAGCCCCAGTAGCCACCCCCTGGTTACCACCTGGTTACAACTGGTCATATTTGGTTACCTCTGGTCACCACTGTTAATTTTAACATGTGTTTGAGAATAGCCGCCTTTCTGAAAATGATTTCATGAGGCCGCGACATGTTTTTATTGAATGCCAGAATTATTTCTGTGAAATAAAACCAGCTCACACCTTTAGCAAACATAAATCTCTGTGGCAGACTCGTGCACGTAGTCACAACCCCTTTATCGTCTGCCATCAAGCAGGGCATAGAAACCTTTCAATAGGTATTTCCGCATATACCCAGAGATTTTCGCACCGTAACATTTCTTTATATATTGTGTGCTGCTTACCTTTTCTGAATCTTGGATTGGAAATGAGATAGACCCCGTGTGGCTCAGATGGCACAAGTCATAGGTTCAGGTTTTATTGCAACAGCGTAATCCTAGCGCGGGAAACAACACAGGACAAAGAGGAGACGGGACAAGCCCTAACTTTCAGCACAGCGGATTTATTGCAGATCAGGAGCATATATACACTACTGATACAGCAGAAAACAACAAATAAAGAAGAAACATGAAGGACAAAACAAAATGCCACATGTCGTCATGCCAAGAACTCGAGCTCTTTCTTCGATAACGCCACAGACGGACTGCTGACGCATTGGTCTCCTGCCCGTGCTATCTCACACGCTTCCTTGATTTCTCTAGTTAGATCATTTCGGTGTCGATACAAAATGACTGTCTTGTCGAAGAGAGGGTGGCAAGGTGGTGCTGCGCCACATTTTTTGCAATGTGCCGCCAACTGGCCGTCTGTGGCGATATTGCCAACTTTATTGTTGTGCTCTAATAAGTGCACATTCAAACACCTACCCGTTTGCCCTATGTACAGCCGACCACATGAAAGGAGAATTTTGAACACTACCCCCTTCCTGCAAGGCACGTAGTTATTTCTGTGCTTAATTCTGCACTCAGGTTTCCGCGTCCGGTAGGGCAGCTATTTTTACTCGCACTCAAAAGCTTTTTAGGTGCCGTGAATACTACTTTCACTCCAGACCATTGCCCTACCTTCCTTAGATTGTGCGAGACCTTATGCAGGTAGGGAATCACGGCTACCTTTTCTATCTTCCTTTTTTCTTCTATTTTCCTTCTCTCGTCCGCTCTCTGTTCGTCGCTCATGTATGACACAACTTTTCTTCTGCGATGCAGGCCTTCAGCGACTGAAACAATGACATGTTTGGGATAACTCGCCGCCTCCAAACGTTCTACCTGCTTTTGTACACTTTCTTCCACAGCATGTTCGCATGACTTGCAGAGAGCGCTCGACAAGAAGGAAAGAGCAATGCCCCTTTTTACCAACTTTGAATGAGCAGAGCTTTAAGGCAAAGGGGGCTTGTTGGCTCTAGGCTCATACATCCAGCAAATGCAGCCGCAGATCTAAAAACCTAATGCTGTCCTGTGCCGGCAACTCATGCGTAAACGTTAGGGGCCTAAAGCATGCATTAAAAGAGTCTAAAATTCGCGATACTTATTGACTCGAATGTATCGCGAATTTTAGACTCTTTTAATGCATGCTTTAGGCCCCTAACGTTTACTCATCAGTTGCCGGCACAGGACAACATTAAGTTTTTAGATCTGCGGCTGCGTTTCAACCACGATCATGCTTGCTGGATGTATCAGCCTAGAGCCAACAAGCCCCCTTTGCCTTACAGCTCTGCTTCTCTCTGGTCCGCGAACTGAAGTGTGCGTTACGGAAACGGAGACAGACCGCTCAGAAGCTGCTTCGTGCAGTGAGCGGGGTAGGACCACCCCACAAAGCTGATGTCTCCTCGCGGCTGCGCGCACGAAACCCGTTTCGGGTCTTTCTTTTGTTGAGGGCCGGTGTCACAATGGTAGCGAGGCCTAAGGCTTTTCAGAGCTGCCTGCACCATGTCGGAAGAGACACGACCACCGGACCGTGGTGTTGAGAGAGGCGCACTTTGCTGCCCACCCGTTTTGTAACCTCGCATGTACGGAGCAGTCTCGTTCAACTCACGAAAGGGCTTTGTTCACTCGAACTTTGCCTTGCACAGCCGCCCGACACGTTTTGCTTGCGAGTTGAGCATTGAGCCACGAGACCCTTGTGGACGCCGTTTCCCCTCCCGTGACCTACGTTAAAGGCGTGCGGAGTGTGTTTCAGAAATCTTGCAGATCCAGTGGAGCCACCCCGGCTTGCTGTCCTGTGCACATCGTCTCGCTGCCGCCTGCTGCGACGGAGCGGCCTGTATCCTGTTCGCCGCATCCATCCGGGGCAACCGTGGCGAGACCAGAGAGCAGCCACCTCCGGCTGCTGTTGCCCTGGCGACTACTGCAGAAACCTGGCCTGCAGTGGTCAACCGGCCTTCTCTTCGCGGGCCTGCGGACACGTAGTCCGCGGGCCATCCGAGTCGTCCCAGTGGAGACCTTCACGCCGCCTTCGGAATACCGCGGAAGACTTCGTGCACGCTGTCGGCGTGACCTCCGCTGCAAGACCTGCCTCAGGTGCATGAAGACCAGGAGACTACTCCATAGCATGTAACTTGCAGGCGCGGGGGTCTATTTAAGGTTGGGGGGATGTGGGGACGCATTCGTCCCCTGCGTTCGCTTTCCCGCAACGCACTAGTTCCCCGAGGTTAGCTCCCCCGCAACGCTCTCTTATCAGTTGTGTTGCTTTAACTAACAGGGCAGGGCACTCGCGTCGCAGCGACACTAGCGCCACGGATGGCGTTTTGCTGCGCGCGCGCGGGGGAGAGACGGTTCTCTTCTGCTCGGCATCGGGAAAGCGTGTGGACGTGTCTCGCGCGGCTCCGCTCTTCGTCGGTGGGCGATCTCGTGGTGGGAACATGTTCCCGCTACCCCGTCCCGTCCAGCCTCGGAGTTTTCCCTTGCCCTAGCGTGGGCGAACATTCTCTCGTAACCGTGCTGGTGAGTCGGACGTCCTCGATTCCTCAGCGTATTTTGTTGCTAACTGGCGTTATTGTTGTCATAGCAATACATGCCTTGTTTGTGTCAGCCAGTGTGTCGTTCCTTTGTTCCCTCGGAGCAAGGCCCGCCGTGGTCGGCGAGCGCTCGGTAGCGCTCGCGACCACGGGGTGGGGTGCGCGCGGTTTTGAACTGTGTCAGCCGCGGTTAAACGGGGAATACGTGTTTATGCCCACCATTTAAAACCCCATAATATATATATATATATATATATATATATATATATATTACCCTAAGCGCCCAGAAAGGCAGTACATAAGGAAGGATTATGAAAACGAAACACAATAGAAATTGAGAAACCAAAACAAAAGTGCATAGCATTTTACAGAATGCAAAGGATATATGAGCTGACGATGTCAACAATGTGTACAGGGTACCGACCGTTGCATGGAACTATGAGATTACATTCCCTAGATGCGTAGGTTTGGGGAAATAAAGATATACAGGATGCTAGGGGACGTCTACAATTGTTTCAGCTGAAAAGAAATTATCTGTAAAAGAAATTAGCGGTCAGTGAACTACATGAATTAAGACAACTTGCCAAGCACAAAAAATTGCGCCCTCAAAGGCACAACTCTAATAATGGCGCCCTTTGAATACCCTTTTATTTTGTTTTTGACCCACGGTTGCAAGGGTGTTGCACCTCCTTCGGGTGCAATGGTGTATAAGGGTATACGCGCGCTGTGACTTTTTGAACAGCTTTTCACTTCCATCAAACGTGCTCTTCAGTGTTAACTATTCAAGCTTATATACCACCATTAACTACCTTAACACACTTATTCTAACTGAACTGCTAAACATCCCTGACCCGAAATGTGGCCTCGCCCAAATTGCCTATATAAACTTTAAGAATATGTGCATATTGTGGGCAATCAAGTATTATGCGCAGCCGCGGTCTTTTTTGAGCTGAGCTCTGTCATCTGAGTAACTCTGACCTATTGCAGGGATACTTTTATATTTTTTTGTTCCTCTGGCAAAAGCACGCCAGGCACACACTGCCATCGTGTTACTGTGCAAGCGGGTTTCCTGAGGGTCAGCCTCTTTTAGCGAACTCTGTTTTTTTGTTCAAACATCTTTAAAAAAAACTTGGCCATGAAAATCACAAAAATATTAATTCGATTTTACTCAAAAAAAGCTTTTAACACACTGTGGCAGACATCTGGGTAACAATTGTATATGGGAATGCCGCAATTCTAGTTCAGACTTACACAGGTCATCTGCAGCTTTTCGTAGCGAGTGTACAGCTTCCCTTTATGAGTGCACGCAAAGAAAAAATCTACCAGTGTCTTTTAATGCAATCAAAACCTATTGATTTCCCAAGTAGCAAGTCTAACTATCCTATCTCACTGTACAGTTGCGCCGACAACGCATGGCACCCTTTAGGGAGGGTGCAATTGCGCGAGCCAGACACGAGAATGCACCCATATGGGTGAAAATTGTTTTACAGTGAGTTTCCTAGTAGTACCACCTCAAGAGGTCTGAAATTCCGTATTTATTCCAATGAGCTTCGAGAAAGTGCGAGACTTCAAATATGGAGGGGAAACATTTCGCACCTTTATTCTTGCGGCTCCTTAGTGGAGCGCACACGTTATTCATCGTTACATTAAAAATACATTTACACTGCACGTCCACTGAAAGCGTACTTCGGTGCTGTTACGCTTTCGTAACTGTGCAATGCTACCAGTCGCAGCCTACAATCAGTGACGTGGGGCGATGTGGGTGAGTCCACTGCAGGTGGCGCCGGCAGCGACGTGGCAGCTGGACTCCGCGTCGCTATTTGTCAGAGCGGGGTAGTGGTCCTCCCCACAGGCGTGACACTCGTGATGGCGCGATACGACCGACCGTGATGCCTATGCAGGTCACCACAGCCTCCCACTGATCACAAGGTTTTTCAGGGAATTGTGGCGAAGCAAGTAGCCCAGGCACAGCTCAGAAACGTGGGACTCTGCGACGAGAGCGAGACGGACGCAGGAGGAATAAGACTGAAGGCTAAATGAACCTCGGTCGCGCAGTGGCGGCTCCTATAGCCATAAGTACTACTTCGGGCGCTGAGTGTTGCGAGAAGGTCACACATTAAAAGAAATCTCGATTTGTTTTGTCTTGAGCGAGCGTTGTAACAGGTGATCGGTATCACATTGCACGTTCCGGCGGTATACGAACACGTTAAAGGCTAAGGAGAGTTAAGGCAAACGCAGCCCACTATGTTACTATACATAGCGTGCATTAGGTATACGCTCAGTGTAAACCTCAGAACACGCAGGATGACCCAGTATGAAGAAATTAGGTTTTTTTTATCTATGCATACATGACCGGCTATTATATCGATATTACTAGGTATTTAACTATTACTACTATCCTTTCTCTGTAATTTCATGAATGGCCTTGCAGCAGTCACGCAAGATACTGAGTGATACAGAATGAAAACTCTCCAAGTATACTCCCACTGTCACCAAAAGATGCAATTTCTACTTACCAACCAGGGTCCTGTTGCCGATGCAGCCATCGCACCTGCATACACGACGCTCTAACTAAGCACACCGAATGCGCACTCCCGTGCTTTTTCCAAGCGCTGCCCCTCGAGGAGGTAAAGCGTACGACTGCACGCCTCCATGTCCAGCACCAGGAATTAGTGCGGCCACGTCCGTTCCTGTTCCGCAGCAGCGCCACCGCCATTCAGGGATTATGACTAAGTGCCCGTGCCATGAATGGTCCCATCGGCGGTAGCTGCTTCTTCCCATGGCGCAGCATGGGGCGCGGCCGGGCGGCCACTTCTGTAGGCTCGGCAGCAAACAAAGAAGAACTGGGCGCTGTCCCCTTCCTGAGCCATCACTGCTGGACATGCGGCATTTGGCCGGTGTATGTGCTGCGAACAAAGAACGACATGACGGCCAACAGTTCTTAAATTTAACGCGAACGCCATTGAACCATGCACTATGATTTACTGTTGTAATGCATCAAATTAGAGTCGTATCCATTGCAGCGTTAGTCGTGCGAATCTCACACACAGCCCACCCGGACGGCGTTTGCTTCCCTGCATGACATCTCGGTAGTGGGTGCGTGAACGAATGGGTGCGCGAGTGGGCGGGTGGATGGATGTACGGACGGACGGACGGATTTTATCGATGACGCTTTGAAATAAGGTGGCTAAAAAATATTATCCTCCAATTAATACTCACGTTCAGGTGATATAGTTTAGATAGTATTCTTTTTCTGGACGTTAAACCTCTTAGCATTAAAGCACTCTTCAAAGCCACACCCAGCACTGTCCATCGCTTCTTAGTTGATGTTCTTTCTGATTATATGACAGGGGGCACTGATACATCAGCACACGCCCAGGTGGCAGCTGGGAAGTCGTGAGGCGATACTGAGAAGGGGGACGAGCTGATTCCAGGAAATGAGGTAACAGTCGCTTATAAGAGGCAGCAAGATCCGGAAGATAAGTGGGAGGGGCAGAGTACGCTAGTGCTTATCGCTGGTGACTCAAACATGAGGCGCTGCAAAAGAGCTCTTCTGGACCGTGTGAAGGGTGATGGGCGGGAAGCAGTAGGGGTGTTTCCAGGAAGGACAATGGACGATGTTCTGAGAGCGACAAAAAGTGAACTTTCCGAGAATGTTGCAAGGCGTAACTTGGTAGTGGTAGCGGCGGGGCTAAATGATGTCCTGAATGGTAACGCCGCACAAGCAGGGAAAAGATTAGCTGAGGGAGTTGACGGTATAGGGGCGATAGCACAGAAAGCGCAGATCGTGGTGTGTACAGTGCCGGAGGTACAAGGAAGGAATGTAGAGGTTGCTAACGACGTTGTGAATCTCAATCGAGAGATAAGGCAGTTGGGCCTCGAGAAAGGCTTTGAGGTGGTAGACATAAACAAGGAAGTGCACAGAGCAGGCTTGGGCAGAGGCTTTGGACGAGATGGCATCCATTTCAGTGGAAGGGTAGGAGAAGAGATAGGCTGGCGCCTGGGAGGCCGAGCGGTAGCTTTTTTAGGGGGTCCACGGTGGCTCAGGGCGTAGGGGTAGGCAGAAGCGATGTTGTAAATGTAACAATGGCGGCTGAGCCCAACAAAATGGCCAGTAGGAGGCCCAGAAAGAAAACTACGAAAAAGAAATTTAACGCCGGCATCAGTTACATAAACATGCAAGGGGGTAGAAACAGAGCCAAATGGCTATAAATAGAACAGCAGTTAAAGGACGAAGCAGTAGGTGTGTACGCTCTATGCGAGACACATCTGAGGGATCTAGAAGATCCACCCTTAATCAATGGCTATGTCTGGGAAGGGTGCAACAGAACAACAACGGAAAAGAAGGGAGGAGTAGTCGGTATGCTGATACATCAGGGAACAAATTGGCAAAGAACAAAATCAACTTGCAAAGAACATGTCTGGGTATCAGGTACAATTGCTGGCAAAAGGACATGGCTAGGGGTAGTTTATTTAGGGACCGGGGACAAATGCAGGCAAGAAAACAAGGATCTAGTTAAGTGCCTCAATGACGATATAAAGCAGATTGGAGGCGGTGTCGATATTATTTTGCTTGGAGACATGAACGGCCACATCGAGGATCTGGATGGATACACAGATTGTAACAGGAAGTTAATGCTATACTTGTGCGAGCGGCACAACCTAGTTATTGTCAATAGAGAAACTAAATGTGAGGGACAAATCACGTGGGAATCCCGTAACAGGCAAACAACCATTGACTACTGTCTAATGTCGCAGGGCATCTATAGCAAGCTCGCAATAATGGAAATAGACGAAGAGGGGAAGTACAGCCTAGGAAGTGATCATAAACGTATTAGACTACAGTTGGGAGCCCTAGTCAAAAGACAAATGCCGCGAAGTCAAACAGACAACGCAAAATTAAACGATGAACAAATAGCGCTAATAAAAGCCGATATAGAAGAAGTAATCCAGAAATGCCCCATGGAAAAGTGGGATTATAATCAGTTAGAACTGCTCATCGCTACAGAAATGAAACAAGTGAAAGGAGTAGACCGCTGTAGAGAAAAGAGGAAGCCACACGAAGCTGGTGGAATATGGAAATTAAGGAGGCCATCGAACAACGACGGGCATGGGCGTCCGGAGGGGGGGGGGGGGGGGCAAGGGGGGGCGGCTGCACCCCCCTGGAAAATCACTCACTCGAACCGTGAGTGATGGCCGCACGCCAGGGGCGGTGGTGCGCTCAGTCAAAAGGGTAAAAGCAGCCCCGCATGGTCACATCTGCGAAATGCCGCGTCCGGGCGTGCGTCGTTCCGCCGTTTTCAAACCACGCCATCGTTAGCTCTACTGAAGGGCGACCTGTTCCAGACATACAGCGGCACCGGCGAGCATGTGTTTCGAGCCGCCTTGAGATGGGTGTCTGTTTCTTTGATCTCTAGAGAGATAGCGACACGGAGGCAGACAGTGCACGGGGCATCTTGTTTTCGCCTATCGTTACGCCGGTCACCGATGAATTCTTAAGGAGGGAAGGTAAAATCAGCCGTGTCCACCCCCGCTTTGTCGGGCTGCTCAGGGGCAAGCGGGCGATGAGTTGGCGCCGCCGCCGCTCGCTGTCTCCTCCGATCCACGGGTAGCGCAGTTCGGTAGAAGCGCCGCTTTCAGAATCTCCGGCAAAGGGGATTAGCTGCTTTTGTTCACGGCGACGCAGTCTCCCGAGGCGCCCCCACACCAGCGTTCTTTGCGTCTTCTGCGAAAACCAGCGCCTTTGGTCAACGCAGCCCGATGGCGCCTGCCTGGCTCGCCTGTCACCTCTGGCTGGGCCTCAAATCACAACAGCGCCCATGTACTGTGCGTGTCAGTGCATGGTAAAGAGACCCAGGTGGTCGACATTACCCGGAACTCTGTACTACTCCATCCCTCATAGCCTGAGTCGTTTTGGGGCTCTGAACCCCATAAAAACACAAAAACAAATTTTCCGACTGGAGTGGCGAGTGTCCCTTCCCCTCGGAAGTTGCGCGGCGTTCCTTTCACCCCCAAAGTGCGCATTCGGGGATACTGCGGCAAGTAAGCCCTTGCACGTGTGCGCGCCTCTGTGTTTGTGCTTGGGTGTTTTTAGTGGCCGGTTGTCAGCGAAGCTGAGAACAACCAAGACAGCGGACGAGAAAACGACGAGCGGAGAGCAGTGTGTGTGCGGTTGCTCGACTGTGCGGATGCGCAAGCAAGATGGAGCGAGGTGTATGAAGCTGCGAGCGTGCATTTATCTTGTAAATAAGTTTTCGTTGTATATATAGTCATCTTTTGTTTTCAACGTACGCGTTCAACAGTTTTTCCAATCAATGTGTATGATGAGTGTGCACCGAGAGCGTGTAATGAAGCACAGAAGTGAATTTATCACACGTGTAATTACGCAATTCGCCCAGAAAAATCCGAGGCGCCTACAGTTGCTGTTCAAGGAAGACTGACTGAGTGACTGTAGTTGCGTGTTTGTGAACATATTGTGCTGTGTGCTGGTCATCAATCCGGGTGAGTCGAGAACCCGTATGCAGCAAGACTGAGCACTCTTCTCCACGAAGTGATATAGCATCTTTTTGCATTTTTATTAATTTTAGTTGTTTCTTCGTTGATAAACTCCAATGTACCTCTCCTAGCCGCGCTTTAATTTGCTGTTTGTAATTTTTCTTTCATGTGTGCATTTTGTTTAATTTTTATTTATATATAAATAAATAAATTTACTCCGCAAATAGCGCCTTTCTGCTACGAACATACCCCCCCCCCCCCCCCCCGGGGCACCAACGGGCCCCCCCCCCCTGCAAAAAATTCTGCGGACGCCCTTGACGACGGGTGGCTACAAGGGAACACAGAGAAGCAAAGAGGGCGCAGTTATCTGAAGAGGAAATAGGCGAAAAATGGGAATCTTATCGACAAAAGAAACACCAAGTTCAGGTCCTAGTCCAGCCTAAAATGAAGCAGTCCTTTGATAAATGGCTGGCTGAAGTTCGCGAGGCAAATAAAGGGGGGCCAAGAAAATTTTGGAACCATATAAACTGGTTGGGAAAAACAAATCAAAGAACGCAGGAACATATTATAGATGCTGATAGAAAATATTGAGAGGGAGACTATGCTGTGAACTACATTACGTCATTTATAGCTGCGTCTTTTAGCAACGACAATGGGGTAATCTCCCTAAGTGAGGCGGCAACACAGGACAGCACAATAGAGAACAGCTTAGAACTCACTAGTCTTAACTGGGAAAAGGCGGAAGCGAATATTCCTAAAACCACATCCGCAGGGATAGGCGGAATTCCAGTTAAGCTGATTAATCAACTTGGCCCAAGAAGCAAGGAAGCGCTGATAAAAGCATTCGAGACAGTCATAACAAATCAGCAAATTCCGCGCAGCTGGAGACAGAGTAAAATGAATTTGATTTATAAAGGGAAAGGAGATAAGATGAACATAAAATCCTTCCGTCCGATTACGATAACATCTGTTATGTACAGGCTGGCAATGCAGGCGGTGAAATTAAAAATGCAGTCATGGGTAGAAGGCAATCGGATACTCTGAGAAATTCAGAATGTGTTCAGAAGGGATAGGCGCTTAGATGATAGCCTGTTCGTGCTTACCCAACGCATAGAAATAGCTAAGGCGGAAACAGACCTCTGTTTTTAGCCTTTCTGGACATAAGCGGTGCATACGATAACGTGAACAGGGAACTCCTGCGGAGCATATTGAAAGATTTAGGTATCTGTCATGAGGTAATTGATTTTCTACAGGAAATCTACCGAGATAATGAAGTTGAAATTACATGGGAAGGGAAAAAAAGTACCACAACTGTTGGAGTGCACAAAGGATTAAGGCAAGGTTGTCCTTTATCCCCGCTACTGTTCATGCTTTACGTGATAAATATGGAAAGAAGGCTAGAAGAAAGTAATCTAGGTTATAATCTGTCGTACAGATTAGGCGGAAATGTAGTTGAGCAGCGACTCCCGGGTCTAATGTATGCGGACGATATTGTACTGTTAGCAGATAGCCAGGAAGATTTACAAACTTTGGTTAATTGCTGTGGAGACGAAGGAGACGCTCTAGGATTCAGTTTTAGCGCAACTAAATCAGGTCTGATGATTTTTAACGATACAACTGATCAGGCGCTTAAAATACAAGGCGACGAAATACCCAAAGTGACCGAATACAAATACCTCGGGATATGGCTAAACGAAGAGCAGATATACACGGAAAAGCATGAACAGGCTCTTAGGGCAAAAGGACGAAGAGACGCCGGGATAATGAAACATAGGGCATTATGGGGGTACAACAAATATGAAGCACTAAGAGGTATTTGGAAAGGAATAATGGTGCCGGGACTTTCGGCAATGCGGTTCTGTGCTTAAGGGCAGCAGTTCAGTCGAGATTAGACGTAAATCAGAGAGCTTTTGGAAGATTAGCACTAGGTGCCCACGGAAAAACCACAAACGAGGCAGTACAAGGGGATATGGGCTGGGCATCGTTCGAAGCACGGGGAGCTAAGAGTAAAATGCTATATGAGGAACGCCTGAGGAAATTGGACGATAACAGGTGGGCAGCTAAGGTATTTAAATACTTATACAGAAAGAGCGTTGACTCACAGTGGCGGAAAAGAACTAGAAACCTAACCAGTAAGTATGCCGGTCATGAGGACGGAGAAAGAAAGAGCATTAAACGACAGGTTAAAAACGCGGAAGTTAAAAATTGGATGAATTCAATGGAAAAGAAACATAGTGTAGAACTATATCGATACTGGAAAAGGCAGATCAGGAAAGAATTTTTCTATGATAACTTAAGAGGCAGTGCCCTACTTTTTGAAGCTAGGTCAGGGTGTCTTAAAACGCGCAGCTACAAAAAGCAATTTAACGAAGAAGATGACACATGTGCAGTGTGTGGTAGATCTGTGGAAAGAATTGAACACCCATACTGGTGAACAGCGCAAAAAGGCGGGACAACGACAAGACAAACGCTGTTATCAACTGGGTTTATTGAAGGACGGAAGGGTATATATACGAAAACATAACACAAAGAAGTAAGAAGAAAGAGTGAAAATGGTGGTGAAAATCAAAAACTATGTCACATGGGAAGTTATGTATGCTAATTCCTTGTTGTTAAGTGTCACGGAGGGATTGCTGATGCATTCGTCACCTTACCTGTGGATGAAATGCGCTTCCATTATTTCGCGCGTGAGCTTATCTTTATGGCGGAACAGAACTTCGGTTTTCTTGTCTTAGGTGCGCACTTGCACTTTTTGCAGCGGAACTTTGTGCGCGGAAGCCCGCCATTTTGTTCCGATTTCCTTTTTTGCTCCCTTTCATGTTGGCATTTGCACTTTTCACAATAAGCGGCAACGTGGCTTGATAACCCAGTTGATAAAAAACCAGCGCTTGTCTTGTCGTTCTCCCGCCTTTTTGCGCTGTCCACCAGTATGAATGCATACCAACTCGCCCAGATCTCAGCTTGACTAATTGAACACCTCATAATCAAATGTGATGGTATCCATCCGGATGTCGATGCAGGCACAGTCACTCTTTCTGAGGCCCTAGTGTTTAAAGATAACAATGGTCAGGTAAATAAATCTGCAGTGGAAGTTAGCAAAAAGCGATTGGAGGATTGGTGGCTGAAAAGCAGAGATGTGGCATAAGGTTAGAATTGTAGGAAATCTTAGGTAAAGATGATGGCGAATCTTCATTTGAATTTCCAACACAGTAAATGAAAAATAATAAAGAAAGAAAAGCTGAGCATGGTGGCAATTGCCACCACCCCGTTTCAAAGGGGTGGTGGCGCTCCTATCCATCCATCCATCCATACGCGTTCCCTGCCCTACCCCACTGATCACATTAAAGCAAACCTTGCTTTGGACGTCACTTTGAAGCCTCGAGTAGGAATCTGCGTGCTCTGTACTTGTACATGCTGTGACAAAAAAAAAAAACTGGTTACGGCAGCACAGCTGGAGTCAATAAACGAATTAAAGAGGTGCTCTCTGCCTTCACATTTGAGAATGAACATCGTTATTGTGAGCGTATAACAGCGTCATCCTGCCTGAAACAAGTATTTCTCCTGAGTCCAAATAATTTCCGCTATACTCTAAAGTCAGTGAGAGGTAATCAGCTAAAGTCTTTTTCGTGTACAATGTCACACTTTTAGCCATTAGGAGGCGCTATAGTCTCATAAGGTGCTAACGAAGTGTCCTCTAAGTATCGCATTCATAAACTTAAATTTAGGATCTCCAATTAACGTTAACGCAGCACGGATGCCGTCATTGCGTCAATTAAAAACGGCTTTGCAAGGCGCTTGCTTGTGAGCCGCTCAATAAATAGGGTCTGCATATGAACGCTATGTTCCTTTCTACATACATTCACGTCTTGCAATAAATGTCATGTACAACATAGAAAATTCCCTGTTTATGGTTTAGCCAGACTGCATCAGCAGGAAGTTCTACGGTGTTTCCGAGCTTCTCACCTTCGTTTACTTTGTAGAAATTATACTGCTTATGAACCTTCTAAAATTAAGAAAAAGAGGGAGCCCCATAGCCTGGTACAAGGAGAAGTTTTAGTGGGATTCCTGCGCCTTCTGCTGGCTCTTTCTGCGACGTTAACTCCAAACCTAAAAAGGGTGCCACGAGGCAACCCTCCTTCCATTGTCGAAGGAGGGGAAAAATAGAGGATATAAAAGAAATATTTGAACTTAAGACGACGTTCTTGCCCACTTGCAACGCCTTTGCTTACGCTCGACCGGAGGATATTGTAATAATGGCGTATCTCACTCAGTTAATTAATAAAAGCGAAAAGCTTCAGCTCCGCTGCGCTTACTAGTCGTTCTTGAACAGCATTTGGAAGCATGTATTACGTAATAAGGGGCCCAGAGCTTTAATACTAGGATCGAAGCAATTTTTAACCAATAAAGAGTAGTCGGGCGCGGCAGCGAGCGAGTATGTAGCGCGGTACATCCCATGACAAAAATGGATACAGAACGACGGACCAGTATCGGGAGGAACCGAAAAGTGTACCTGGTCTACTGCAGTACGGAGCGTCAATTACAGCAAGGGTGCCATCGGACGGTACGCAGACAGTGCCTTCAGCGAATTTATGCACGGAAAGGTAAAAAATAACATTACTTTGATGAGTATATAGAGCGCTTGGAGACCCGAAGAATATACTGAATTAACAAACAAAAATCTCAAAATGTAAGTGATCATGAGAACTTTTTTTTACCTTTGGTGTAAATTTCGAAATATGCATGCCATAAAAGGACTTACGGCTGATACGTGCAACTTAATAAGGTGAAAGATATTGTATCATTTCAGATTTTGCAACACGACAAGTGAGAATTAGTGCGATTTGGCAGAGGAATTCACGTTTATCTCGTTACATAGCATGCTACGTTATCCGCCTACACAGACTTCAGCGATATCCCAGTGCATTGCGTCCGTCTTGCAAATATTACACGATAGCGTAAGGAGCTCGTTCAGCTGAAAACGCAGTCTCGTCGTCTCTCGAAATCAAGCCGAAAGTGGCGAGGGGGTTCCTAAAATGTGGGTTAGAATATAGAGGCATTCCATTCCAAGAAACCTAACAGGAATTGGGGTTCGAATCCTTCCCTCTGCTCGACAGGCGGGCGCGCAACGCATAGGGCACGAAAGGTAGTTGGTACTAGCTTATTAGAGTCGCACCTAGTGAACGCGCTGTAGTGTGTGCGACTTGGCAACGTGTGTTTGGCGTGTCTGCTGATGTTACAGTAGTAATAAAATCATAAAACGAAACAGAACCTTGCTAATCAGGCGTCATGAATTGCGCGGAATGAAAAGGTGTCGTTATGGTACATCATTCGATCGAATATGTTACTCGGCTCATGCGATCCTAAAAGTTGACACAGAACAACTGACAAGCGTGGGAAGGGAACGAAACGTGTATTATAGAACGCTGTAAAACGGCCCTTTAGGTACATTTAGGGTGCCATCAGACGCCTCTTACATACTGTCGTCTGCGAATTTTCGCAAAAAAAAGGTAAAACATAAAATGAATTTCAATAACGGTATACAAAGCCCGGAGACCCGAGAGGGTGTATAGAATGAACAAAAAGAAATAAAAGGTACGTGCTAATGAGAACTTAGCATAAGGGGCGCGCCAATAGACCGTAGAGAGTTTATTTCACCTCTGGCAGAAGATTTTTATTTTTTTTATTTATTCGATACTGTCAATCCCATCAGGGATCGTAACAGGGAGGGCATTCAAAAGTACAGAGGCACACAAAAAAATAGCAATGGTAGTTAATCAAAGTACATAAAAAATATGACACGAGATTATACATTAGAAGATACGAATAACAAATAAAAAAGATATAGAACCATGGGGCGAGAATAAAAATAAGAGATAGAACCATGGGGCGAGAAAAGGACTTCTCAATCATGTGGGCAACATAACAAGGTGGAAGATGACACATCGCCATTAATTCTGGGTACTATGAAAGAATGCAGCTTTTTTCAGTGGGCTACACGTTTCTCTCGTTGCATATCATGGTACGTTATCCGTGTACAAAGATTTGCGCCGCAATCCCAATTAATTGCGTACACTTGCAAATATTGCCTTCACATTTCACGAGCACGAATAACCACAAGGATCTGAAATTTACAACGAATAACAGTCTCATTACAACACTGCACTAAGTGTTGCTAAACTAAGCGACAAAAACTTTCGAAAATTTTAGTGCTGGCTTATGGAATCGGTCTTCTCGACATTTCATATTTTCGTGCGTGTGCGAAAAACCGGACGGGACATTTTATAGCACAAAACGACGTGTCGAAAACAACCCTCCTAAAGGTAAAAGCTCTTGAATATGTCAACAATAAGAAATAGTCTTCACTGCAGTGTAGTGTCAACTGCTTCTTTTTATTCAAAATTAGCGAGGATATACAGGTTCCCATCCTTTCAGCATAGTTCCTCGGCACATTTTATGAATTCTAGCTCCATCTGGGAAGCGTTTTTCTTGCCTCCATTCCACCTATTTTCTGTGTACTTGGAAGACAAAAAAAAAAAAACTGGGTATTCGTTGTAGTATAATTCCACGGGCTCGAGCACCCTGTGCGTCGCGTAACAAATACAGCTACCCTCCGCTCATTAGCGGTCAATTGCTCCTTTAGAAAGGGAAGCGCGGGACTTCATGGCGAAATGCGGCTTCCAGCCCACTGTTTCCCTCATTCGAAGGCTTCGTACACGGCGGTGAGGTTACTGTCCAAAGATTGGCGCATATTTCGAAATGTGTTCAACGCCTAATGGCATCCGCTCCTTCATGAGGCTTATGGCCAGCGCACCTTAAGCGTGCTATAAAGTTCTTTAAAGCAGTGATAAAGTTTGCTGAAAGCTGCAGAAGAACCTCCCCCCCCCCCCCCCCCCCCTCCCCGTGGAATATTTTCTGTTTCGTGGACGAGAATAGTGACAAAGGTGCAGTCCCTCTTCAGACTGTCCACTCACCCGTAGCAGTGGAGCGAAAGAGCCATCACTCGACGGGTACGAGACAGGGTGCAGCAGTCAGCAGGCGTCCCGGTAGCTGTTTCAGCTGCTGCACCTTTTGGAGGTCGGGATGCACAACTGGTCGCCCCAAGAAACGCCCGAAGTGGCTGTGCCTTCTTGCGTTCCGCCCTGGAAGGAGTGCGCCGACAGCGAGCAGCAGACGGGATGCTGGCGGCGAAGGCAGTCTCGCTCCTCCCGCAACTGAAAGGAAGAAGGGAAGGCAGGAAAAGCGTTGCTTTCGTAATTGATGCACTAACATGACATTATATTTTACAGAACTCGAAAATGTATCTTAGCAAAATCTCGAGAACTTTACACGAGTGCGAGTAAGCGGTAGTTAAATACAATGGTGGTCGGATTTGGCCGGTTGGTCCGATCGTACGTTGGTCAGCGGTACATCGTCCGCTCGTCCGGCGACACGTTGCCGGTTGGGGCAGCAACTCCAAACTTCTTGCGACAAAACTGAAGCAAAAAACTAATTTATTGAAGACGAGACCAAAACACAACGAACTTAAGAAAAAGGCGGTTTAAAGAAAGGCTGTCAAAAAGGGCTGTTTAAAAAAAGGGCTGTAGAAAAGCGGCCGAGACTGGGATTCGGCGCGCTCCTCATTCTCTTTGTTCGCAGCGGGTTTTATCCCCTCGATAATTGGGCGGAGCTTTAATAAACCGGCTCTCGCCCAATTCCAACCAATACTGCTGCAGTGGCTCTGCACATACAAGTAGGCGGAGCCCAGTGCTCGCCAGAGCCCGACTCTGGAGGCGCCAGTAAGTCCACTGCTTAGCTATTTCTGAAGTCGCCGACCTCACTGACTCCCCAGAATCTCCTTTAAACGGAACAAGGTCGTCGCCCCCCTGCGGCCCCGACAGGGCTGTTCGCTTACTCCCCGTTTCCTGCGGCTTGCACAGCGTCCGACGCACGCGACGCACTGTCGCCTTTCCCAACCCCTCCAGACGGACACGGTAGGGGGAAATTAGCTACTGGCGCCATAGCGTCTAGCTTAACAGCGGTGTTAACCGGTTTACAGCCGTGGCATTCGACGGCTTTGGCCTGTGCATAAAGTCCATCCTCTAGTAAAGGAAATTCTGCCGCCGGAACCATAAAGGAACGACGGATCCGACAGAAGCGTAGATGCTCGTTACGGCCAGGGTGTCGAACTGGAACCGAACCCGAACCCGAAAGTGGAACCGAACCCGAATTTTCGCCCGGAACCGAAACCGAACCGAACTTATATTTTTTTCGCCATCTTGGAACTGAACCCGAACCGGGACGATTCAACGGAACCGTTCCGAACCGGTTCGGGACTCGGTTCAGCCCCACTTTTTTGCATCCCGGCATACTTTATTCCGGACAAAAGGAGATGATCTGGCGCATAGATTTACCCACCCGAAGCTGTCTGCGCTGGGAAGTGCGAAAATGGTACCCAGTATATGCGACAGCAAACTTACAGGAAGTCTGGTGCCTGGGAAGTAGCCTAATTGACGCTTCTGTAATGTACTACCGCCAATTCTAAAGACTTGTGCGTCAGGTTTATGTGAAGCCTTGAGTTATTTTACATATTTGCGCAAATCTTTAATCAAACTGTTAGGACTGCTCTAACTCAAAAAGGACTATAGGCACCAAATTTTTGCTCGCGTGCTTTCTTTCAAACGAAGCGTTAGACATTGCTGTACATGGATCATTCCGTGGTAGTCGCCTACACATAATAAATAATTTATATTTGAATTTATTCTTGGCCCTGTTTCGGTTCATCACCAGAACGATGGCTGTGATGTGTAGTGGAAATTAGGTGGCGGGGGAGCAAAAAACGGCAATATAACTGCTGATACGTCGTTCGTCATAATTGTATGTCTTCAAGCAGGCTCATTGAAGTGCTATAGTGAGCCAAACAATGTATCAGCTTTTCTATTAGTTTTCCGTGCCGCACGTGACCTAATGTTCAACTACACGTCCCATCCATCATTCAGTTGCTGAAACCGAAACAGCATGGGAGAATAAATTATTTTCTCAATTATTTAGCGACAGTAGGCGAATACCACGCGGTCACCCATGTATTCTAATAAGTATGGCGTCATTCGAAAGAAGAAAACAAGCAATAAAAATGGGTGTCTAGAGTCATTTAAGCACCGATTCAGAATACCTTCCTTTTCTTTGCGTCATTCCCCACAAATATTAGCGCGAGGAACCAACAATGCTGTGATGGTGGTTTTTGAAGAAAAGAAATGCCGCAGTAACAGTCTAACTTTTCGATGGACACCTGAACGGCGCCGTAAGGGAAGGGAGAAAGGTGGAAGAAAGAAGAGAGAGAGAAACAGATGCCATAGGGGAGGGTCCGGCATAATTATTACCAGCTGGAATTCCCTAACGTGCACTGACATCGCGCAGCACGCGGCGCCTTTTGCGTTTTGCCTCCATCGAAACGTGGCCCCCAGGGCCGGGTTCGATCCCGGGTGCACCGATTAAGTAACCGAGTGCCCTAACCACTGAGCCACCGCAGTGGGTAGTTCAACATTTACTTTTGTAGGCGCTCATCGTCTCAGACAGCAGGTTTTAAATAAAACCCCTCCCGATTGGTCTGTAGTGCAATAAAGAAAAAAAAATGGCTCAATGGCTGTGGAGCTCGGCTGCTGATTCCAAAAATACAAAAACTGGCGTGCTCTGTCGCACATCAAAAAACCCCAGCTGTACTCCGTTAATCTAAGCCCTCCACTACACCGTCCATCCTATAGCCCCAATGTCTACTCGACACGTTAGACCCGAGATATTGCTAGTATTTTTACCAAAAGAAGGATGTATAAATTGGTGCAGCTTCTTTTCTTTTTTTAGATTCCGCATATTCTTGCTTTCACGCGACGGAAATAAGCAACGAAAGGCGGGTTCCTGGCAACGGTGTAGGTGTACTAATAAGAAAAAAAAAAATACCGATTACACAAAGGGGCAATGCGGAAATGCATGCGCTCGCTAGCATGCGATAATGATGACGCCCAGAAAGATGCTACTGCGAGGAAATGTAACTGCGATGAAGTGATTTCGTTATGCCGATTCGCTGAAATCTTTCTGCTTATAAGAAAAAAATTGATGCCAGTCGCCAGCGGGCGGCTTCATCCGCTGTTCTCGCACTGCTAGATCTTGAATTCTCTGTCTGGCGTCTTATACCTACTTCTCGCTGTCATATTTCCCGTTCTTAGTCTCTGACACGACAGGCTTATGATTGTTGGCGTTTTTTTCGTAGAATGCTTGTGCGACTGCATACCTTGAGCCTTCACAACAATCTGCCTCGGCTATATCGGGTAGAGGTGGGTGATGGGAGGTGGGGAGATGGGTGAAAGTTTTTGAAGGTGGATTGTTACCAGTGAATGCCAGGATGTACGCCCACGGGAGTGTGGATCAAGGATGGAGGCTGCACGCATTCCCTCCCCCCAACACAGACACACAGCACGGTTATTTTTGGGAAAGGTGGCTATACTGCTAACGTAGTAAGTAACAAGAACAGCTAAAAGAGTATGCATACTCTAACCTGTGACACTGAGTGGAATTCGTACCAGTGGCGGTGCAACAGAAAAGCTCTGTTTACAGATAAATTTCTCACTGTACTAGTGAGAAGCCACAATTAGCTGTGTTTTTGAAGATACTGAGCTATACGGGCTCGGGATATATAGCGTGAGTCACAAAGGCGATGTCGAAGAGGTGATTTAAATGAAATATGTTTGGTAAGTTCTTGATGTTAGGGAGAGCCAGTGCAACCACGAGGCTCTTGTTGGGTGGCGGACCGGCGGTGGATGGATTCTCGCACATTTTCTTACCATGCAGTGAAGGAGGGGGGACTGGCAAGTCGGCCTCGGGGCGACGGAAACCTGTCTGTCTCTATGTAGGGGCCGATACATGACAGCTTCGTTTCTCAGTAGTGCGCGGGAACGTAGAGGGCGCGTGCGCCGGCAGTTTTGGGGCCCCGTAAATACACTGCACACGAAAAGGTCCCGGCTGAGTCAAGCTTTCGGGGAGACCTATTACTCGCGCGACGGGATCTCCCAAGCTGCTCAAGATGGAGGGTCTTGTAGATGCAAAATCCACTGGCTTTTCGCTTTATACCTCATAAGGTGGATTATAGCGTATACATAGTCGATTTTCACTAATTTTGAGTTCATTTTATTTTGCGACTCTCGCCGTAAATTTGGCTCTTTGCTGCGGAGAGTAAATAAAATGGGTAATATGAGAACATCTCGCATTAAACAATTTTTTCATGCTTAAACAACGCATTAAACACGACAAAAGTAAGACGGGAGACGACACGAGTGCTAACAACTGGTTATTTTATTCTGGGAAAAGTATATAAAGGCGCAGGACACAGGAAACAACCCCAAAAAAACAGAAGAACAAAGGTTAAAACCTAAAAACCATACTGCGCATGCACATCGTAGTCGAGTCATGACATCTTTTTCGACGAAATTCTAAGACTATCTTCCATGGTAGACGGCACTCCCTTCTCTCCTGGACCTCACACAATGCCAAGAAAGCCTAACTCCTTGTCTACCAAAATGACAGATGGTGAAGCAACACAGTCATTTGCTTCCTTCCTGATCATATAGGCCTCGACCAACTCCCTACAAATTCAAACAGGGTTATTAAACAGGACTCTTGTCTTATCTACTGGGGGTAGCAATTGTTGCACTCGCTGCAATGCAAAGCCAGTTGTACGACCCCGCTACTTTTTTCACCCATCTGCGATGTTCCAAAAAATGCTCTTTGCTTCCCCAGTAGATAAGACAAGTGTCCTGTTGAATCACCCTCATCGAATGTATAGGGAGATGGTGGAGGCCTATATGGTCAGGAAGGAAGCAAATGAGTGTGTTTCTTCACCATCTATCAATTTGGTAGACAAGGAGTTAGGCTTTCTTGGCAATTGTGTGAGGTCCAGGAGAGAGGGGAGTGCCGTCTACTTTGAAAGATAGTCTTCGAATTTCGTTGAAAAAGATGCCATGACCCGACTATAATGTACATGCGCAGTATGGTTTTTAGGCTTTAATCTTTGTTCTTCTGTTTTTTTTATTGCTGACTGTGTCCTGCCCCTTCATATACTTTTCCGACAATATAATAACCAGCTTTTAGTCAGCGTTTGTGTCGTCTCCCGTCTTCCTTTTGTCTTGTTTACTGCGCTGCTTAAGCATGAACCCTTACCAACTAGCCCAGTTTTAAGTTCTCGTAAACAAATTTTTGCACTTTTTATTTGGTTTACCGATGTGTCAGACAAAGGAAAACAGCATAGCAAGGCTGACAGAAACCCATCTGCGCTCTAATATTTTTGTTGTTGTCCCGAACCCGTTTGAACCCGTTTGAACCCGTTCGAGACGGTCCGAACAGGTTCGAACCGGAACGGAATGGCCCTCTGGAGCCGAACCCGGAACACGAAAGGCATGAACCCGAATCCGAACCGAACCCGAAAAAATGCCGGTTTCTACACCCTGGTTACGGCAGCTCCAGAATGGAGCATTTTGAAGGAAATGGTGAAAATGCGCAAACATACTTCTGAACTATAGCTAACGGGTGAAATTTGCGCGATCTTATTAAATACGGGCTTCAAGAGAGCGTACACTCAATGCTGGCCAGATCAGAAAGAAAGACTAAAGAAGCTAATGGCGCTGTTAGGTATCCTTTATGGAATGTCGATGAAAGATCCAACTTTCAAGAAAACCCTATGTTCTTACGCTCCAGTACCCAGCTGTCTTTTGCTTGCTTTATGTGTAATACTTGTTCTTGTCTTATGACCACTATGTAAGTAGACGCTCCCTAAACATTTAAGCACTGATCTGATAAACAAAAATACTATAAAACGGAGGTTTCCTACACTATACTTCAGATTTTTGTTGCTAAACGAATGTTTATCTAGGTTTCTTTTTTTCACTCATCTTAGAACGAGCGAACAATAAAATTTTGTCAATGGAAGTTCTGTTATCTTTTTTCACCGGCAAAACAAGCTGTATAACTGACGATCTCGCCCATGGCGTTCCCTGCCCCCCCCCCCCCCCCCCCCCCCCCCCCCCCCCGCAAATAAAATGCCGGCGATGAGGGAATTGATATTTTCAAAAGCGCTTTAAAGTTTGTGTGCGGAGTCGGGCGGGAGCTCGTCTTGTAGGATGCCCCGAAGTGACCTTGTTGACTCACCTGGCGGCCGTTACCAGAGCAACTTTCGCTGGTCTCAAGGAGGAGGAGGAGTGCAGCAAACACCGCGACAGCTCTCCTGGGCGCATCACCTGAGCGGTGGCGGCCTTTCGATGGCTGCTCGTCGTGCTGCCAGTATCAGAGCTGTGCCCGGCTCGGCTCCGCCGCTGGCTCCTGTTCATGCTGACAAGAAGAGGTGCGATCCTCCAAACATTCAGGGTGCCTTGCACCTGCGGAAGGAACAGAATGGACATGGATCGGCAAACCACCTCTGGTCGCGGTTCGTTTTGTTGTTATATATGCACACGGTTTCGTACAGATAATTTCAATCAATACTAGAAGTAAGCGCGTGTACTATATTAAAAAATTATGGAGTTTAAGAAAGAGCTTCCTAGCCAACAAATGACGTAGAAGTAAAAGGCGGATGGCGGAATACAGTTTATATATTGTGGGGTTTAACGTGCACAAGCAACGCTTGTGCTACGAGGGACTCCGTATGGGCTCCGGCTCTGAATGTATACAGCCTTGTGTTATTTACCACGCTGTGACATCGCACAGCGCACGAGCGCATTTGATTTTCCGCATAGCGAAATGCGGTCGCCGATGTCGGGATTACAGCCGCCCCATTGGCGCCAGCAGCCGAACGCCGAATCCACTGAGCCACCGCGGCGGGTAGATGGTCAAATGCCTGGCAAGGATTACGATAAGTATATGTTTTCAGCCCACTCGGTGTTCGCTTGTCGTTACGAGAAAATCATCGCTTTCCGGCTGCGTTTACCCGTAAGCTTCACCTCTAGCATGAAGGACCAGTGAACGATGGAGCAGAACAGAAGGGGTGCTATGATCGCTGATTCTATTTTTATACATACATGGAAATATAGCAAGGCGAACTCCTAGAGGCCTGTCAATGCGATTTTAGAGTGGTAGGGTTTTGACCAATGCAGTTGGTTGAGCTTCTTCAGGTTATTTCAAATTCGCAAATCGCGTAGGATATGTGCAAAGAAGGAAAGAAAGTGCACGGACCTGGTTATGAATTACTAAAAAATTTTTATTCTAAGCACGCTATTTCTTTCTACTCCGCACTCTTAGCTTATTTATTTACTTTCTTTACCCGAACATTATCAGAATGCTTCATTTCTTCTGTGGTAGCCGTCAAGCACAACAGTGCTCACATTGTACAACGCTTCAAGACGGGTTCTTCATTTTGTAGCAGAGACCTACAAATTTCGTATTTACATATCGAGGAGCTACAAATGGCCGCTAAACTTGACTCATACGCGTAGCTACGGGAGGGAGTCATCGTACCGGCGGTACACTCAGGATATTATTCGAGAGCGCGTTCAGTCGCAGCGGCCGTGGGCTGCTGCCAAGCGAACAGGAGCACTTCGGAGGCCCTGGAACTGCAAAATGGGGCTCACCTTAGAGCGGGGCTCCTCGTAGTCTCAGGGAGAAGAAACAGAATCAGCAACGCAGGACTCGCAGTGCAAAAAACGTGGTTGGTTGGTTGGTTGGTTGGCCTCAAGTAAAATGGCACATACCCACTACGGGGGAGTGGCCAAGATACAGGCGGTGAACTGATGGAAAGATCAGCAGTTTTAGAGGAAAAGGAGTAGTAATAGGGTATAGGATTGGACGACGCAACGACAGGGGTCCTGTTAGCTCGGAGATCGAAGATGGGACGACGGCTTTATGTGCAAATTTGATTGCAACACGTAGAATGGAAAGAGAGACCGAAAAAATAAATAAATAAAAATAAAAATATATCATAAATGAACTGTTTTGGTAATCAAAAAAATGAAAACAAATAGAAAAATAAATAGATAAAATTAATATTAACATGGGAGTCGCTGTGTTTCTAGAAGAAATTTTTGAACTGCACAGCGCGCACTCCTGTTGCGTCGTCCAAGCAAAGTAGCGCCAAAGGAAAGAACAACCTCAGTGGACACAGGAGAAACCGCCAGACCAGATATGTGAAGGTAAAAATTCAGCAGAGGAACTCGGCATCGCAAACGCGTGAAAGAGACCTCCAGACTGCGTGAGCACCAGTCTGCTACTCCAAGGGTGCAGAAGGTGCTGATATTCGGGAGATGAAGTAAGCGCCGAGGCTGAAAATTCCTTAAATATTGTGTAACTGCGAAACCTCACCGCAGCTGTATATGCGCAGGTTGGCAGGAAAGGAATTATTGGGCCACAGAGAGAGGCCCTTGCTAATGAATCAGCAACCTCGTTTAACTGAATGCCCACGTGACCCGGTATCCAAAGCAACCGCACCGAATTGAGATGGAGCGGGATCAGCTGCTTAAAGAGGCGTATTACCCGAGACTCAGTGGGTGAGGATAATGTAGAGCAAATAGATAGAGAGTCCGTCATAACCATGGCATGGGAAACGGCAGGATCTAATTTACGTAAGGCTATAATTACAGCTAATAATTCGGCCAGATAAATTGGAGTGAAGTCAGGGAGACGGAGAGAAAAGGACCATCCCAATGCAGGTGAAAAAATGCCCACACCTGCCTTTTCACGATCCTGCGAGGCATCAGTAGCGATGAGAATATGAAAAGGAAAGGACCTTAGGTGGTCCTGCAACAAACCGTGAAGGAGAGGAAAGGGCTGCAGCTTGGCATTCGATGGGAAAGTCATGAAATGCAATCTTGACTGAAGATGAGATGTTGTACAGTGTATGGATATCTGTGAGCTTAATGTTTAAGGGATCGAGGAGAGACGGTACGAAACTTATCTGCGGAGTATGCAAACGAGACCAGGTGGCATTTAAAAAGACTGCGGGTTGACTAAGAAATATTACATTGGATGTGTGGAGAGGAGAGTCGCACAAATTTAAAAAGGTTTGGACTGTTAAAAGGCGAAATCTGGCTAATAAAGATGGAATTCGCGCCTCAAGGTGCAGGACAACATTAGCTACATATTTTGGAAGTCCCAAACAGAGGCGTAACGCCTCACGCTCCAAGAGCACAAGCGGGCGAAGTTTATAGGCAGGCGCTCCTGAGAATAAAACACATCCGAACTCCAAAATTGGGCGGACATAGATTTTATAGATCAGCAGAAGTGTGTGCCTTCTCATCCCTGACCTAGCGCTGCAAAGCCGACGCAGGATGCCAATGGCCCGAACTCCTTTTACGGAAACTTGCTCAATGTGAGCACGCGAGGAAAAAGTAGAGTCATATATCACTCCAAGATACTTCACTGTTTGAACCTGAGGAATTATATGATTTTTATAAGCAACGCAGATATTTACAGGATGCGAAACGGGGAAGACCAACAAGGCGCATTGTTCACATTGAGGGACAGATGAATACTTCCTAACCAGTTGTCAAGAATATTGAGATAATCCTGCAAGATTTGATACAGAGAGTTTATATCTTTTGCAGAAGCAAAAAATGCGATGTCGTCAGCGTACACGTAAGTTGTCACATTATGGATGCATGGAATGGAGCTTAGAAAGATGTTAAAAAGAACAGGGAAAAGAACTGAGCCTTGCGGTACACCTCTTGTCTGTCGAAATTTCCTAGAAGAAACACCATTTCGGCAGCAATAAAATTCTCTGTTTTCCAGGAAAGCAAAGGTCCAGGCTACGAAATAATTTGGGAAATTAAAGTCCTGTAATCTGCGTAACAGCGTCGAGTACTCGACGCTGTCGTAGGCTTTGCTGATATCCAGAGTGACAAGCGCGGCAAACAGCTTAGTGCTGCGAGCTAATTTAATACGGCTTTCAAGGTCAGTATGAGCGCACCAAATCGAACAGCCCGACCTGAAACCAATTTGACAAGGATTCAAGATATCATTTGCAGAAATGAAATACATGATACGACGAAGCAGGACCCGTTCCACCAATTTCACTAAATTCGATGTTAATGAAATCGGGCGTATGTTGTCAGAAGTGAAACCCTCCCCTTGTTTTTTAAGTAGTGGAAGAACGTGGCTGTGGGCCCGGGAATGCACGCGCTGCGTCGCGCGTGGAATTTTTCTTCTTCCGAAAAATTCGATTGGCTTTGCAAGAATGAAACACCAGAACAGAATATAAATGAGCGGTCGATTCCGATAAGCATGCATGAAAACAAAATGAATATGGCGGGATAAAGTGTCAAAAGGATAAGCGAGGAACAAAAATAGCCAGCAGTCATCAGAAAGCCTGCGCGCTGCAGGAAGTGGGATGATGAACGCTGAAGAGGACAAGGATGAGCCACAGCGGACTAAAAAAGTAGAGGAAACTACACATTTTAACATAATGTGTTATTTTCCTTTAAACTGCAGTATTTCTAGGACAGAACAATGCAAAAAACGGTGAGAAATTAGGACGGCTGGAATAGGTCTTAAAGGGCCACTGACCAGGGTCCGGACATTTTTGAAAAACAAGCCCACTGCATAGATGAGGCATCGAAGATAACCTCTGCAAAATACTAGAGCCATGCGCGCCCCGAAAAGCTGCGAAAATTCAAATCAAAGCCCGTTCGTTCTTTCCTTCCTTCAAAAACGGGCCCGGCCCACTACTCTGCACCCCGCTGACGTCAAGGGGGGATACTTTCGCTAAAGGCACTCCATTGGTGCATCGTTCTGACTGACGGGAGAAGGTTGGGCGTAGCCTTGGCGTCGCGTCGTCTGCACAAGGCTTTCCGCAGCGCCTTCTGTTCTGGCTCATGCCTACAAACCCGCATGAAGGAACAAAAAAAAAAAAACTGCGGAGGGAGCGTGCGGCGACAGCCTTGAACCCTAGCCATAAAAAGTAAAAAAATAGTAAAACTGAGGGAGTTGGTTCGCCCCCCCCTCCCCCCCCCTCCCCCCCCCCCCCGCCGTGATCACGTCACGAGACGCTCTGCGTGCGCGCTCCCTTCTCAGTTTCTTTTCTTCTATGCGAGCCCCCCAAAACAAGGTTTTAATTAGTAGTGCAGCAGAGCCTTTCCCTCGCTCGCCCACTTCACCGCTCCGCACACACACCGCTTATCTTTCGTGCATCTTGCGTACGCCTTGACTCCAATGAATGACATGCTTTGGAGCGGAGAAAAGACACAAACACACAGAACACAAACACGCATGGAGAAAAGCAAACGGGCGGTTGCCGGGTCCGCGCTTCGCCGTGTGTTTCGAACACAACCGACTTCCGCCCCTCCGCTCGTGAAACGGTGGGGAGGCCTAAAAGAAAATGAAAAGGTGGCTCGTTAACTGGGAATGACAAACAGATGTATGAAAGGATGCGCTCGCTAACAAGTCTAGGTGGTCGAGCCGATCGCGCCTCTCGATCGCTCAGTGTGCGGAGAAAATGCAAAAACCAAGAAAAGAATTCTATTGAAGGCGGGGCCATGACGTCGCCCTGTGACGCACTCCACAGACACCACGCCTCCGGCTTACACCGGAGAACGAAGGGGTGATTTTGCCTTGCCGAGCCTACTCGACGAGGAGCGGGAGAGAAGAATTTCGAGGAGGGAATGGAAGGAGAGGAGGCTCGCTGAAAGAGAGGTAGAGAGTGTCTGCTGAGCTGGGGTGGTCCGTGGCCCTTTAAAGGTGCAGTGAAGAGGAATCTGAACTCGCCTTTTTGACGCGGGAACTTGATCTACACGTTCCGAGCATTCTTAGAAACTTCGATTTATTGCCCTGTGTGGCCGATTTCCCTAATTAAATCGAGTTAACGTCCGGCTCCCGTCTTTTTTTTTTGAATTCTCCCCCGTACGGTGGGCAGAGTCGACCAACGCGTGGAGTGCCTTTCACCCAGTCCCGTGGCGGCTTGCCACTCTGCCATCTGCGGAGTAATACGTAGTAGCCCGTAGAAGCAAATAGTCCGCGCGTATTTTTATTTCTGCGGGCTTATTTTGCGGCTATATCATCTGCGAATGAAACTAGTTATTCACGGAAACCTAAAAAACAAAATAAAGCGAAAGCAAAGACTCCACGGAGCTGGCTGAAAGGCACTCCACGCCTTGCTCGACTCCGCTTACCGTACCGGGGAGAATTCGAAAAAAAAAAAAAAACGGCGGGAGCGGTGCGTTAATTCTATTTAATTAGAGAAAGCGGCCACAGAGGGCCATAAATCGAAGTTTCTAAGAATGTTCGGAACGTGTAGATTGAGTTCCCGCGGCAAAAAGACGAGTTCAGATTCCTCTTCAGTGCACCTTTAAACGGCTGGATCGGAAATGGCACTGGTTATGTTAAAACTGCAAGTTAGAACTCGGTCTAACGAATTTCTTAAAAAAAATATATGCATATTATCAATCTCCAAGTATAAACGGATATGATTACAGTAAAGGAAGCACGCCATATTTAAAATCTACTACTAGGTCCTCCCCGACATTCTTGGCCAAAAATTTTAATATTGAAAAATTGTAAGGTAGAGGTATAGCAATATTCAAGGTACATTATTTCAATGTGTAGCAAAATATTTCTTCTAGAATGCTTCCATCGTTCACATCGAGCAGTTAAAAGTGCCATAGAAAGTCATTTTGGAAAGCTTGTGAGGCGAGCAAGAACGTTAATAGCAAAAGAATGCAAGCCTACAGACTAGAGATCTCCGTATATAATGATTCTTATAGTATAATGTTGCAATATATGAAAAAATTGCCCTCATAAACTCTTTACCATTCAAAAATGGTTTTGTCCAGAACTGTTGAGCATGTTTTACTTAGCCGTCTTATGAGTCAGCTCGTTTGGCCTGTTTTGTAGCTGAACTACTTTTTTGCCAAAACGATCTTTATACCTTAGGAAGAAAAGATTGTTATAAAAGATTAGTGAAAGTATTCGATTAACCGCCAGTTGTTTGCAAATTAAGCAATAACACAAAAATTCAGGAGGGCACTTTGTAGACCTAAAGTGCGGTGAGGTGAAAGCCTTACGCGATGTGTTGCTGCTTGTGTCACTGCTTTGTGGTTAAGATGTTAATTAAGTACACAATTATTTGTGAATCTTGAATGCTGGAGACACGCGAGGGCGTTTGGGAGGCATTGGTCTGATTCGACGCCTTTTTGCAAACTCTCTCCAGCGTCGATCCCAGACAAGGAGAGCACACATGCGTTTGCAGGAAGTATACCGTAGCCATTCGCATGCTCGGCGGAGGATCGGAAGGATGGTGGTTCGAATCCCATCGTGCACAAAGATTTTTTTTCTGGTCTGACTAGAAAAGCGTGACATCTCTGCTGACAACCTTCTGCTGACAACCTACTGTCGACAACGATGAGGCATTAGGTGGAATGGCATTAGGTGGAATATCAACTACTCTTGCGAGTAGTTCATATTCTGCATGGAGGAAGGAAAAAGAGAGAGGCCCTTTTCACACAACACCCTGGGAGAAAAGTGTGGAGGAAATCACGTGTTTTTTCTCGATCGAGAGGTCATCTTGTCCGGGCGGTAGCAGACGACCGCGGCGTAGCATTTGCGGTGCGGCGTAGGCGTACTTTTTTTAACTGGTCGAGTTTGTTTTTGATCGTGCTCACAGGCTGACGTTGGCGCCGTTCACTCATATCTCAGGTGGAATTGGCTGCAAAACTCTCGTTGCTGCGTGCATGGATTTCAACGGTCCGGCTACCACGATCGCACGGGCATTTCGTCCACTGTGTCACTGCTCGGAGCCGTCTGGAGACCACCGCTCACTGAGGGGCATTCGCGCTGTTCGTTCACCAGTGATTGCGCTAGACAGGTCGTCGGCGTATTGTGCGGACGTTTCGCGTCCTGTGCGTGCAGTGTGCGTGTGCCATTCGCGCTCCCGTTTCCATCGGCAGTGAAACCTCGTTGCTACTTATGCGTGTTCTTACAACGCTCCAGCGATTGTCACTGGTGTTGGTATAACCGTCATTTTGTTTTTCGCGATTGCGCTTGTGTCAGCGGCAGGGGCCATGACATGGGCGGAGGACGATATTTTAAAGGAAGCAGCTGCGCTCGCTTTGCTCTTAGTAGACAGAAACTTTGTTACACGCCCGTTTCAAGCGTGCAATTCGTTCATATCGTGGCCAAGTCTGTGTTTCTGGTCGCGCGCTTTGTTTAGACCGGTTTCATTGATGCCTGTGGTTATGAAGAAAAATAATTTGATGCATTCATTACGTACAATAGATCGACTTTGATTTTATGTATTGTCGATCACAAGTAAAGTGTGCTGCTATGCAGTGGCATTACAAGCTTGTATTTCACCAAGTAGCGAAAAGCGGTGCATACAGCTGCAGATCGATCGGCACATTAAACATGAAACACAACATTGAAATGATGCACAACACCGCGAAATTTATTATACTCCAGCGTATTCCTAAACTTCTAGAAGTCTAAAAAGCTACGGCAATATATATTATGCACAATACTAGATCTGTGGGTATGTGAAACATGCTATGTTGCCATGCTACAAAGGGTGGATTTATGGAGGCGGCAGTCACATTTTAAACATGTATTTCTTGGACTTTTTTTTATAGAGAAAAAGGTGTTCAGAATGGTTATCCTGTGTAAAATTTCAGATAAATCCTCCCCTGCCGTCTACTATATGCACTTTGGTCCTCTCCGTTTCTGTCACCTGTGTGAGTGGCTCTTGGAGTTGTGAATCAAAAGTCATTGTTGCCACGGCCACCGTTACAACACATTATGATACCACATTTTGCGTTCAGGGTCAAGAACTCAAACTCTTTAGTATATTTGCCCATCCTCACTGCTGTATACGAGAAAGCATTCCTTGCATCACCAGCCGCACGAAAACATGCTATGAAGATAAGTATAGTATTTAAGACCAACAACAAAATACTGCAGAATTTTTCTTATCCTCACTGCTGCAGCGGAAGGCACTGTTGACACAGCCAGCTTCCCAAACATATGCAATGGAAGTAGATCGCAGCATTCAGCTACAAGAGCTGCATTAAAAGGCAGGTTGAACACTAAGGTGGGGTGTGACCATGCATGGCAGCATTCAGCCGAAAGCAGACACGTACACACTCATTCAGCATAAAACAGAGAGGTTTGTGCTATCCACCAGAGAGCGCGATTAAAGTGTGGCCAGTATGTGGGACACTTTCATGTGAGCATAGCATGCAAACAATCCAATATCAATAATCTTGCTCAGGGATCTCATCATGAACGTCTAAACTCATTCTAGCAATGAAGGATTTTTTTTACAACCTCATGAGCACATTTGACAGCTGTCTACTCAAAAATAATCATGCTCTCAAATAGAAAATGTTGCAGAGTACCATTCAAACATAAGCCTCGTGCCAGCAAGCTGGACATGTAAGGCTTCCAGGGTAGCCATATACTAAAACATTTCAGGAAGCTTAAGTTTAAAGGCAGTACTTTACACTGCATTAAGGTGGGATAGTTTGTTCGGAAGCTTTATGAAATACATTGTGAGATCTAAGACACACAGCATTAAAAAAAAATTTTAGTGCTTTCAGGCGATCGGTATGTGAAATCTCTTAATTTAGAACATTCCCCAAAAGATTATTTGCCTTGTTTGAAGCATTATATGGAGTGACGTTTGCTTAGACACGTAGGTATAGTGGAGGCATACAGGTATTTAAATATCTTGTTGCAAGGTTTTGTGTATACATACAGTGACTTCGTTTCCAGCGACACTTTTTTGTCCTTTGTCAAGTTGTTCAGTAAGGCATGTTGCCGGGCTAGTTGGTTTAGCATCTTGAAATTTGGAATAAGACCACCTTGGCGCAAATAACTTCACAATTTCCTCGTCTTTTTTGTCCTTGTGGAATTATTTGCGCCAAGGTGGTTTTATTCAAAATTTCAAGTTTCCAAGTTGTATCTTCGCATTTCTATTACTCCATTTTATCTTCGCACTTAATTCTATTGCATATTTTACAGAACTCCTTGTTTGTCCATGTG
Organism: Amblyomma mixtum; assembly: GCF_055824585.1. NCBI lineage: Eukaryota > Metazoa > Arthropoda > Arachnida > Ixodida > Ixodidae > Amblyomma > Amblyomma mixtum. The sequence goes on along the minus strand of NC_143014.1, from coordinate 238,362,046 downwards.
CTCGCTGTTGCGACTAAAATTTCGGTGCAATTACTCGCAATACATGACCGCTGACAGCTGCTGCTGTGCACTACACCGGAATGAGGGACAGCATCATTGAGATTTTTCCCTAGCCATTGCATATGTACAAAAATGTAAAGGTTCTTGAACGACAAAGATTCATTCCTCTACTTGCTGATTTCATGGCCTTTACGTTTTTCATATCAGCTGCACTGCTATGCTGGTTTCGGTCTGATATAGTTGTAGACTTCGTGTGATATTTTGTTCACGTAGTAAATACGCAAAAACATGGAAGCATTGGTATCCGTTAACACGATTTTTAAGACATACGAATATACATTCTTTTATTTTAAAAAGTACATATTTCTCTTGTCTATACAGTGAATAGCTTTATCTAATGCACAATGGCATTCTCAATGGCAATGCAGCTATTATTCTTGCGTTTGATCCCTCCACATATTATATGAGGCCGCCGCGCTGCAACATGAGACCCCCTCCTCCCCTCCGAACAAAATTTCTGGCTACGCCACTGCCAGGGAGGCTCATAATCTCCGCCGTCAGAAAACAACACAGCCAAAAGTGGCGACGGGTACTGCATGTCAAGATGGGCCACCGCAGTAATTGAAAGCGAAGGTCACTTCCCGCGCTGCAAGAGTTGAGATAAGCATTTTTCTCGGCTCGAGCAGTTGGAGACTGCGCGGAGACGACGCAGAACGAAGCAGTAACTGAAAGTAGCCGCCTGTCTCACACGGGTGTTTCCGCTTTATTAACTTTTCCGCTCACGAACACCGGCATAGGGCACCGTAAACCGGCAAGCAGCCAAGCGCCACCAGCGCGGCGGCTTGTGCCCATGCGGGAGCACGCTCGTTCGTTGGCTTTGAAACGCGCGCGCAGGAGTGGAAGGCGGAGCTTATGCGATGACGTCAGCCCGGACAAGATGGCGCCGAGCTTGTTTCCGGCTTCACAAAAATGTCACGTGATGGCCTCTCCTCTAATTTTCCTTCCTCCAAGATATTCTGCCACAGTCTACGACACTGATCCATCACTGAGAAAGTGTCTACCCGTCTTGCCCCCAGCGACCCGAGACTGGTTTTGGTTGAGATGTTGAGATACGTGTCTGGTCCTTTCTTGACCCGTGTGCCTGAAGGCTTTTCTTTTGCTGCTGCGCCTGCCTTCAGAGGATTACAAACGAACTATGGCAAATCCGGCTGCTAGTCCCCGTCGTGCATGGGGGGAGGAGTAGGCTGGGGTGGATCGGCATGCTTCTTTCTCTGCCTGTCCCTTGACAAAGCTGCGCGCTTTTTTTCCCCCCGCTCTGACGTCAGCCACTTTGACCGCTGACCCCTCCGCATTCCTCCGACACTGAGACGTCTCCTTTATTCCCTCAACCAGTCTTGCACCCTTCCGCAGTCGTGTAGCCGGACGTGTTAGCGGGCGCTGCTGCATTTTATTGCTATTGCGTTCGTGAGTGCTGGCTTGGAAATTGCTTGTCATCGTGATATCTAAATCTTTGCGTGTCCTGCACCTGCTGTTGAAGCAATGGGTCGCTGCTGCGTGCCCCACTGCAAAGGAAACTACGCCAACGGGCCATAAGTGCGTGTGTTTTCGTTCCCAAAAGAAACCCGTAGGATTACGTGGGAGCGTGCTGTTTGCGGCGACGACGTCGGCATAAGGACTCTGCGAGATCATAAGGTACGTTGTGTCGGCGCATCGAAGAAATCGTAGAAGACTGATAATTTATCACGGTGCTAAAATAAGGACAAGGTGCGGTTCTAAAATTCATGGGACGCGATGTTTGCCCTAGCCTGCTGGGGCTGATCCCGGGCTGGCGTTGCATATGTCTCCTCGCCCAACGCCGCCTCTCCTCCTCCTCTTCTCCGTTCCTTCTTTCACCACCTCCTCTACTTCTCTCCTCCCCCACATCGTTTCGGGCGGGAGGGGCGGGGGGGAACAGGTCTGGCTGGATGGATGGATGGATGGATGGATGGATGGATGGATGGATGCATAGGAGCGCCCCCTTTGAAACGGGGTGATGGCAATTGCCACCATGCTCAGCTTTTCTTCTTTATTTTTTTTAACTGTGTTCCTTCCCTTACCACCACCCTCTCTACTCGAGAGCCTCATCGCATCTCCAGCGCTGCGTGCTACCACGGCGCTCTCGCGGGCTTGCTGCCACCGGACTGGCGTTGCATAATTCAGTGCTCATGTGCGCTTCAACGAAACGTCTTGATACTGCTACTCGGGGTTCAACAGACCCCTGCGATGACAAAACGCCGGCTGTAAGCCGCCCTAGGCTAATATCGCATCTCCAGCGCTGCGTGCTACCACGGCGCCATCGCGGGCTTGCTGCCGCCGGCCGCCGGCCTGGCGTTGCATAAGTCAATGCTCACGCGCGCTTCAACGAAACGTCTTGATACTGCTACTCGGGGTTCAACAGACCCCTGCGATGACAAAACGCCGGCTGTAAGCCGCCTTAGGGTTCAAAAGCGCGCGTGAGCATTGACTTATGCAACGCCAGGCCGGCGGCAGCAAGCCCGCGAGAGCGCCGTGGTAGCACGCAGCGCTGGAGATGCGATATTAGCCGAGGGCGGCTTACAGCCGGCGTTTTGTCATCGCAGGGGTCTGTTGAACCCCGAGTAGCAGTATCAAGACGTTTCGTTGAAGCGCGCGTGAGCATTGACTTATGCAACGCCAGGCCGGCGGCAGCAAGCCCGCGAGAGCGCCGTGGTAGCACGCAGCGCTGGAGATGCGATGAGGCTCTCAAGGAGAGAGGGTGGTGGTAAGGGAAGGAAGCCCTGTCCCCCCCCCCCCCCCCCGTCGCCGTCGCGTGAAAGAAGGAAAGGAGAAGAGAAGAGGAGGAGGAGAGGCGGCGTTGGGCGAGGAGACATATGCAACGCCAGCCCGGGATCAGCCGACTGCGGCTATCAGTAAATATTATATCTTTTTCTCTTATGTACCAGGCAGTGTTCTTGTGTGGTTGAATAGATACAAATTTTCAAGTTCAGTGCGGGCGTTCATGTCATGGTTAATTAAATATGCCTATGAATACCATCTAATTTTGCAGAGAGCATATATACACTAACGATATATATTATTACATCTTGATTCAGCGTTTCGACTATATTCAGTGTGCGTAGTGTTTTGGCTAAAGAATGCTCAGTATATTTAGGTAATGGAAGCTATTATATGCAATTACGCAATGAATAAAGGCGTCTGTGCCATGGGTGCGCAATGTAGCGTACAAGTAGCTGCACTGAACTTGGTTCAAACTTGAAATAAAAAAGTGAACAGAAAGGGCAATATTTTGGTTCCTGAGGGACTTTTTCCTCCGCTGCTTTTCAGATATGCAAGCTACATTTCAAACCTTAAAATAGAATCTTTAAAATTCCTTAAAATAGAATCGTGTGGGCTGGCGCACAAACGGAAAAAGCTTTGCCATTTGTAAATATGCATATAATTTGTAAATATGTGAATTAAGTCTTATGGCCACTGTTCCTTTCGATCTCTGGCATTTATTTTGCGGAAGTATCAAATCTAGATATGCTCCGTGAAGCATATACCGCAAAAAGTTTCAAGCACTCCTTTTAGTAAGTACGATGATGATGATGAAAACGTTTATTAAAGCCACAATGCCTTAGTTGAAAGGAAGGCTGATCGGGTCCCTAGTCCGGGACGCCGTTGGTGAAAGCCGCTGCCCGTGCTCTGGCGACGAGGGCTCGTTGTTCCTCGAGGTCCCAGCTGGACAGGGCCGCCTCCCAGCCCTCCCGCGTTGGCTGATTTATGATGTCAATGCTGTCATTTTTCTGACAAGCCCATACCATGTGGTACAAGTTTGCCTTCTGGCCACAAAATTTGCACTGTGCCGAAAAGGACTCGGGCTCAACGGCGTGAAGCGTAGCTGGGTTATTGAAAGACATAGTTTGTAGCCTGCGAAGGTGACAGACCTCTGATTTACTGAGACCCTTAGCGTGCCTCGGGAGTGTCTGCCTTTCAAGGCTCAAATGTTTCAATATTTCTGAATATGTCGTTAGCGGAGAGGGGGAGCCAGAATCAGGAAGGGAGGACGTAGAAGGATGCCGGGGAAGAAAAGCTCGGGCCGAAGCGTGTGCGCGCTCGTTTCCTTCAACTCCCTGGTTACCTGGTACCCATATTAATTCCTTCCGTTCAGATGAAGTCCTACATTGACTAAGAATTTTGCAGGCTAGCGGCGTGATTCTGCCACGCATATAGTTTCTATAAGCCGCCTGGGACTCTGTAACTATGTATTTAGATGCGGAGTGCGTTGCGGCTAGGGCTATCGCTACTTCCTCCATAGCCTGTGTATCCCCGTTACGAATTGAAAGCCCGTCCACGACTTGCATTTGGTGCACCACTGAGATGGCAGAGTTTCGTGAGACGTACCCGCCGTCTGCTATCCCAGTGTTGCCATACTATTCGACCATTCCAGCTCCTATAGGTGGCGCGGCGGCAGTACGACATGGCGGACGAGGCGGTGATCGCGCCGCTGACATGGCGTGCGCATAGTAGAAGCAAAGCGCCTTCTTGTCGTTGTGGCGTTCTCGTGCGAGGTTTAGCGCCTAGGTAAGCAGCCGTAAGACATTTTCAGACAATAATAAAAGCTCATGCTTGTGTTTGGGAGCATTAGATGCTAGAAATAAATTTTCTTATGAGCATGGAATTGCTAGTTCGCAAGTGCCACAAAAACTTCGTCGGCGTTGACACATGAACCAAACTCTGTACAGTAAAGTGGAACAAACACTTCGAACTAATTTTTTCGCGCTTTCACTTTTTTTTTTCTTTCGGCACGTTTCTGTGCTGCGATTACCATCTATACGCGAGTAAGGACCCGACTGTTATTCGCAATTTTGGTTGTTTTCGGCGCTAATCCGAAAGCGAAATTCTACAGTCCAGTTTTTAGGCTATTGTCTGAAGAAGTTACTGTAATGGCCCAGACCGTCTGACGCTATTTTTTGTGCCTACATGAGTGCGGCCCTTACACGCATAAATGCGATATGTGTGTTTATTTCTGATCTTTAAGGACACAATTGAAAAAAAAAAACAGCAGTTAGTAGCACTGGCCACAGTCCGCGGCGTCCTGCACTGTTTTACTTCCCAATTACAGCTGTGATTAAAATCAGCCTTTCATTGCTTGGCTGTATCAAACAAGCCAGATACATCAACATCCTTGGGCCGATACTTTCGTCCTTTCAGCGCTCCTGAATGTGGGCGGAGCTTCTCTTCAGATGGAGTTTTATCCTACTATAGTTTATCTGCAGCGTCCTTTCTTCACATATACGGTAATAGAAAATGCAGTGTATACTGTTGTTCGAAGCTGCAGCCAGACGGCCGTTTAAGCTTAATGGAACAGCCGATTCTTGCGCTCGAATCTGTTTTCGACAAGTGGAATAAAAAGCGCTGTGTTCGAGTGAGCAGACGACATCTGTGAAGAAACGTTTCCGATTATTCAGCCACTTTCTGCATTATATCCGAAAAACTAAGAAACCATTCTGAAATTCTTGCCATTTATATCGCCATTTCGCAATCACGTTGCGGCCAGAACGCCGTGTTTATCCAGAACTGAATGGACAGAAGTTTGACGAAAATTTTTGAAGAACGTCAATTGGGGCTCGATGGTGCATTATTTGAGAAAAACGTAGCGCATGTCCTGTGGCAGTCTTTCTTGTGTACGTCTTGCTGTAGTGCTATTACCATTTCTGTCTCAAATTGATGAAAAATCTTCGTTTGCTGCAAACGTCCGCCTGAAATTATAACCAATATACTTCCCATCAGCTCGGAGTTTAAGCACTGCCCTGCTTTCATGCATCTCTAAACAGGAATGCAGTGGCGAGGCGGTGTCGTGGCGTCAACAAAGTACGCCGCTGAGGAACACACTGGTCATGCGGCTGAAACGCCTTGTCAGCCTGCCGAACGCACTTATTCACTGCTTTTTGCACTCTTTACGTGTTGGCAGAAACAACATGTCTAATTTTTCGAATGTTCGCACACCGTAGAATAGCAGATTATTCTCGTTTTTGACGCGTATCTTCACGCTCCAAACCACTGCGATCGCATGCGCCGGGAGGAGCGATCACCGGCTTTCTGCTTCCCGAAGAGGCCACGTGGCGCCGCCACCGTCGCTGGAACGACCGAATAGTGTTGCCAGACTTGCGCGAGTTGCCAGGCTATAATGTTGCCAGATTGTGAACTAAAACCCAGTGTGGCCAGACTATTTGTTCCCTCTCCCTTTTACATTCTCCTCCGCCTACCGCTACGCTGTCGCGCCGGAACCACCCAGCTCGTTAGAGCAGCCTTGCCCGGAGTGGCCGCCGCCTGTTCGCCAAGCGAAAGAGCACGTCCGCGGCGGTTACGAAATTGTTTTTTTAGTGACTTGTCGAGCAGACGGGTACCACAGGCGAAAGCTGCCGATGCGTGGCCCCAGTGAGCGTATTAAGACGAGAGAAACGCGTGATTTTGTTGAAATAAGCGTGCTATGCTCAAATTCACTTGTCGAGGAGACGGGTACAACAGACGAAAGGTGCCGATGCGTGGCCCCAGTGAGCGTATTAAGACGAGAGAAACGCGTGGTTTTGGTGAAATAAGCGTGCTATGCTCATATTCACTTGTCGAGCAGACGGGTACGACAGACGAAATGTGCCGATGCGTGGCCTCAGTGAGCGTATTAAGACGAGAGAAACGCGTGATTTTGTTGAAATAAGCGTGCTATGCTCAAATTCACTTGTCGAGCAGACTCTAAGAAAAAAAGGTGTGATCTTAGTCCTTTAAGGGGGTAAATCCACTGACGCTGTGGCGAGCCCCTTTTGGTGCAAATTTGCACCCTCGTCGGGGGACTAAGTGCGTACGGTGTAATGTTTAGGCTGCAATAGGACTAATGTTATTCCGTTTGGACAAGTGTAAGTATAAGCCCTTGATGACTAACGTTACCCTTCCTAAGAAAGACTAACGCTTAGGCCATGAAAGTGCAAACATATGCTTTTCTTTCTGGTGCATGTTTGCACCCACTCGGAATAAGCTTATCTATCCCAAAGCGTAAACTTATCCTCGCAAGGGCTACAATTAAGCCTATCAAATGAGCTTACTACAACGCTCCTGAAGTGCAACTTTACACCTTATCAATGGGCGTAACATTGCTCTGCAAGAGCATATGGTTTTGATCTTTTCAGGTGTACATTTACACCGTGTTAGAAAGGGTAATGTTAAGCGCTCTTAGAAAAAAAAGACTAACAGGGGGCAAAGGGTGCAACTGTTGGTCCCCTGGAAAGGGTGCAACAGTTAGTCCCCGGGAGCAGGCGTTTAATGAAAGCAAACTACACGTGATTTCCAGCGTAATTAAGAGGGGGAGAGTTTCCGACAGAGCTTAACACACATAACAACGATAAAGGAAACAGAAATAAACATACATGAAAACACCAGGATTCGAACCGACAACCTTTGGATTACGAGCAGAGCGCGGATACGACTACACCACCACAACAGACTGTCTGAGGCAGAAAATAAAAGCCTTATATGCGAAACACACACATTGTCTGTCTTTACCGCTCAAACTGTTATCAAACATATTGCTGTTTAGAGCACAGTATGGTGATTTTTGTGTCATATGCTTTTGGAACAACCTGCGGTAAGCTTTAATGCGCACGCACAACTGTCTAAATCGTGTTTTGGCCAAAGAAGAGGTGCTGAACTGTGTGTACATTACGGCCGGCACTTCACAACCACAACAGTTGTTTTCTTTTCGTTTCTTTTTTGCTTATAAGGTGGTCTTACTTCTAGCAATTGACAGCTGCACATTACAGCATGTTGAAAACAAATATAGAAGGCGATTGTTCACCTCGTTTTTTGTTACTGGCGGACAGCGGTAACAGGGAATTGACTGCTTGCCACTCTCCGTTCGCTGAGTGTCGCCGATACTTGCACAGTATCACATAAGCTCGTAAACAAACGGCAACGATATCAAACTACGTGTACTTGCCCAACCCTAACCTTTACTACTCACATTCGACTCGTATTGAAGCTCGTAGTATTTGTTTATGCACTTGCACAGCTGCCAGCCGTTTCGGTTGCACGAAGCCTTTTTCTCACGCGAAAGGCTATCCGCTTCGTCACAGGCAACAGCGGTGCTCTCATTGGCCTCAGACCACGCCCTGCGCTTCAAAAATCGAGTACTATTGCAGTCGGAGTCTTCTCGCGCGATTTTCGCGTGTTGCTATGCTGCGGTTCGCCCCCCGTTAGTCTCTTTCTCGGCAGTTAGTCTTTAAGTTTGCGCACGGCGCGCATTTGTGGCAAGAAGAGTGTCGTGTGCAAATTTAGGGACTAGCGGGCCCTTTTGAGGACTAAAATTGTCTTTACTCCCCTCTGGGCTGGTTTTTTTCTTAGAGTGTAAACTTACCCTCACAAGGGTTATAGTTAAACCTACCTAATGAGTTCATAACGACGCTCCCGAAGCGCAACTTTGCACCGTATCAGTGGGCATATCATTGCCCTGCAAGTGTGTATGTTATCATACACCTACAGAGCAAAGCTGCTTGCTGAAAAGACATGATAACTACCTCACTTACGCGCAGTTCACAGACGTTTTTCTCTTCCACAATCCTGGTTATGTTTGTGGTAGTGCGATAAGTTTGTGGCGTGCCGTGCAGCACATCACAGGGCAGTTTTGCACTCCAGTGACAGTACACCAGTACGCACTACAGGGTTTATTTCTTATTGAGTTTAAAATAACTAAATAATTCTCAGCAGTCTTCTGTCAACATCGTGATGGCATCCATTCTCCAAGCGAACCTGTGTGAGAAAAAAAAAGATCGTTGAAATATGCCGGTAAGTACACATATTTAAAGTTGCAGTGAAGAGGAATCTGAACTCGTATTTTTGCCACGGGAACTCAATCTACACGTTCCGAGCATTCTTAGAAACGTCGATTTATTGCCCTTTGTGGCCGATTTCCCTAATTAAATCGAATTAACGTCCGGCTCCCGCCTTTCTTTTTAATTCTCCCCCGTACGGTGGGCAGAGTCGACCAACGCGTGGAGTGCCTTTCACCCAGTCCCGTGGCGGCTTGCCGCTCTGCCATCGGCGGAGTAATACGTAGTAATCCGTAGAAGCAAACAGTCCGCCCGTATTTTTATTTCTGCGGGCTTATTTTGCGGATGTATCATCTGCGAATGAAACTATTTATTCACGGAAACCTAAAAAACAAAATAAAACGAAAGCAAAGCCTCCACAGAGCCTCCACAAACGCGCATGCGCACTGAGATCTTGCGTTTCTTTCTGCAACAACTTGCAAAATTATATAAGTCAGCTCCTCAAGAAGGATGGTTTCCGACCAAAAGCACTCGTTCACAGAGCACAGTCTCGCATTCTTTCTAGAAAAGGAAGGTGGGAGAAGCCCCTAATCTATTTCGGGATCGACTGACGCATTTCCCCTTTTGTGGGCCGAGCAGGAAGTGATAATGCAGTCTGGGGAAAACATCTGCTGTGTTAAAAAATATCTTCTAAGTCAGCGGCAATTTTGCAAGTGGTGAACTGTTGTGAGGGTTTATTGACGTGAAATAGCGACAGAAAAATGTTTGCGGGTGAAGCTTGAGCACGGCTATAGCTCTATTCGCGGAAGGACAAATGAGCGAACCCACGTGTCCCTTGCAACCTTTCTTTATGCCCTTCACTATTTCCTCCTCCTGCAGGCAGATTCTTGCTTCTTCTCTTCTTTTCCTTCCCTGAACCGGTTTCCACGTGTCCCTCGTGTCTGCTTTCTTGGTATTTCACCTCTACCGTTTCCGTTTCCCCCCAGAACAGTCGAGGAAAGACAGATGAATACAAAAAATATTTTTTTTACCCTTTTCCCCCACCTCTTTCGTACATAGGAAAACTGTGAACAGTGATACAAACCGCATTCCTTACTCAGAAAATGAGGACACAGCTTACACAGCTCGGTTATAAGTCAGTCTTGTACACCTACCGAAAATAGCAAACCGATTACAATTAAAATGGTTCCAACTGAAATATAATTGATTATCGTGGTGAATTTTACCTGTGCTACACGGATACGTTAGAATGAGATCCTAGTCGAATGGCATTCGTGACTTGGAATGGCATTCGGACTCGACGGACCCCCACGGTGCTGTATGACACTTTCCAAACGCATTCGAATAAGCCTCAGCTTGTTTTAAGAGCACAACGAAGACGACGGCGGCAGTCACACTAGTCAGACAACGACACTGTCATGGTCAACAGAAGCGTGTGATTATAGTGAACTATCTAATGATTGTGGTGGGAAAAGTTCCTTAGGCCAATGACACCGACGAATTCGATCGGCGGACAGTCAGCCTTCGTGTTCACGGCAGGTCGGCGGCTGAGCGAAAACACCCTGATGAGGCGACGGTGTGAAATATATTCGCGCTTCTACATTATCCGTGTTAGAAATGAGCGAAATGAACGGCTATATTTCAAATTTGCACAAGTGAAAACTCACCAACGATAAGCGCTGGCGAAATTTCAGTCGACGACTCTCTTCCCTTTCGCGACAACTAGGCCTAGCTAGTCCGCAGGGTTCGGTCTGTGACTGCGGCGGTTATGAATAGCGAATTCACAACCAAATGCAAATGGTCCGCGAGTGTAGTTACGACAGCAGTGACCTGAAGTCCACCATTGCTTACATCGCAGGGCGCACATATCATGAACGGGAAGCGCCGATGTGACCCAGACGGCCGAGCGGGAGCAGTCGTCGCCGACGCTAGCTTGTGGATACCTAGTTAGGCCATTTCAGTTAACGCGAACGATCACCAAACATACTTCTGGATAAAGTAGTTTAAAACAGAGTACTGCTCACTTCGGAAGAAGCAGGGACAATTAGAGAGAAGTGCCGATCCACGCGATGGCAGCAACCCGGCTGTCATGTGTTTTTTAGGCGAGCGATCACATCGGCGCTCCCCACAGATTCTCGCACTCCCTAAACAAGCACGGGTACAACCAGTACAAAAGAGAAGAGATTGTTTAATAGAACTAAAGCGCAGATTGCGTTTTATTTCATGAAAACGAGCAGTAGCTGTTCGTACGCAGCGATGTAAACAAGAGTATAAGTGCAGTCGTCCTCATCGGCGCACTCCTGGGGAAATTTCATGGTTTCAAATTTCATAAAGCATCTGAAATTCATGAAATTTGAAATTTCATGAATTTCAGATGTTCATTGGTGTACTTCCTCCAAGCGCCATTATTAAATAACGGCCAAGAGGGTGTCCCAGTTACCAAAACAATGCAAATGTCACATTGTAATTATCGCAGGAGAGCAAATCAAGCCAATCTGTTTTAAACATGTAGGTACCAGTTTATGAAGCTTTTTGTAAACATACATACATAATCGAAAAAAGGTGCATGAAGAGGTCGTACAAAGGATGATCCACAGGTTATGGGACAAACATGGATATGTGCGCTTATCTGAACGTATTGAATTTTTTTATTAAGAACATACTTAATAAAGATAAGTTTTACAACGTTTATTTATTGCAGCTTTTACACATGTATCTAGCATTCGCACTCACTTGCGCTTGCAGTATCAAGTCAGTCGGAAAGCTCGTAATGCGGGATAACTTCAAACCGTTGACTGTACTCGTGCGAACAGGGAGTCAGCATTTTGCACAGACAGCAAGGCAATCGCACGGAGACTGGAGAGCACGGAGTTATTATTTTCCAAGCGGTTATCAGGGCTGCGAAACTAAAAAGCTCTAGAAAGCTGAGCGTCCGCGTCTCTTTCGCTCCTGTACTATTCTCTAACGACAGCGTGCTTTGAAATATTCGTTCGTTCCTCATTGGGGTCACAGAAAAATTACAATAAAACTGTACAAAGAGAATTGGAAGGTCGGTCTTCGCGTTTAGACGTCCGGCAAGGCATTGACCTCTGGAGTGGCGCCGCTAAGCCTTCGTTTCCATGTTTTTGGGGAGAGCTCATCCTATGTTTGATAGTTGAGGTCATTAAGATGTCGCAGTTTTCGGCCGGGGCAGCAGAAAGCTACGCCGTCGGCTCAGGGTAGATATCCTTCGTTGCTGGGGTCTTTTTTTTCTTTTCGCTTTCCGCTTCATTTCGTGCTTTTTTTTCTATTCCCGACACATTTCTTTGGAAGCGTGGCGGACGCCATGGTGCCGGCAGCGCTGGTCGACACCTGGCCGCGCCTGACTGATCTTTTGTGCAAGTGCTTCCGCGTCGGGGAACGCAAGAGAACCCTCACTGGAATATCTAGAGGGCTTGGAGAGGGGAGGAAGAGTAGGGGGTGAGGGTGGACAGGATGCAGCATTTCAAACCTCCAGGACACTCCATGAGTAAAAAAAAAAAAAAACGAGACCAAAGAAGCAAGCAGCCTCTTCGATAGTGGTTTAGGCAATGGGAGATGGACGAAGTGATCTTAAAAGAGCTTGTGGTCTAGACCCTTTGTTCGTATTTAAGTTGGAGAGAACGCCATCCAAAAAATAATAAAAAAAACGTTTCGGAACCTACTCGGTTTTTTCACCACTTGCGACTGTGGGCGAGTTGTAGCTTGCATTTTTAAGCATTCTGCTAGTCATCAGCCGGGTCACTGAACGTAAACCGTGGATGTAACAAGGGGGGAAGAGTTTCTTGGGAGTGGTTTACATTGCGCCGCGTGTGGCTGATGACTCAAGTAAGAGCCTTCTGCGGCGGCGCGATCGGCATCGTACATCGGCGAGATTACAGTCATGGCGAGACCAAAAACTTCGCTGAACAAAAGGATGTCAAACAAATGAACAGGGACCGAAGCGCAGTGGCGGACACTGTGAGTGAGGCTTGTGACCACAACATTGACTTCGAGGGAACTATTGCACTGGACAGCGAGCCACGCCCATGCAGAAGGCTCTTATCATGATATATTCAGCAGACACGGAAACTAGGTTAAGTGACGAATGCGCGCCCTTCCGCGAGCTTCATCGGTTTTCGAGCGAAGCGCTCTTGCCCCCTTTGGTCGTTTATAAATGCGGAGTAGTGGACTCGCGACAAAAAACTATTCGGACTACTTGCTGCAGTCATACGTGGCCGAAGGCGCCTTCCTTTCCCTCTTTCGTACACAGCCCTTTCTACGGAAATTTGTTTGCGAGTGTGCCATGAGAAATATGACATGTAACAAAGTTTGAGCATTCATTCATTGATCACACAATAATTAATGACAAGCAGTATTTCTGCTCTCTGTTTTTCTCCTGGCACATAGTATTCAAAAGAACTTTTCAGACTTAGTGGAGAAATAAACAAAAAACTTGCACTGCTAGGGAGGAGGATAAAGTGGCCGAGGACTCAACTTGCTTCCCAAAAATCATTAGTTTTTCTTTTGTTCCTATGTAAAATATTACCGTAGGCTCACCCCCGCCCCCGTCCTCCTAACAGCAAAGTTGTCAAGTGCGAACTGCGCTTAGGTTATTTAAGCACTCGCAACATCGACTGATGCAATACGTAAACCACGAATGTCCTACATACAAACGTGAGCTTATTATGTAAGTGTAATTATCACACTAAATCAAGACCCGCCGATCTTGTTGTTACGTGCAGCTGAGCGCGAGGTGTAAATATTGCATTTTCTTGATAATGGACACAGATTAAATGCGCATAGAACGTGAACGTAGGAGTTTATCGTCGCATCATGTCATATTAAAGCATCGAATTTTTTTTTTTGTAGTACTAGAAATAGCCTATAAGAAAAAGAGCTCTAAGGATTTGCATTCCGTTTTCAGCATAGACTGCTCAGCTTAATCTTTTTACTTGATGTATATGCCACACAATAAAAATCGACCATTATATACGTTCTTCGCCGTCCCTCTATGAAGTAGAACGTTCTTGTGGCCTAGTTGGTTCATTGCAGAAAAGCACGAATGGGACAAGACAGGAGAACGAGGAACACAAACGACAACTCTATGAAGACGCACTCCGCACAAAATGCTGCACGAGCGCCCCGTCGTGGCACACGAGCAAACTATAGCCTTCCCGCTGTTTTAGGGGCATGAACGGACGCGTAGTTATCAACACTGGTAGAGAGTGTAAGTAGGGTGCAAGTTTTCTAAAAGGGGGTAAGTGATCGGGAGCGTGTTTTTAACGGGTGTAAAGTTATTCCTAGGGCTCTCTAAAGGGTGTAAAAGTCCATGCTATGCCCTTTTTACCCCTTTCTCACAGCCTTTTTTCTAAGAGTGCCGCGGGTACGACAGACGAAAGGTGCCGATGCGTGGCCGCAGTGAGCGTATTAAGACGAGAGAAACGCGTGTTTTTGGTGAAATAAGCGTGCTATGCTCAAATTCACTTGTCGAGCAGACGAGTACGACAGACGAAATGTGCCGATTCGTGGCCCCAGTGAGCGTATTAAGGCGAGAGAAACGCGTGATTTTGTTGAAATAAGCGTGCTATGCTCAAATTTACTTGTCGAGCAGACGGGTACAACAGACGAAATCTGCTGATGCGTGGCCCCAGTGAGCGTATTAAGGCGAGAGAAACGCGTGATTTTGTTGAAATAAGCGTGCTATGCTCAAATTCACTTGTCGAGCAGACGGGTACAACAGACGAAATCTGCTGATGCGTGGCCCCAGTGAGCGTATTAAGGCGAGAGAAACGCGTGATTTTGTTGAAATAAGCGTGTTATGCTCAAATTCACTTGTCGAGCAGACGGGTACGACAGACGAAATGTGCCGATGCGTGGCCCTAGTGAGCGTATAAAGACGAGAGAAACGCGTGATTTTGGTGAAATAAGCGTGCTATGCTCAAATTCACTTGTCGAGCAGACGGGTACGACAGACGAAATGTGCCGATGCGTGGCCCCAGTGAGCGTATTAAGACGAGAGAAACGCGTGATTTTGGTGAAATAAGCGTGCTATGCTCAAATTCACTTGTCGAGCAGACGGGTACGACAGACGAAATGTGCCGATGCGTGGCCCCAGTGAGCGTATTAAGACGAGAGAAACGCGTGATTTTGGTGAAATAAGCGTGCTATGCTCAAATTCACTTGTCGAGCCGGCGGGTAGGACAGACGAAATGTGCCGATGCGTGGCCCCAGTGAGCGTATGGAGACGAGAGAAACGCGTGATTTTGGTGAAATAAGCGTGCTATGCTCAAATTCACTTGTCCAGCAGACGGGTACAACAGACGAAATCTGCTGATGCGTGGCCCTAGTGAGCGTATTAAGGCGAGAGAAACGCGTGATTTTGTTGAAATAAGCGTGCTATGCTCAAATTCACTTGTCGAGCAGACGGATACGACAGACGAAATGTGCCGATGCGTGGCCGCAGTGAGCGTATTAAGACGAGAGAAACGCGTGATTTTGGTGAAATAAGCGTGCTATGCTCAAATTCACTTGTCGAGCAGACGGGTACAACAGACGAAATGTGCCGATGCGTGGCCCCAGTGAGCGTATTAAGACGAGAGAAACGCGTGATTTTGTTGAAATAAGCGTGCTATGCTCAAATTCACTTGTCGAGCAGACAGGTACGACAGACGAAATGTGCCGATGCGTGGCCCCAGTGAGCGTATTAAGACGAGAGAAACGCGTGATTTTGGTGAAATAAGCGTGCTATGCTCAAATTCACTTGTCGAGCAGACGAGTACGACAGACGAAATGTGCCGATGCGTGGCCCCAGTGAGCGTATTAAGACGGGAGAAACGCGCGTGATTTTGGTGAAATAAGCGTGCTATGCTCAAATTCACTTGTCGAGCAGACGGGTACGACAGACGAAATGTGCCGATGCGTGGCCCCAGTGAGCGTATTAAGGCGAGAGAAACGCGTGATTTTGGTGAAATAAGCGTGTTAACTTGAAACACTGGTCATACTCATCCTGGTCACGGCACCAGTTAACTTGAAACTGATCCTCCTGGTCATGGGGCCAGTCAAGTTTCTCCTCCGGATCGTCGTCGGAATGGCCGGTTCTTCTATGATCGTATGTGGTTAGCAGTTCGAAGGGCACTTCGCGCCAGTGGCGGTCTCAGAGATTGGTTTTAGGGGGGGGCGGACGAACTTCCGTATACAAAAAAAAAGAAAAATAGACACAACATTTTTTTTATCTACATTTTATTTGTACAACAACTTTTGCTCGTTTTTTTTTAAAATTAAATGATGAACGATATAAATGTTATACCATAACTCTTGCCTTAAATGTTAACGGCTACATGAGCAATATTCATTTCGATGCCAGGGGGAAACAGGTCGTCGGATGAGACATCCCGCCACGGTGGGTCTAGCAAGGTCAATGCACCTGTCCGGGCATTTCACGAGTGCGATAGGCGGCCCTCATTACTCAGTTCGGGGAAGGGACTTTGTTCCGCCCTTGGTCCCCTCCGACAAGGCGGCTGGGCGGTGCATCTTGTGAAGCCAACCGAAGGGATGATCCCCACGCTGGCGTCCCTGCGTCTCATGGTGGGATAGGTGGTAGCGGTTTATTTTAAAGAAAAAACAAAAAGAGGCGAAGGAAAAGAATGTTGCCGGCCGCGTCAATTGCCATCTAGTATCGTAAGCACGCGAGCTGCAGCCGGCGGAGGTGAAAGGGAAAATATAGCGAGGAGAAGTATAGAGGGGAGCGATAGCATGAAAGGACAGGGAAGAGCTTTGTATGCTATTTATAAAATACAAAAAGTAATCAAGTTCGCGCCGCTCGCGCGCAAATGTCCGGGCTCTGTCCGAAAGCAAGAGCGCGCGAGCGGCCACTGTGCACAATCATTTACAGAAAACGACAAATTGTACGTAGCGTCCTGTCTCGAACTAGTCGCGCGCGTGGCACACTGCACGAGCGGCCGGGGTGGGGCGCCCGGCCTCGTAGAGTCCGAGGTAGCACCTAAGGAGCGTGCATGCCATGCGTGCACTACCTAGCGAAGAGCAAGCGGGAAGTCAAGCCCGCCTGCTCGCCCACGGTGGGATAAAGACATGAATGAGTGGCTCCACGTCGGCCCGACGAGGTCTGGCCACCGCAACCGCATGTGAATGGCACCGCCGTCGTCGCCGCGCCGGCGCGAAGGCAAGACAACAGCGGGGCATGGCAGGGCCCCGATGCCTCGACAATAACTACGAATTTTAGAATTGTGTGGAATAAAACTGCCGCTAACACGTTGAACGTGCAAGGTAGGGGACTACTTGACACATCACAGACGAAAAAGCTTTGCTGATTTACGTCAAAAATCACATCTCGCCCTGTGAGAGCCCGAAAACGGACGTTCGGGAAGATATGCAAAGGCCTTTGGGGAAGGGGGGGGGGGGGGGGGGGGCGAGCGCCCCCTCCACCTTTCGGACCGCCACTGCTTCGCGCCTTCGTCCACTCGTCCGGCGACACGTTGCCGGTTGGGGCAGCAACTCCAAACTTCTTGAGAAGCAAAACTAGTTTCTTGAAGACGGAAACAAAAATAAAGGCAACTGGAGAAAAAGGCGGTTAAAAAAAAGGCGGTTTGAAAAAAGGCGGTTTGAAAAAGGGCTGGATAAAAGCGGCCGAGATTGGGACTCGGCGCGCTCCTCTTCTTTGTTTGCAGCTGGTTTTAATACCTTCGATAATTGGGCACAGCTTTATTAAATCTGCTCTCGCGCAATTTCAATCAATACTGCTGCAGTGGCACTGTAGGTACAAGTGGGCGGCGGCCAGTGCTCGCCAGAACCCGACTCTAGAGGCGCCAGTAATGTCCGCTGCTTAGCTAGACAGTCCGGGTTTTCAGAAGTCGCCGACCTTACTGACCCCCACCCACTTGAGAGCTAATCTCTTTTCAATAGGAAACGGTCGTCAGCCCCTTGGTCCCCGTTTCTCGCGGCCTTGGAGAGCGTCCGAAGCGCGCGACGCGCTGTCACCATTCCTAACCCCTCTAGACTTTCGATGGACACGGCAGTTACCGTCGAGAGGGGGAAGGAATCAGACGAAATCTGCCGCTGCGTGGCTCCAGCGAGCGTATTAAGACGAGACAGACGCATGCTTTCCTTGAAATAAGCGTGTTATGCTCAGATTCACGCAACATCGACACTTTTAATTGGGGTAGGCAGTGTTGAACTGAATAACTGATAACAACGAAATTGTAGGCTGTGCTTGGTGAGCTTCGAAAAAAGTGCAAAATTCGGGCGTCGTCAGAAGCAGCCTTGCAGACATACTTACTTCATGTGCGTGCATCCTATTATTGCCCAGTCACTTCGTAGTGGCTAGATATTTTTTTCTTCTGGCAGTTAAGAATGCTATGCAGCTCGTGCTCCGTTGAAAGCCGCATTCAGAACAGTAATTGTAGGAACGGAAACATCTTCGACCGAAGTCCGTCTTGATGGGTTTCTGAGATAGTTGAGAGGAAACTGACGCCAACCAATATTTTTACTTTTTCGCCCACCGTTTCGCGACCAACTCGGTCCATTCTTCAGGGGTGACTACAGTGTGCCAGTAGCAGCGGGGTGCTGCCTTCGCTCTGCCTTTGTTAGCCCGTGGCGCAGTGCACTAACGCACGAGAAGGGAAGCGTTCCTGGGGCGCTATGCTGGAAGGCCCGAGTTTGCTGAAACTCGGAATCTTCCCGAGCTCTGGCGACGCCCTCAGATGAGTGAACTAATGGTAGCAAGACAAAATCCCACCCTCGTCACGCCTCCAACTTCATTGGGTTATCTGGATATATTCCGTGCTTTATCATCACATCGGCGCCACCTCATCGGCTTCTTGGGCGGTCTACAAAGAACGGGTCACGTGAGCCAACCGCCGGTGCACTTTTCATTTGTGTGCCGCTCCACCAAGTGCACTGCGTGTGCAATTAGACACACGAGGTTTGTTGAATTTTATAATGCACTTAATACACCTTTATAAGCATTTTATAGTGTGCAAGATTTGGATTTAAAGCGCTTTGGAGTGATTTATGCATTATTAAAATTTTGCTTTGTACCGCGAGGGAACGCTACCAACGCCCGTCATCAGCTGACCGCCAATGGCGACGAGGTACATGTGCAACGCTACGGAAGTAGTCCGCAAAAAAAAAATAAGGAGAGGTGTGTCACTCCGCGCTGTTCTGTGGCCGTGTGGTCCAACGCGTCGCTCCGCAGAGTCGACAGGCAATGGGAGCGCGTGGGTTCAAATCCCGCATAGTAAAACTTTTTTATCTCACATTTTTTTTCATCGCAAGTTGAATTTCGCGTGACTTGAATGAGAAAACTCGTTTTGTTCAGAATCGCTTGAATATTATGCCGTGTTCTGAAATGAACTGCATGCATCTGTTCATTTCATGCATACCGCATTAATGTGAGCTGTCCGAAATTCGTTGTCAATGAGCTCGCACCGGCTTTTGGTCAGCAGTGGCGGTTATCTTCCCGATTCTGCAGCATTGTGAATATACTTTTTAGATGCAAGTGAGAGGTGTGTGCGAAAGATGACATTCATTCGTCGGATTTAATTAATTAGCACAGTGGTGAGTGCTCTGCAGTGGCCCGATTAACAAGTGGTCACTTGCAACTTTCGACCTCGCCGTTGCCGAGGAGCCGACTTTTTTCTTGTGGGCCTCTCTTAAGGTACCTGGCATGTTATGAATTGTTCTGTGGAACCAGTTAGCGGCTGATCCAGTCTTCGCCAAAAGAGTCTGGGACCGACTTTGGCACTGTGCTGTAGAGTAGCCCAAAGGACTTGGCGAGAACAATTATTTTTTACTGATTGCAATGTTCAATGAATAATGTGCCTTCCTCGTGAAATAGTTGGCCTTCACCATGTCAGGGCTGGACTTCGAAGGGGCCTTTACGCCAATGTAGGTCTCGTGGACGCATCCCACGACGTCTGTGATGCCGCCGCGCAGAAGGAAACGCTCCTCAACATACGCACGCTCGGCCGCAGTCGTGGGCAAAGCGAGCCACCGCTTCTGCACAGCCGCGTCGATAAACGCGTCGGAGACGTCCCTCACACAGCGGCTCACAGTGCTTTATTGGCGTCCAATAAAGCGGTCGGCGCCGACGCTCCGAAGCTGCCGGTCGCGAAGAACCGGAGGGCGCAGTGGACTTGCTCTTCGACCGAAAGCGAATGAGGCCCGGTACGCACTCTCCGCAGGCGTGGGTCGTCGCCTAACTATTTACACAACCATCGTACCGATTTTTTGGACAGGCGAAAATGTCGCTAGAATTCGTCGTCGGCCAAGGCAGTAAACGGGTCCAGCCGGCCGTACTGACATTTGCCGTCAGAGGAAGCGATTACCCAGGCTGCTGCTGCTGCCGCCATGACAGTCCCGAGATGAATTCGGGGCACTTCACCGTTCACGAGTTTAGCTCCGAGTTCACCTGTCAATCAAAACCATTGGTCACGCCCCCGGTGTGCCGTACATAAATTATAGGCGTACGCGCTATGGGTGGGCCACTCCCAACATCCCTGCCGGCTACAGATATGCTGCGCGGCGGTGCTCATTGCTGACAGACATCGACGATGTTGACCATCGAAATATAACAGGAAAAACGGACGTCATCGATAATAAATCTAAGCACCTCTGCGAAGGACACGTAACGTGGCGAAAGCCGCCGATTTCTTCGCTCGCATACCAAGATTGCACAACACTATAGCCTGTTGCAACCACGTAAGACACAGCACAACGCTGAAGGCGCGTCACACATGCTTGCAAGGCGCCAAACACGGAGCACGACGACGAACCGGTGCTTGGAGCACGTCCTACTCCAACAACATCGCATCACAGGTGTTTGGCTTGGCCGTCCTTTCATCGGTGATAAAGCTCAGCATCAATGTGTCAAACACATCTGGGATCGACAAACGATCGCTGCTCCAGACCCAGTGCAATAAAGAGTTTGTAATTTCTAGCACGCAAGCACTGCGTACTTCACAACCGTAACACCTTTCTCTGTTATAAGTCCGATTCCATTATTACAAACAGGATCCCTCACCTGCCCGAATGATATTAATGCGATGTCCCTGCGGTATACAACGGCGATCGACGTTAGTGACCAAACCAGTCCGCAAAACCTAGAAGTGCGCAACGTTAACAAATACTACGCAGATACGCGCGTCACCCCCTTCACAGCTTTTAGTCAGCGTCTGATGACATAGGATGAGTTGTGTCGCTGGGTAGCACGCTCTTCGCATCCGCGGTGCACTAAAGAGGCGTCACACAGAACAGGCATACGTAATGAATCATTGAATACAGCCAAACAGCAATTTTTTTTTCTCACACCGCATCACAGCCGCTCGCACGGCCAATTTCTACCGCTGAGATTCGCCAAGAGCGTACTAAAAGCAATGGTTGGCCATAGCGGGGTGCGGCAGCGGCCGTAGCAGCGGAGAGCTCCACCTGGGGTCACTGCAGAGAGCAGCAGTGACGCGGGGGTGCAGTGAAGTTCAGTTTTTTGCTTTTGTTTATTATGCAAGCCAGAAGACGCATGACTGTTATATTTTGATATGCGACACAATAAAATATATTATCGCAATGGCCGAAAAATAAGACAGATTCAGCGTGTAGTAGTTGCCCAGTATTTCCAGTCGAAGGCAGCGCTACCGGCGGCGTGTCAGCGCAGGAGCTCTCTCGTTTTCGACACGGTGGGCTGCCGCTCTAGTTCGTATGCAAGCCACGCTGCAAGCAATTGCCACACTATCGCCTCTAGCGGCAGAAAGTGTCAAATCTTTGTTAATTCCCTAAAGCTATGCTTTTCAACAACGCTTCATTGGATCCAGATTTTAAAATACATTTGGAGATGAAAAAAATGTTCATAATAATATCTGTTGCCTTTTAACGTATTCGAGAGAAGAGAAAGGGTTGATACAAGAATGCACCTAGTGCGCACTGTTCGTCTTCGGAAATGGAGAGACAGATAGAGCTGAAAGAGAAGACACGCCTTTGACGCGCCCGAAAAGGCGTGTCAAACAGCTAGCGGCGAGTGTGCAGATAGATAGCAGAGAAGTCACGATTTCGCGATTGCTGATATGGCGCTGATAACTTCAGGTAGCGCTGCGGCCTGGTATTGCGCAGTGTATTGTGTTTGAAGTGTGAAACAGGCGCGCAGGGTGCGCTTGTATCGCCTTTACGTGGCTTTATCTCTACATTTTATTGTCCGCTGCCTGCGCACGTTCCGCGCTATCTTCTTTCACTGACTGCCGTCATCGCAAACTCGGATGAAACTCGGGCGAGCGCCAAACTCGGGCCTTCCGGCATAGCGCCCCTGGGGCGCTATGCCGGAAGGCCCGAGTTTGGCGCTCGCCCGAGTTTCATCCGAGTTTGCGATGACGGCAGTCAGTGAAAGAAGATAGCGCGGAACGTGCGCAGGCAGCGGACAATAAAATGTAGAGATAAAGCCACGTAAAGACGATACAAGCGCACCCTGCGCGCCCGTTTTACACTTCAAACAAAATACACTGCGCAATACCAGGCCGCAGCGCTACCTGAAGTTATCAGCGCCATGTCAGCAATCGCGAAATCGTGACTTCTCTCCTATCTATCTGCACACTCACCGCTAGCTGTTCGACACGCCTTTTCGGGCGCGCCAAAGGCGTGTCTTCTCTTTCAGGCTCTATCTATCTCTCCATTTCCGAAGACGAACAGTGCGCACTAGGTGCACTCTTGTATCAACCCTTTCTCTTCTCTCGAATACGTTAAAAGGCAACAAATAATATTACGAACAGTTTGTTCATTTCCAAATTTATTTTAAAATCTTAATCCAATAAAGCGTTGTTGAAAAGTATAGCTTTAGGAAATTAACAAAGATTTGACACTTTCTGCCGCTAGTGGCGATACTGAGACTATTGCTTGCAGCGTGGCTTGCATACGAACTAGAGCGGCAACCGGCCGTGCCGAAAACGAGAGCTCCTGCACTGACACGCCGCCGGTAGCGCTGCCTTCGACTGGAAAGACTGGGCAACTACTAGACGCTGAATCTGACTTATTTTTCGGCCATTGCGATAATGTATTTTATTGTGTCGTATATCAAAATATAAGTCATGCATCTTCTGGCTTGCATAATACACAACAACAAAAAACTGGACTGCATTGCACCCCCCCCCCCCCCCGCGTCACTGCTGCTCTCTGCAGTGACCTCAGGTGGAGTTCTCCGCTGCTACGGCCGCTGCCGCACCCCCTATGGCCAACCATTGCTTTTAGTACGCTCTTGGCGAACCTCAGCGGTAGAAATTGGCCGTGCGAGCGGCTGTGATGCGGTGTGAGAAAAAAATTGCTGTTTGGCTGTATTCAATGATTCATTACGTATGCCTGTTGTGTGTGACGCCTCTTTAGTGCGCTGCGGATGCGAAGAGCGTGCTACCCAGCGACACAACTCATGTTATGTCATCAGACGCTTACTAAAAGCTCTGAAGGTGGTGGCGCGCGTATCTGCGTAGTATTTGTTTACATCGTGCAATTCAAGGTTTTGCGGACTAGTTTTGTCACTAACGTCGATCGCCGTTGTATACCGCAGTGACATCGCAATAATATCGTTCGGGCAGATGAGGGATCCTGTTTGTAATAAAGGAATCGGACTTATAACAGAGAAAGGTGTTACGATTGTGAAGTACGCAGTGCTTGCGTGCTGGAAATTACAAACTCTTTATTGCACTGGGTCTAGAACAGCGACCGTTTGTCGATCCCGGATGTGTTTGACACATTGATGCTGAGCTTTATCACCGATGAAAGCACGGCCAAGCCAAACACCTGTGGTGCCATGTTGTTGGAGTAGGACGTGCTCCAAGCACCGTTTCGTCATCGCGGTCCGGGTTTGACGCCTTGCAAGCAGGTGTGACGCGCCGTCAGCGTTGTGCTGTGTCTTACGTGCTTGCAACAAGCTATAGCTATAGCTTGCAACAAGCTATGCGAGCGAAGAAATCGGCGGCTGTCGCCACGTTGCGTGTCCTTCGCAGAGGTGCTTAGATTAATCAGCGATGACGTCCGTTTTGCCTGTTATATTTCGATGGTAAACATCGTCGATGTCTGTCAGCAATCAGCACAGCCGCGCAGCATACCTGTAGGCGGCAGTGATGTTGGGAGTGGCCCACCCAAAGCGCGTACGCCTATAATTTATGTACGGCACGCCGGGGGCGTGAACAATGGTTTTGATTGACAGGTGAACTCGGAGCTAAACTCGTGAACGGTGAAGTGCCCCGAATTCATCTCGGGACTGTCATGGCGGCAGCAGCAGCAGCCTGGGTCATCGCTTCCTCTGACGGAAAATGTCAGTACGGCCGGCTGGACCCGTTTACTGCCATGGCCGACGACGAATTCCAGTGACATTTTCGCCTCTCCAAAACATCGGTACGATGGTTGTGTAAAGAGTTAGGCGGCGACCCACGCCTGCGGAGAGTGCGTACCGGGCCTCATTCGCTTTCGAACAGCAAGTCCTCTGCGCCCTCCGGTTGTTCGCGACCGGGAGCTTCCAGGGGAGCGTCGGCGCAGACCGTTTTATTGGACCCCACCAAAGCACTGTGAGCCGCTGTGTGAAGGACGTCTCCGACGCTCTTATCGACGCGGCTGTGCAGAAGCGGTGTGTTGCTTTCCCCACGACTGCGGCCGAGCGTGCGTATGTTAAGGAACGTTTCCTTCTGCGCGGCGGCATCACAGACGTCGTGGGATGCGTCGACGGGACCTACATTGGCATAAAGGCCCCTTCGAAGTCCAGCTCTGACGTGGTGAAGGCCTACTATTTCACGAGGAAGGCACATTATGTATTGAACACAATGGTTGTAAGAATGCCGTTTTTGCTTTCATGCATGTCACGGTTAATGGAATGTTCTCCCATTTATTAGTGATAGTGGTCCATGTACTGTGCAGTGTCAGTGGATGTTAAGGAACCTCATATGGTTGAAGTTATTGGCAGCCCTTCACCATGGCATGCCTCCTCGCTTGAGTTACTTTGGGGTATTAAACCTCAAAAACCGCTTCCGTTTATCAGTAACTGAGCAGTTTTACACTCAGTGTAGATAATTTTTTTTTTACCTCATGTTTGCGCACGTAATAGGTGCATGGATTTTTCCAGCTATTTCATGCATGCATTTTAATGGGTTTTTAAACGGTAGCATTTGTGTCACTTGGCAGATTGCATTCTTATGCAATATTCATAATCGTAAGTCGCAATAAATGTTTCACTTTGGCTGAAGTGGAAAAGCTCCTGCCGGAAGCACTGGCGTCTGTAAACCAGGAAAACTGGCATAACTGTTGTGTTCATGTGAAGCAAGTTGAGGCTGAAGCATGGCAACGCGATATGATTGTTGACGCTGAAATTGAACCGGTTGTCTTCAGCATTTCCGACTCGTGCAACTCCTCCTCTGATGAGTCGAGCACCGATTCCAGTGATGAAGATTTGAGTGGCATCGAGGAACTTGTCTGACTTCGAATTGATGTGTAATACATATGCTACCGACGAAAGAGAGAGGACTCATCGGCTTGCTGTGATCACCTTTGTGCGTGTGTGTGGAAATGTGAAATATCTGTATATGTGGGTGTGTGTGTCGATCAGTCTACCGAGGAAATTGTAACATTTCCATCAAATAATTGCATCATTGCAATTCGTTGCATCAAATTGTATTGGGCAGTAACTTGTAGTGTAGGTGTTGAGGTGGTCATGTTAATAGTGTCTGTAGAGAAGTAGAATTTGTAAGGGAGTGCAAATAGTACTTTTCTAATTATAATACGTATACTGGTGCACGTCGTCAATGTGTGCAGTTTTTGGAAGTTTAATTGCAGAAAAATACGGTGGAGCTTAATGAAGCGTTGTGTGAATTATTCGGAAAGTATATGAAAATTTGAGAGTAAATTGAATTCGTTTAAAATAATTTTGAACATATACTGTTTGATTCGTTCGACTAACTCAACAGAAATGTATTCAATTATGCTGTCCAAAAAGTTCGAACATTCACAAACCCCTAGGCATTGGCCTCATTTTGTGTGTGAGGGTTGGGAATGGTACGTATGCGTTTCTGATCTTCATGTCCTGAAAAGGATTTCCTAGTTTGGTGCTGTCTTGCATTACCGTCAATCTCTGGTCGTTTTGACATGTTATGCAGTGCAGGGTTGAGGTAGCCAGTACTGTATGTTTTGTCCTTAATTTTTCGGAGGTGTGAATGATTTCAAGCTGGCTCTTGCTCAGTTGAGTGTGAATTTGTTTCGGGTCACGTCTTTGTTAGTACATTGGTCAGGTTTTCGTTTTATCAAATAGTGTTGTTCGATGGCTCCACATTTTTTTTTCAGTTTTGGAGCACTTGACTGATTGTATGTTGGTGCACATCCACTGCACGTGTCCTTTAATTTGTGTGCATTGTGATCCATGTCACTGGCTGTTTCCAGAATAAACCATTTCTCGCAAACACTGCGGGGTCAGCATTCTTTATTGTCCTGTCTCATTTATTGTTTGCTCTTTCGAAATTTTTTTTTCCTAGCGTTGTACAACTTTTTCTGCATTCTTACTTGACGCTCCTACAGCTTTGAACTCTTTGTACCTGGCTGCATGAAAATCCTGCCTGAGCAGCTTCTTCTCTTCTAGGAGAGCAGGGAAATCGAGCCAAGCTGACTCTTGAGGCAGTACTATTTGCTGTCACTGCGGTAATCAATACTATGTTCAAAATTTAAGACTTAACACGAGAAAACAGGCCATATCGAGGTGGTGTATGCATGGTGTATGGTGTGTGCGGTATGCATCAAATGAACAGATGCATCCTGTTCCTTTCAGAACACGGAATAATATTCAAGCGATTCTGAACAAAACGAGTTTTCTCCAAGTCACGCGAAATTCAACTTGCGATGAAAACAAAAATGTGGGAAAAAAAAGCTTCACTATGCGGGATTCGAACCCACGCACTGCCATTGACTGTCGACCCTCCGGAGCGACGCGTTAGACCACACGGCCACAAAACAGCGCAGAGCGATACACCGCTCTTTATTTTATTTGCGGACTACTTCCGTAGCCTTCACAGCGTTGCTAGCCCTAGCGTTGCACATGGTGTAGCGTTGGTAGCGTTCCCTCGCGGTACAAAGGAAAATTTAATAATGTATGAATCACTCTAAAGCGCTTTAAATCCAAATCTTGCACACTATAAAATGCTTATAAAGGTGTAATAAGTGCATTATAAAATTCAACAAACCTCGTTCGTTGAATTGCACACGCAATGCACTTGGTGGAGCGACAGACAAATGAAAAGTGCACCGGCGGTTGGCTCACGTGACCCGTTCTTTGTAGACCGCCCAAGAAGGCCATGAGGTGGCGCCGATGCGATGATAAAGCACGGAATATATCCAGATAACCCAATGAAGCTGGAGGCGTGACGAGGGTGGGATTTTGTCTTGCTACCATTAGTTCACTCATCTGAGGGCGTCGCCAGAACTCGGGAAGATTCCGAGTTTCAGCAAACTCGGGCCTTCCAGCATAGCGCCCCTGGAGTCCTATTCATCGCCGCCTTTGTGAACCGGATGTGCCATGACTCCACATGTCGCCGCTTGAGCGGTTTTTTTTTTCGCGCAGATTTAAAAGGTTTATTAAAACGAAATACAAATGAGTTGTAAGTTTCATAAAAAAGTTAGTACAGTAGGAGGTCCCAAAGTGAAAACTGTCTGGGGGACCTACCATCAGGAATACATAAGAAAAGTGCACAATTTTGGCAGGGGAGATGGAACAAAAGTATACAATTAAGTTAAAACCTATTAGTGTAATTTGAGCCAATGAATAAGTTATACAGAAGTTAGCGGGCATAATTTAACAAAAATGGCAAAAAGCAGCAAAGCACAGCAAAAATCACGCGTTTCTCTCGTCTTAATACGCTCACTGGGGCCACGCAGCGGCAGCTTTCGTCTGTTGTACCCTTCTGCTCGACAAGTGAATTTGAGCATAGCACGCTTATTTCAACAAAATCACGCGTTTCTCTCGTCTTAATACGCTCACTGGGGCCACGCATCGGCAGATTTCGTCTGTGGTACCTGTCTGCTCGACAAGTGAATTTGAGCATAGCACGATTATTTCAACAAAATCACGCGTTTCTCTCGTCTTAATTCGCTCACTGGGGCCACGCAGCGGCAGCTTTCGTCTGTTGTACCCGTCTGCTCGACAAGTGAATTTGAGCATAGCACGCTTATTTCAACAAAATCACGCGTTTCTCTCGCCTTAATACGCTCACTGGGGCCACGCATCAGCAGATTTCGTCTGTTGTACCCGTCTGCTCGACAAGTGAATTTGAGCATAGCACGCTTATTTCAACAAAATCACGCGTTTCTCTCGCCTTAATACGCTCACTGGGGCCACGCATCGGCACATTTCGTCTGTCGTATCCGTCTGCTCGACAAGTGGATTTGAGCATAGCACGCTTATTTCACCAAAATCACGCGTTTCTCTCGTCTTAATATGCTCACTGGGGCCACGCATCGGCACATTTCGTCTGTTGTACCCGTCTGCTCGACAAGTGAATTTGAGCATAGCACGCTTATTTCACCAAAATCACGCGTTTCTCTCGTCTTAATATGCTCACTGGGGCCACGCATCAGCAGATTTCGTCTGTTGTACCCGTCTGCTCGACAAGTGAATTTGAGCATAGCACGCTTATTTCAACAAAATCACGCGTTTCTCTCGCCTTAATACGCTCACTGGGGCCACGCATCGGCACATTTCGTCTTTCCTACCCGTCTGCTCGACAAGTGAATTTGAGCATAGCACGCTTATTTCACCAAAATCACGCGTTTCTCTCGTCTTAATACGCTCACTTGGGCCACGCATCGGCACATTTCGTCTGTCGTACCCGTCTGCTCGACAAGTGAATTTGAGCATAGCACGCTTATTTCACCAAAATCACGCGTTTCTCTCGTCTTAATACGCTCACTGGGGCCACGCATCGGCACATTTCGTCTCTCGTACCCGTCTGCTCGACAAGTGAATTTGAGCATAGCACGCTTATTTCAACAAAATCACGCGTTTCTCTCGTCTTAATACGCTCACTGGGGCCACGCATCGGCAGCTTTCGTCTGTGGTACCCGTCTGCTCGACAAGTCACTAAAAAAACAATTTCGTAACCGCCGCGGACGTGCTCTTTCGCTTGGCGAACAGGCGGCGGCCACTCCGGGCAAGGCTGCTCTAACGAGCTGGGTGGTTCCGGCGCGACAGCGTAGCGGTAGGCGGAGGAGAATGTAAAAGGGAGAGGGAACAAATAGTCTGGCCACACTGGGTTTTAGTTCACAATCTGGCAACCTTATAGCCTGGCAACAGTGGGACTTTCCACCTCGGGAATAGGTGTATCATGGACCGAGATTTCCAGCGATGCAGTATCCCCCTTCCCTCGCAGGACGAGGAGCTCCGACTTGTCCGGGGAACAGCGCAGTCCGCATTCTTCTGCATACTTTTGAACCGTACTGGCAGCCTCTTGGAGGGCCTCCTCCATCTGTCCCATGTTTCCCCTGAAAACCCATCCATACAAAATCTTAAAATAGAATCGTGAGAGCTGACGCACAAACGGAAAAAGCTTTGCCTATTGTGAATTCGCAATAATTTGTAAATATGTGAATAATATCTTGTGGTTACTGTTCGTTTCGATCTCTGCCGTTTCTTTTACAGAAGTTTCAAATCTAGATATGCTACGCGAAACATATACCGCAAAAACTTTCCAGCAATCCCTTTATTAAGTACGATGAAAACCCATCCATTCAGCGCATACCTTCATTTTATCCCAATGCAATTTAATAACAGGCGACAAAATTTTACCCCGCATCAGTGCCGCCCGCTTTCCGCGCGTGCCCCTGCACGGGAGGAGACGCAGGCAGGCAGTGGCGGCTGGGTCAAGTTTGGTGGCCTCACCGAGGGAGCGCGCAGCTCCGGACCGGACCCCTTGCTAGGGTGTCTACCCTTGCTAACACCCCTTCCTCGCGTCGCTTTCCCCATTCGCGCGGCCGGCCGCTGTCTGACGAGTTTCAAGTCATGGTTCGTAATCGCTTCTGTAGCCTCCCTCCTCCCCTTTGTGCCCTTCCTGCCTTCGGCGCCCCTGCGTCGCAGATCGGTTCGGCTGGCCACTATTAGGATCGGGTGAGCGTGGTCGGGCCGGAGAAGGGACGAGGAAGGCGGGAGACGGGGTTACGAGTAGGAAACAAGGAAGGAAGAAGTTTATGCACGAATATTTACATTATTTACATAAGAGTAACTGAGAGGGACTCTCAGTGAAAGGGAGAACTTCTTCAGGAGTCAACAGGAGTGCTCTGGAGTCTCACAACAACAGCCGTTAAATAACGCACGGATTCCCCAGATCCCTGTCTGGGGAAATAGTTCGAAGAATGACGTGTCCAATCAGACGGACCGTTGCGGATACTGTTGATACCTCCCACGGCAGGGCGGCGCTGGGCCGTGGGGCTCTCCCGCAGCTCGGTTGATGGGAGAGGGTAGAGGCTCAGTAATTAAACACTGCTGTCTTTCACTCAGAACACCACCACTCTGTTCGTTGACCCGAGGGTCGACTCGGCCACGGAACGCCGCCATCGTCGCCGCATCTTCGGCCTTCGGCGGTCTTTGACTTTCGCCGCTGCCATCGTGGTCCCACGGTCCTGGAAGGTCGCTGCCTTAATCCACTTAGGCAGGAGGGAAGCGCGAGCTGCCTTACTCCACACAGGCAGAGGGGGGGGGGGGGGGGGCATCCCAAACCTAACACCACTGAGCATTTTGTTTTATTTCCTGATTTTTTTCTTTTTTCTTTCCTCGTCACCTACTCAGCCTCTCGTATCTCAGTTTTCAATCAGCGCCCTGTGTGTATCGTCTCTATCGTTTCCTTTCCTGTCACTACGCGCTGGTGTCTGCGATGTTTAGAGGAAAGTGAAACGCCAAAAAAGTGGAGGAGAGCAAAGTGCGGTGGTTGTCGCGGAAAGAGTGCTTAGAGGCAGTTACCCAGCATGTCGAGTTCAGCGGCCTCTGGCCTTGAGCAGAAACTCCACGCGGCGTCTCTGTGGCGTCGACGCGAACGACTCAACACTATTCGTCCCCCGCGGCGATACCAGCGCCCTTTGCCTTTGTCCATGGCCGGAGGTGTGCATTCCTCGCTTGACGGGCGAGCAGCTACAGCGAGCGCGTGGTTACAGGAACTTGTGACTGTGGCGGGTTAATCGCGCCGATGGGGAAGAAACGACCGAGAAGGCGATGGCGCCATCGTTGTAGACGTACTCAGACTTTCTTTCCTCCCGACCCAACGCCATCTTGCATCATCGTCTTCATTCCTGCGGGGAAACCCGCCATGCATCTCGGACCACGACTATGGACAACGACGGGAAAAACCACGGTTCGGCGGCCACGAAGCGCCGAGGCGCACCCCTGGAAATAACAGATTTCTCTACCGAAGTGCCAAAGGTAAGCGCTGATGGTTGTTATAGTTTATTGGAGCAGAAGTGCTACTGACGTGGTGGGGAAGCTCTGAACCGGTCTCTGAAGTGGTAATAAAGCACGGGCGGATAACCTTTACAGTTTACTGAATATCTTTATATAATTACGTCATAACTAGAAATCTCATATCTGCTTAAAATTTTTTTAAAAGAGGAATAGATTGCAGCGCAAAAAGTTTGCCATTAAGATGAGGAGCCTCTAGCACTTAGGCTTACTGCTGTTTCTGACAACTTCGGTTGGCAGAAATATGCGTTCACATTTTGCATTCACATTATATTTTTAGGGAATATATAGTTATTATAGAGTACGTGCAGTTGTTCATGTAAGTTTTAAAAATTGATTTCGTTTTTTAAATTTCACAAACATGGCGCATACGAATTTTTTAACTCCGGTTTTATCTTAGGAAACAAAGTACGACTGCAAACATTTAATTGCTTCGTTACGCCGATGCTGATCTACTGACATGTCTTACGGATAAAGAAGTATCACATTATCTATTCTGCCGGTAGCCGGGAGAATTTCCTGGCTGAAATTGATTTATTCCCTGGAATACTTCAGAACTTGCCTCTTGTTCGTTGCTTTGGGTGACATAAAGAGCAATTTCTATTCGCACAGGTTCTGCTTTTCTAGGAACTTCTTAATAGTGTAATATATTCGGTTTGCCCTCCACGGTTAGAGCTCCTATCACCGCACGTGGGTTCCATTCTCATTTCGGAGCTTCCGACTACTTCGAAAGCAAGGAACGATTGTTAACTGTTATTTTCGGACAATTTGGTTATGAACTTATGTTTAGCTTCAAATCTATTGCATTGAGATGTCTGAAAATTTTATAGCGCTTTTACAAATTTTGCAGAGCTATTCTTGCCAGTTTTAGAAACAATCTTTTTCTAAAATTGGTCACACTTGGCACGCAAGAATCTTTATTTTTGTAATCTTGAAGGTCATTATGAGATTAAAGATTTAAAACATTGGAACATGTTACCACGGAAAGACGCATCATCTCTAATGAGACCTTCTGCAGGGCTGAACTACCTTGTACCTATGAAGAAACCCACGATATGCGTCTTTCAAAAAGCGCCCAGTTGTCTTTTATGTGCAGCAGTTCATAGTAATTTAATAGCCTACCTAACATACAACATCTCCCCCCTGCCCAATTAATTCATAAAAAAATTACCTTGGGTTGCCCCCCCCCCCGCCCCGCACCCCGAAAAAAATCCTGGCTACGTGCCTGCTCCCAACACTATTGATTCCGCCCCCGTCAATTTTCTTTGCATTCAGCCTTTCATTTAAATATTCCGTTATTCGTCCTACTTTCAAGCACAAGCCACGTGATGGAGCAATTATAACTTGGCAATCGGGTCGTCTTTTTTACCACCCAGGCAACACCGGAACGTTACAATAATGTTATATTTTTTTTTCAATTTGGTTAATCTCCTTTTTTTGGAAATATTTAAATGATACAGATAAACGTTACAATAACCTTCTCCTAACATTAATAATGCATTCAAACAACATGAGTGCAACATAACGTTAGATCCTCGAAAATGGTTAAGCAGTCCTCCACAAGCTTCCGGGCCAGCCAGTTCTGACAGCAGACAACCTACAACGTTTTACAACAACCAGCAATGACGGCGGCACTTGAGCTCCACCGTACAGCACAATATTATATTCGATATTCACTCGTCTCAGAGCGGATACCATGGAGTCTAGCTTATATATCCATTGCTGATGCGTGTCCCATGAGTGATAGTGGAGAATGGGTAAACAAAGTTTTCAAAACAAAATAATGGGGATGTGCATGCAGTCTATGGTGAGTACTATGAGATGTGGTCGTAAATGAGTACTGCCATTTGAACATATTTACTCTAAGAACAGTTGGAAAGTTCAGCGAAGACACTACATTATAATAACGTTTAGAACACTCATCATGATCCTCAACCTTACTACGTTCACTGCAGAACAAAGGCCTCTCTCATATCTCTCCAATTAACTTTGTCCATTGTGAGCTGCTGCCACCCTATCCCCGCAAATTTAATCTCATCTGCCCACCCAACTTTCTGCGGCATGGATCCGGCTAGCGGAACTTAAAGGGCCACTGCCCAGGGTCCGGACATTTTTGAAAAACAAGCCCACTGCATAGATGAGGCATCGAAGATAACCTCTGCAAAATACTAGAGCCATGCGCGCCCCGAAAAGCTGCGAAAATTCAAATCAAAGCCCGTTCGTTCTTTCCTTCCTTCAAAAACGGGCCCGGCCCACTACTCTGCACCCCGCTGACGTCAAGGGTGGCTACTTTCGCTAAAGGCACTCCATTGGTGCATCGTTCTGACTGACGGGAGAAGGTTGGGCGTAGCCTTGGCGTCGCGTCGTCTGCACAAGGCTTTCCGCAGCGCCTTCTGTTCTGGCTCATGCCTACAATCCCGCATGAAGGAACAAAAAAAAAACTGCGGAGGGAGCGTGCGGCGACAGCCTTGAACCCTAGCCATAAAAAGTAAAAAAATAGTAAAACTGAGGGAGTTGGTTCGCCCCCCCCTCCCCCCCCCCCCGCCGTGATCACGTCACGAGACGCTCTGCGTGCGCGCTCCCTTCTCAGTTTCTTTTCTTCTATGCGAGCCCCCCAAAACAAGGTTTTAATTATTAGTGCAGCAGAGCCTTTCCCTCGCTCGCCCACTTGGCCGCTCCGCACACACACCCCTTATCTTTCGTGCATCTTGCGTACGCCTTCACTCCAATGAATGACATATGCTTTGGAGCGGAGAAAAGACACAAACACACAGAACACAAACACGCATGGAGAAAAGCAAACGGGCGGTTGCCGGGTCCGCGCTTCGCCGTGTGTTTCGAACACAACCGACTTCCGCCCCTCCGCTCGTGAAACGGTGGGGAGGCCTAAAAGAAAATGAAAAGGTGGCTCGTTAACTGGGAATGACAAACAGATGTATGAAAGGATGCGCTCGCTAACAAGTCTAGGTGGTCGAGCCGATCGCGCCTCTCGATCGTTCAGTGTGCGGAGAAAATGCAAAAACCAAGAAAAGAATTCTATTGAAGGCGGGGCCATGACGTCGCCCTGTGACACACTCCACAGACACCACGCCTCCGGCTTACACCGGAGAAGGAAGGGGTGATTTTGCCTTGCCGAGCCTACTCGACGAGGAGCGGGAGAGAAGAATTTCGAGGAGGGAATGGAAGGAGAGGAGGCTCGCTCAAAGAGAGGTAGAGAGTGTCTGCCGCGCTGGGGTACAAGCGTTTGCGGGTAGGCAGGCTGGAAACGCTGATTGGTCAAAAAATATGACGTCATACGCGTGACGTCATAGGTCACGTGATATTTAATGACGTCATGTCCGGTTGGGGACAGGCATGTTTTCCTTAGATTTTCCCCCGCCACCGCTCGTCAGCGGACGGGGCTGCTCGCGAGGAGCCGAGAGGCGAGGAGGCAGCGTGCACTGCAGCGTTGCCTCCTCGGCGTGTCCCCGTCATGTCTTTCGACCC
Source organism: Amblyomma mixtum (assembly GCF_055824585.1). Classification (NCBI taxonomy): domain Eukaryota; kingdom Metazoa; phylum Arthropoda; class Arachnida; order Ixodida; family Ixodidae; genus Amblyomma; species Amblyomma mixtum. The sequence continues at coordinate 238,327,282 of NC_143014.1, read as the reverse complement.
GCCATCCGAAAGACGCGGGTTCGATCCCGGTCGGGGTGGTCGAATTTCGATGGAGGCTAAATTCTAGAGGCCCGTGTACTGTGCGATGTCAGTGCACGTTAAAGAACCCCAGGTGGTCGAAATTTCCGAACCCCTTTCACTACGGCGTCCCTCATAGCCTGACTCGTTTTGCGACGTTAAAACCCCAATAAACCATAAACCCATGTTCTTCAGTGCGCGCGCGAGATTAAAAAGCGCACCTGTCGCGCTGCGCTGTCACACTGCATGCCTGCTTCCGTGCATTTCTTGCGGACTCCTTTCAGTCATACTTAGCTATACTTTGACCAAAAGGCTTCTTAAACAGTTATTTCAAGTTTTATTGCTATGTATAAAGAATATGTTTGTAGCAGGTGCGTGAGCCCGAACAAAAGAAAACTGTTTTTATTCCCCTTCAGTATTCCTGCTTATCGAGACTTGAGTATTTATATATTGCAGTACATCTTTTTTCAGGCATCACAACTGATGTTTCGATGTGTTTGGTACATATTCATCTTCAGACATTTCATGTCTGTTGGGTAAAAAAAAATATACGAAATAATACTTGACTGCATCAATTGTGACTGAGGCAACTAGCATCACGTATAGCATGCTCTTGAAATTACTCTAGCTGTTGCACAGAAGTCTGTAATTGACTTCATTGTAGCTTCATACTTGCACCATTTAAACTCTGCACATAGCTCTTTTTTCACAAAAGGAAATGTGATTAGGTTTCTGAATAGAGCTGTGCACGGGCCGCAATTTCGAACCCGTGCCCGGCCCGGGACTTAACCTACCGACAGGAAGCCCGGCCCGACACTGAAGGACCCTGAGCACGCTCGTGCTCGGCCCGACCTGCAAAGCGGCGACGACACAAAAAGAGAATTTCAGGAAAATGAGTTTATTTCAATGACATTCAAATTTTGACCTCGCATTCCAGATCACAGTTTGGGATTATACACAAGACACAACGCATAAAGGTATAGATTTATCACTCTAAATATGCAAGTTGTTCATTGATGATGGCTTGATCGAAACAAGAGCGGCGCTCTTTCATTGCGAATCCTGCGGCGCTGAAATTTTTCTCGCTGCTTGAATTGGTGGCCGCAACGGCTAATACTTTCATAGCAAGAGAAACGCTTGAAGTATGAAGGGGAATGACAGACGTGGTGTCGTAAGCCATGGATGGCGTGCCACAACAGGAAGACTTTTTGACTTGTTAGAGGATAAGCGAGCAAATAAGCGACAGGGCGGCGCTATCCTGCGAATGCCGATGTGGCCGCGACGTCCCTGCTTCTACTATTCACGGGAAGGCACGGTGCTGTGTTCACTTTGCTGACAAGCGATTACGGCGAAACGCAGCACTGCGCCAGAATAGTACAAGCTGAGCCGTAGTGGAGGCGCCAGTGACATTCTTCTAATGCCTTTCATGTGGTGCCCCCCCCCTTCGCTCTCGCCCGCGACTATTGTCCGTCTCCCCGGCCGGAACCTGCCGGGTAGGCGGACAAGAGAGAAGGCTGCCGGCTCTGCGGTGCGCTGCGAGTGGCGAGTGGAAGAATTTAACCTTTTCCCGATGTGCTGCTGCAGCGCGACTCCGTGACCCCGCGACCTCGCGTGCGCCGTACGCAGCCCTGCCTCCGCTTCCCAGAACCATCCTTTCTTCTTACAAGGCGCCCAAAACTGGTTGCTTTGCCCCAACGTTGGTACTTGCTAGAACGAAAAATGCGTTTCTAGCACCAGCTAGCTTTTTTTTTTTAGCGTTTGTACTATTCTCCCGTCCTTGTACATTCCCTCCTGGATGGTCTAGACACAAATCACTTCCTGCTGTGCATGCAAGACGCCCAGCGCACCACAGCCATATTCGCACTTCCACATATATGATATATGCTTTGCCCAACTTAGAGCCTTGGGCGTTTGGTTGTGAGTAACACCGTATGGCGCGTAATGCATTCCCATCAGGCAGAATTAAAATATGAGAAAATTCATCGCAAGATATATTTCCTTGTATTCTCCAAGTAAATTACTTCTATACTAACTCCTCCCTTCTGAAGTGACCAAAAGATAAAACAACTCAGCGTGTAAAAAAGGTGAATGCAAAAATACACTACTTTTGTGCAAAATTCACAGGAAGTGCACTTAAATTGCCACAAGTGCATGGCCAATTAAGGAAAAAAAAAACAAGGGCAAAGGACGGAGACGCACAACAGGAACACAGGACGACGCTGTGTTCTGTGTTCCGAGTTCTGTGTCCCCGTCTTTTGCGCTGGTTTTCTTTCTACAATCGTGAACCAATTAACTCGCCCAGCTCTCCACTCTACTGGACCAATAAGGCATCAAGCTTCACAGTGCATTAGTGTTATATCTTACGCTACACATTTTCAGATTGTTTTTGCTCGGCATACACGTCTTTCATTTGTTTAGGAAGAAAGCAGCGCAGTCAAGAAAGTTACTCCCTCCTGCCAGCGAAAATTTAAAAAAATGCGGTTTTTTCAGTGCCAGTATAAAATCTTTGCATGCTGACGGCATGTTGAAATTTTCGTTAATGCACCGTAATAATTATCTCATGAAGCCCCAGCTCTTGTGGCCCAGGACGAAGAGTACGATGATTTATGGCAATATTTGAGGTGCATTTATGAACCAAGTTCTTATTGCTCTAACGTTCTCCTAAGCAAATAAAACTGAAAATTGTGATAATTTTGATAATGCTTTATGGAGCTAACACTACCAGGACGTGGTAATTAAATAAACAAAAAATAAATTCTTTGATAAAGGCCTGTACGCTGCACTTGTGCTGCTCATTTATTTCATGCTGTCCATTTTCTCAGTGCAGTGTCTTCTTTGATATGCATATTTCTGGCTCATTACATACTTTGCCTCGGTTCACAATTCTTCTTTTAGCTATATTTCATCCACTTTCCTGCCATGATCTCTATTCAAACGTAATTTGTGTAATTTTGCTTTGTCCGGGCTCCTGCATTGTTCTAGTATATATGAATGATGTGAAGACCTGTTTCAAGCTGTTGCACTATAATTCAGTCTAACCTCCTCGATCACGATCACATAAGCCTTTCCTTATCTGTTGCCATACTTTTTTATGGAAACACTTAAAAACAAAGCACCATGATCTATTTCAGTATTGTTTTATTTGCCGATCTAATTTTTTCGAAGATAACATGGGATACCAACTCCCCTTTAATGTCCCCGTTCTCGTCTCGAAGTCGCGAATTTTTAGATGTGCGCTCAGTATTCTCGTTAGTGCATTTGTGCTCACAAGGGACTATAACAGCCAACGCGGCTAATACGCTAGATTTAATCCTGACAAATCGATCTGACATAGTCTCACCTATTACATACCTGCCAGGCATCAGCGACCACTTGCTAATGCACTCTGACATTAATCTAGCCACTCCGAACACTAACAAAAAGAAAAAAATAGTAATACGAGACTACAATGGAGCAAATTTTCAGGCGATAAATAATGAACTATTTTTTTTTATCGATGCTTTCCCATAGCTTTGGTGTCCGCAGCATTCAAACCAACTGGAGCATGTTCACAGCTATAATCACCCAACTCACAGAACAATACACTCCTGAACGCACTGCTACCACCCACTCAATAGCTCCCTAGTGTAATAATCACATTAAACGTTTATCTAACAAAAAGAAAGCCTCTACCGCATCGCAAAGTTCTCGCCAACTAGTGAGTGATCGGACTTCGTATTCAGCGGCTTCCAACATGTATGTTCAGGCGCTCAAAAGCGCTAAAAGCACTTCCACTCACATGTAACCACCAATGTCAAAAATTCTGGCGGGTCATTAATCCTTCCACCGACGATAGTTTTGCGTTATCTGACCCGTTAGGCGACCTCATCCCTTCCGACGTTCGCGTCACGATTCTTAACCGCGCAATCACTGACAACTTTACACCCATATCTGATGTATACATATGCCTACAACTCACCACTTCAACTATGTTTTCATGCCACCTATAACTGTTGCTCCTACTGGTGTGAATAAGCTTATTGATGGACTCAGTGTTCATTCCGCTCCGGGTTATGACTGCGTTACTTAAAAAGCACTGCAGCTTATTCGCCCATTATACTAACCAAACTTTTCCAGCATTGACCAGTCAACGCTGCTACTGAGTGGAAGATCGGAAAGGTGGTTACAGTCTACAAATCCGGCAGCAAAGCATTCCCTATTAATTATCGTCCCATATCCCTTACCAATACTTGACCCAAAATGTTCAAACATATAATATTCACCAACCTTGTTAACTTCCTTTCATTGAACAACTTTTTATGTCAGCGCAACATTGTTTTCGAAAACTTTACTCTTGTGAAACACAGTTAATATAGTTTACACATTCATTGCACTGTATTCTAGACCTATCATCACTAACTGGCTGTATATTTCTGAATTTTTCAAAGGCTTTCGACGATGTATGTCACAACCTTTTGGCTCACAAACTAAAACATCTTAATATTGACTGTAACTTATTGAAATGGATTGAATGTCTACTTAATCGCTCACAATTAGTTTTTGCTTATGGTTATAACACCTGTTTTACAGAGGTGTCTTCCGGAGTTCCACAAGGTTCAGTTCTTGGACCCTAGCTACTGTTCCTGATTTAACGTTAATGATCCCCGCTCTCTTATGGATTCTCATATTCACCTATTCGCTGATGTTTGCGTCATTTTTAGAGAAATAACCAACACTAACAACCTTACATTACTTCAGTCAGTGGCGGTCACAGAGAGTGGTTTTAGGGGGAGCGGACAGACTGCTGTATATAAAAAAAGAAAAAATAGAAACAACGATTTTTCATTTTATTTGCACAAAAATTTTTTTGCGCTTTGTTATTGAAAAATAAATGGCGAAAGGTATAGACGTTATACCATTACTCAATCTTTGAATGTTAACGTTTACGCGAGCAATATTCATTTCGATACCAGGGGAAATGAGTCGACATCTGAGATAATTGCCACGACATGTCCACTAAGGTCAAAGCACCTGCCCGGACATTTCACCAGTGGGGTTAGCGGCCTTCATTTATCAGTTCTGGGAAGTGGCTTAATTTGTTCTGCCCTCAGTCCCCAAGGCGGCTGGTCGGCGCTCCTTGTCAAGCCAGAAAGGGATGGTCCCCTCGCTGGCGTCGCTGTGTCCCATGGTGGGATAAAGACATGAATGGGTGGCTCCCCCCCCCCCCCCTCCCGCCGACGAGGTTGTTGGCCACCGCAACCGCAGGTAAATGGCACCGCCGTCGCCGCCGCGCCGGCGGCATGGCAAGACAAGGGTGGCGGGAACTTGATTACTTTTGTATTTTGTAAATAGTGTACAAAGCTCTCCCCTGTCCTTTCTTGCTGTCGCTCCCCTCTATACTTCTCCTCACTATCCTCTCCCTTTCCTTTTCATTTCCGCCGGCTGCAGCTAGGGTGCTTAAGATATTAGATAGCAATTGCCGCGGCCGGCAACACTCTTTTGCTTCCTTTTTTTTAAAATAAGCCACTACCACCAAGGCAGGAACACGATACCTATCAACGTGTAGAACGTGGAATTGTGTGAAATAAGACAGCCGCTAACAAGGTGAACGTACAAAGCAGGGGACTACTTGACGAGACCGCCACTGACTTCAGTGCGAAGAATGGTGAATGCAGCTATATATGAACAAATGCAAAGTCATGCGTGTATCTAGAAAAACTTCCGTCCCACCTCACTACTACATCGATAACATTTCGTTGGAATCAGCCTCATCATATAAGTGCATCGGCGTCCACATTACTTATCTTAACTGGTCTCTTCATACCGAGAACATAATTGAAAATGCTAATCGCATGCTTTGCTACTTACGTCGCAACTTCTTTAACGTTCCTTCCAATTTGAAACTACTGCTTTATCAAACACTAATACCATAAAAACTCGAGCATGCAACACGTGTATGGCACCCTGCTCATGACTTCATTAATGATCTTGAGCTGGTGCAAAATAACTCTGTGCGTTTAATCCTTGTTAACTACAACCACACAGCGAGTATAACTACTATGAAGTCTAATATCTGCCTCCCATAACTGACATCGCGTAGAAAAGTGTTTCGTATCACCCTGTTCCACAAGCTGTACCATCATCCCGCTCTTCGTGATCACCTCATCCCCCGTACAATTTCTGTATCCCGCCGCATTGATCATGATCACAAAGTTGGAAGTATGTCATGCAACAGAAAATGCTGCTCGCAGTCATTCCTGCCGCGAACCTCATGCGACTGGAACCACCTTACCGCAGAGCCGCACTGAAAATTACGAGCAGTTCCGCGTAGCACTAGCTAACATTGTATATTCAGGCGCTGTTTAATGTTCATGTAATCAACTGTATTTTTCTCTCAGTTTTCGTATATTTACCATTCCCCCTGTGTAATGCCACTAGCCCGTTGTGCTCTAAGCGGTGCGGGCCGGGATCTATTATTTTACTTTCCTTTTAGACAAGCCCACCCTAACATCTGTGTAATGACACTGGCCTTGAGGGGTAAATAAATAAATAAACAAACAGAGTAATATGCAAGCCTCTCACACAACATTCACTAATATTTCTTTCTTTCGGTAATAACAATTTGTAGACAGCCTAAACGCTCATATTTCACTGACGTGAAGGTTCATTTTTCAGTCACAGTTCCATACTGTAGAGCGCAGGATAGCGCTTGTGCTGCATAGTTCTTCTGTGTGTGTCATTGTAGGCGCTATTGTTTGTTTTCTCAAGTACTATGCACCGTGTATCCCAAACTGAAGTTCTTCTAAATCTTCTTTGATATTAGCAGTTGCAAATTCAAGCCTTCTGCAGGATTTGAAGGAGGCCCAAGGAGACGAGGACTAATTTTATGCATATGCAAATGTAAACAGCTAATCTATCTGTACTATTGTAACTTGCATTCTCTTTTTTGCTTTATGTGCTGTTCTTATATTTCGTGCCATAATGCTGAATGTCGTAATTTTTGTATGTATTATAGTGTAAATTGATACTGTATGTCTGCTGTCAAAGTGTTTTCTTTTTCTTTGCTGTAATGCGCGATTGTAATGTTTATCTCTTATATTGTTTGGTGTACTTTCCATGTTCTTTTAAAGTACCAACTCTTTTTTCCTACGTTCAAAACTGTCATCTAATGGTCCACTGGGCCTTGTCAAGCTGTGTGCACAGCTTTTAGCCCAGGGTGACCAGCCAGATTTTTCTGGTAAATAAAGTGCATTGACTGATTTATTAATTCATTGATATGCAACTTACAAATGATTGGAAATGAGGGGAACATGTGCACAGGGCGGAAAGCGCGTGGTCTACCAGGAAACACTGAGGTGGCCCCGAGAAGGGCCTTTAGTAAGGACGACATCCGTTTTGTGCCTCTTCACTAAGCAGCGACGACACGGCGTGCGCAGCCCTCGTTTTGCACGAGCTGTCGAAGCAATCCTTGGTAAAAAAAAAATACGAGGGAACAAAGTCGTGCTGTGTATGCAGATGCGATCGCCTCGTGGTTCCATTCACGGCGAACAACCATCCGGCAAGCCTGGCTCTTTCGACGGATTCAGGAAACGACTGAAAAGAACAAAAGTAAGGAGCGAAGAAAGGTGCACTGCTTACAGGTTAGAACACAAAAACAAAGCTAGGCGCTGCACTCGGTTGACCCATTCAACGAGGCGTGGCGTGAGCTTTAAATCCGATTTCGACAAGGCGTGAGAAGTCGCTAAAGAAGCAAAGGCACACTGCACTGAATGAATGATATAGATAGACTAAGCGCAAGTCATAACTTCTCTAAAGCCACACTGCACTCGTTTAACCCTGCAACGAGGCCTAGCGCGGGTTCTGATGTCTGGCGCCGATTTCGACAAAGAGAGGGAACACGGCCGCGAGATTGATGACCGCAATCTTCCAGGAAGCAATGAAGCGGCCCTGAAAAGGGCCGTTTGGAGCAGCTCTTCAACGTCAACCTACAGCGGCGTGGCGGCGAGCAGTAGGCCCAGCGTCCGCGGCGAACAATGACATCGGCTTCCGAGAAGCATATCCAGGGAACGACGCTGCAAAAAAAAAAAAGTTTCGTTACAAGCACCGCAATTTGGTGAGTCCTCAATGCACGAGAAAACTTGCGACAATGTAGTTCAGTCCTTACCTCAGGGTTGAGAATGCGCACGCCCGACAAGCGCGTCAGCGTAGCTGTCAAACGGCGGTCCTCAAAGCGCGCCTGATGCGGATCCTTGTAGTGCCGCGGCAAAAACTTTAAATACGAGCACGACACTAGCCACGTGCTCCTGGCGAAACGGCGAAAGCCGCAAGCAAAAACTGCACAGAAATTTCAGCTGGCTGTCGCCGCCGAGCGCACCACGCACGAACGCCATAGCTGCACACGCCTCGAAACGAGCGCGCCGAGGATCATGAAACACAATGCTCGCTCACCACGCACGCGCGGCGCGGCGGGTGCACCTAGCGATTCCCCAGGCGCTCTAGGGAGAGGTCGAGAAAGGCGCGCTGACGCCACGTCCGGTTGAGAACGAGGGCGAAGTCAAAAAACGTCACGGAGAAGCGCATCCCATCGACCAATCAGCGTTTCCAGCCTGCCTACCCGCAAACGCTTCTCTGGGCACAGCTTCTTTCCTTCCTCCATGGGGCACAGGCCCTTTAAAGATGGCCGCCAGTTCAGTACCAATGTTGCCAGACTGCGTGCGTCCGAAAGTGCAGACGAGTTTGACGACCACAGTGTTGCTCTCAGCGACCGCGGGGCGTCCACCCGCCCCACTTCCTCCTCTCCACCTTTCTCCTCATATACCGTGTTGGAGACTACGTAATGGGCGCACCCGCTCTCTCCGTCCCCTTTGAGATGTGTTGTTCGCTACGTAATGGGCGCGCCCGACTCACGGCCGTGTCCGGCTGGCGTTGCATAATTCTAGAACGCTTCCGACCGCCTTGGGAGCTCAGACTTTCGGCTCAACTGCTTTGCCACGACTGAAACACTGCCTATTCGCGGCCAGCACAGTCGGCATGCATACGTGGCCGCGAATAGGCAATGTTTCAGTCGTTGCAGAGCAGTTGAGCCGAAATTCTGAGCTCCCAAGGCGGCCGGAAGCGTTCTAGAATTATGCAACGCCAGCCGGACACGTATGCATGCCGACTAAAGTGGCCGCGAATAGGCAGTGTTTCAGTCGTGGCATATCAGTTGAGCCGAAATTCTGTCCCAAGGCGGTCGGAAGCGTTCTAGAATTATGCAACGCCAGCCGGACACGTATGCATGCCGACTAAAGTGGCCGCGAATAGGCAATATTTCAGTCGTGGCAGAGCAGTTGAGCCGAAATTCTGAGCTCCCAAGGCGGTCGGAAGCGTTCTAGAATTATGCAACGCCAGCCGGACAAGTATTCATGCCGACTATACTGGCCGCGAATAGGCAGTGTTTCAGTCGTGGCAGAGCAGTTGAGCCGATTTTATAAAGTACGATGAAAACACATCCATTCAACGCATACCTTCATTTTAGCCGAATGCAATTTAATAACAGGCGTCAAAATTTTACCCCGTATCAGTACCGCCCGCACTCCGCGCGTGCCCCTGCACGGGTGGAGACGCAGGCAGTGGCGGCTGGGTCAAGTTGGGTGTCACGGAGGGAGCGCGCAGGCCTTAAGTGTCTAGGTGGCTTTGCCAAAGCCAAAGCGAGTGGAGCTTCCTATATTCGGTCTTTGGTTCGGGAAGGGTGAAGGGAAAAAGTTGGAGAGCCGGGACAAATAGGGTAACGTCTTTGTCCAAACGGCGTCAGAGGTGGGATGATCCTTGTTCGGGATAGAGATGCGGGATGCGCAGCACGGGAACAACGGACCGTTTCCTTCCCTCTCTTGTTTAGCCTTGGCTGCATAGCCACAGAAAGCTGTACGGTCGACGTTACTATCTGAAGGGCCTCCTTTGAGGGTATTTGCCGTTTAGTTCTTAAAGGGGCACCGCGATGATTTCGTCCGTACCACTTAATATCATTAAATAGATTCATCATGCTTTCCAGAGACCAGAGCAAAAAGAATTACTGAAATCGTAGCATGCAAACGAAAGTTATTCCACTCTGAAAATTCGAAATGAAAAGCTCAGACGAAAACGCATTTCACTCGCCCATTTCACTCACCCAGTACCGAGATTGGGCGCTACCAATCAGAACCGCGCCTAGCGCACACGCAGCGGAAGCGTGCATGCAGTTGTTGCTTTGCCGGGGCTGTAGACAGCCGCGCATTTTGACGGCGTCTTCCCCCCGTGTACGCGACGCCGTAGTCAAGGCAGGGGCGACTAACAACAAAGGAAGCTCCCCGAAGTTTCTTTTTTAGTCGGACTGGAAGGCTGTCGGCAGTAGCTCCCACCCAAACTCGACTCCCGTCTCCTGTCCGGTCTTTCTCTTCACAATTTTGGGCAAGGTGTGTCGACTGGCTTTTTTTTTTCGCTGCCGTCTTGGTATGGTCACGGCCGGTTTCGACGCGCGCGCTTTCTGGTTTGAGCCAACGTTTTTTGAACAGCGCTGGCCGCCACGAAGGTTTGAAGCGGAATGGAAAGTGTCACCCCTAGCTTTATTCTTGTTAGTTTTCGTTCGCTTTCCTTGCTTCTTTCCAGTTTTTGTGGCATGCGAAAAGCTTTCAGTACTCAGAGACATAACATTTTGGATCCATTTCGCAAATATAAAGGAACAATATGCAAACTGGACGCCCAACCAATGAGAAAGGCAGCGCCCTATCTGGATGCCAGCTCATTTCCGCTGCCGCAAATGGCCGCCGCGTTGCGCCACCATCGGCTCGAAACAAGCATTTCTAGCGAAGATTAAAATATTAATTATTATGATTTCGGTGATCTCATTGCGCGTTCAGGACCCACAATGTCCCTTACTCTGCATACAAAGAATAAAGACCCCATGCTTTATCTACGTCGCAGGGCACCTTTAAGTTTTACCAGACTACAGACCTTCCTGTTTTCAGTGTCGTGACATATATTAGTGGGAACAAAGAAAAAGAAAGAAAAATAATGCTGCCCAGCCCGCACCGCAAAAGGCGTCAATACAATGGAAACTTGGGAGAGTTAGTGATAATTGTCGACATAATTGCACAGCGCAAATTACTAAGTAAGCGAAAAGAGAAAGCGGACGCCAAAAATAAGAAAGGTGTGATATCATGCAAATTATTTATGTTTGTGTCCCATGTATATATTTCTGGCGTTTTTGTTTTCAATGAACCTTATAGTTGAAATCGGTGCCTTTCTTGTGTCCTTCCTTTTGCCCTCGTCTTTTGCGCGTGCAATCACTTCGTCACTGTTGATGCATAGTAATATTAGTAGTAGTCGGAACACTCCTGGTCTAGAGTGTAACCTGCCAACTCTAGCGCCCCAAAAAATTATATTTTTTATCAAATAATATTACATCTATGATAATAAAACTATAAAATAGACAGCTATGCAATTTAGTCAACGCTCGGCGTATGCCTGTCCAACCTTATAAACTATGGTTGGTAAAAAAAAGGTACAGAGAAGTGGGCAATTGTCAATTTCTGTTTACCCTTGAGATGAATCGACATTGCGCAAGAAACGTGAAATTGCTATTGAGAGGGTTAGCACCGCAGGGTGTCGGAATGTGTTCACCTCAGAAGAAAATATTCGTCGTACATGCGGCGGCACCCTGCAACCAATTCCGATCAAGTTAGACAGAATTTTGCCAAGGTTCACAAAAATGCAGTATGCAGATGCATACCATTCACGAGGCGGACTCAGACTAAACATTGTACGAAGAAAGGGGGGGGGGGTGCAGGAACGCTGCCCCCCAAAAAAGGTGTCGGCTACAAAGGGATAGTTCTGGAGGCACTTAGGGCGACCCCTACCCTCTCTCGTTTGGACCCTCAAGTGCGTGCTCTTATTTACGTTAGACGTACAGGCGCGGACAAAAGTAAACGGAGTACGCAACTGTCTTAGAATATTTTTCACGCGACTCCTAATTGAAATTTCCAGCAGTGGTACGCGCATGCTCGCGGAGGAGGTTGGTGGGCTTTCTTGTAGACAAACAACGCTTCTTCATTACCAATGGAGAAAGCGTGATTGCACTTCGAACGCAATAGCGTGCTCCGTTTACTTGTGGCCGCGCCTGTACGTCTTTCTTGCATCCAGTTTACATCATTAGGTTGCTTATTCCCTTCAGAATTTTCCATCGCGTGTTGAAATGTATATCTTACTCGCCTTGCGTCGATTTGCCACGATTTGGGTTGGATCAAAGATGGAAAAAGCGCGCGCGCGAGTGTGTGTGTGTGCGTGCGTGTCCGCGCGCGTGTACCTGGAAACTGAAGGAACAGCTGCTATTTTCACACCGTCTATTGTCAGGCAACTAAAGCTTCGTTTACATGAACCCGACTTCGGTGGGTCGAGCCAGGAGATCGAGTTGAGCAAGGTCAGCCCAACTTTTCGACTGCGTGTTTACATGAACTCGGTTTTGGCGAGTCAAGACCGGTTCAACAGCAGCGGTACCAAGCGTTGAGCGGCGCAGCGGTAAAGGGCAGTGGCAGCCTGGAAGATTGCGGCATTCACGGCTGTCTCGGAGGCGCTACGGCGCAAGCGAAGAGCAGGGTCGCATTTATCACCTCCCCTTTCACTAACCCGACTACCCGACTCCGACCAACACCCTCTAGAGTGTTGCTCCGACTCCATCCGGTTTACATGCCATCTGCCGTTGAGGTCGAGTGAGTCAACCCACCCCCTGCAGCGGAGTTGACTGGACTCGCTCCCTCGACTCCCGGACCCGACTCTTACATGAACCCAGTAACCGGTTTTCAGCTCAAATCCTCAACACAACCCCGTCATGTAAACATCGCTTATAACATGCTTGTAATTATTTTCCGAGAATTCCCTTTCCTGCGGCGCTAGTCTACCCCGTGTGCAGGATTGGCGCGCACCTCTTGGCCCAGCTGGAAAGGGAAGGGGACAGTCCTTTGTGCCAGTTCCCAAAAAGGGCTCCCTGGGCGCTGCCATATTGTTCCCTGGACTGCAGTGGGCACCTCCCGCTAGCACGGTGGAAGCGGCGAAACGCCTCCTCTCTGGACTGCTAGAAACCGGTTCCGCCGCCGGAAACAATATGGCAGCGCCCAGGTTGGAAAGGTGTATAGACCAGATTCTTTTACCCTCACACGCAGGCTGCTGGCGCGCCCCTACTCTCGACACCAGTCGCCATCTATCGGCGCGCGCGGTCCGGTGGACTGCGGGTCGCGTCGGCGCCGCGCGTAGAATGCATGTTTACGTGTTCGCTTCTGTCGTTGTAGTGCTTCATCATAACGTATGAGGGTGTGTGCTGTGCGTCACTACTCACATTTTCCCTCTGCCAGACAGTACTGCGGTTATCTTGCGCGCAGTTAGTCGTTAACGTGACATCTCCGAGTTTTTTTCCGTTCATTTGGATGTGAGTAAGTGCGGCGAGGCAGTGCGCGTCCGTCTCGTTGTCTGTGCCCACCGTGATGATATTGATATTGATGATTTGTGCTCGTGTCCTGTCTTCACCTTTTCTGTGTCGCGTTTTTCACGCTACGTTTTTCAATGATGATATTCTGCTGGCTCAGGATTCTAAACGCTGGCACCGCAGCGGCGACGTTGCTCCACCGAGCCGCTGGTGCGGCGGCGCTGCTCAGGGAAATTCTGGGATAGTATTGTAAACAGCAAGGATTTTTCCCGCGGAGTAGTCGGCCAGGTAGCGTACGGACTGGAAATTGGCACTTCTAAGCAGATTTCTGCGCTGGCGTGTCGTTTGTTGCCGTCTTTTACGGACGCTATCATCTATGATAATTTTAGGCACAGGAATGTGGATTTATTAGACTGAAGGTTGTCCCGACGAAGCTCGTGTTTTCGATCACCTCCTTGCGCTGAGCTTGCTCTAGTTCCCATTAAACACATTTCATGCACAGGACTGTAAGCACGACCGCTACCGATTTCAGTTGCTCTTTCCGCACGCATGTCACAGGGATCAAGAGGGGGGGGGGGGGGGTAAAGGGTTTACCGTAGTGTCTTTCTGCTTTTGCTATCTACCTTAATCATAGGAAAGTATGCGGGATTTTAATACTATCATTCACACTTAGCCAAAGGCCTACGCAACGCTGTCACACGCGGCGAGAGCTACAGAGTAAAATGAACGCGACTTCGGACCTCAGAATTCGTGAAAGCTGGATTCGCTGCCAATGTCTATGCAAGCTTTGATAATTTGAGCAAAAGTACGTTTTTATCCACCAGGTTGCATAAACCGTGACAAATTTTGTTTTCTGTTGGCGCTGCGACTCAGCTAAGCTCACAGCGGTAATTTGTTGATAAACTGGCGCACCACGCATGCGGCAAGAAAGCCCGATTTGTGGGTGGTACTTTATGACCGAAGGATTAAGAGTGCATGGGAATTGGAACTGCATGCTAGCCGCACACCTAATACTTAATATTGAACAAACAGTTTTTTTTGGAGTGGAGCACCAAGACGGTAGCGATATAAGCACGAGCGCGTTCTAAACGTGAGCACAATTCACGTGAATGTCTAACTAAATGTCATTAAAACGCATCAATGTGCTCCCTTCGATAACGTGAATACTTCCTGCAACACAGCCACGCTGCGGAAGTATGCTCGGCAATGTTTTTTTAGCGCCCGAAGCGCGGCTATATGCAGGCGCGGCCGCGGAGCTGCCGCAGCCCCGCAGTCCCCAAAGAAACGCCCGCACCGCGGCGCGCCAGTCGGCGGAAAATGGCCGCGCCCAGGAGCGGCTCTGGATTCTGGTCTATAGTCGGTTACAACTGAAGAACGAAGCGGCACATGCAACTCAGAGGGAGCCCTCCAGCCAACCACGTCAATTTCTGTGGCTGTGCATGCAGCCAAGTCTGCGAAAGAGATGAAAGGAGATGGCGTGTTGTCCCCGTGTCGCCGAGAGTGGAATGTCCTTTGTTCGGGATAAGGCTGCGCATAAGCTGCATAGCCAGCAGTAGTTTATTAAAAGACTAATAACGCAAAAAGAAAGGAAAAGATTTTGCTGCCCCGGAATCTGCCATAGTCTCTCGGAGCACCTGAGCTGGGGCAGCAGAAAGGAAAGGGATAACTATCTAACAGGTAGGAGAGAAATAAAAGTGTGAAAAGACAGGGAGAAAGGAGAACGTACTAGTAGGTGTGCCGCCCCCGTTTATTGTCTTAGCTGCACTGACCACTACGGGGGAGGGGGGGCTGGGATGCTCATTTTTCGCATATGTCCGCGCGAGAGCGTCTTTTGCGCAAAAGCGCTGAATGTTCCTGGTGGGGTCATGTTCGGCATCAGACGGTCGTGGCGGCTTCAGTCTCCACCGGTGCTGTCGCGGCGCACCGGTGGAGAACGAGCAGTAAACTGTTCGGTCGACGCGCTTGGCTGGGCGGTCTCCTTTGATGGGCATGTGCTGCTTCGTTCTTGAGTTGTATCCGACTTATAGGAGGTATTCACATGACGTCATCCGCAAGGGGCGCTAGCGGCCGGCGCGGCATTCGCCATGTTGGTGGTCGCGCGCGCGTCCGCTGCAGCCCGCCGCAGCGTTTAAATAGCTGGTGATGGGTGAGATGTGAGTGTATTTCGCGTCTCGCCGCAGATAATTTCTGTCCGACCTGAGTGATTATTCCGTGAACTGTGCGAAGCAGAAAAGAGCGGGCACGCTCAGAAGGTTCTACTTTGTGAAAGGTCGACCCCTGTAGGAATGCGAAGGCGCTGGCATGGTGTGCGACGTACAGGACTGGTGCCGCGCGTTGAATTCACCGGTATCAAGGCCCACCTTGTGCACGGTTTAAGTTTGCTGACAGGCCAAGGAATTAAAACATACAACCCTATGAGAGGGTGCAATTACTTGACAAGCGGGTGAGTCCAAGAGCCGTGCTGAAGGTGCCGAAGGCCGAGGTGCCGAAGGCCGAAGTGCCTTTTTTTGGAGAGGTGAGTAATTCGAAGGGTCTGTTCGCTTAGCTGTAGCTTGACATGTCACCTCTATCTGCTGAAAGTGACGTGTTGCTACGGCTTGAAGCAGCGCTACGTACCTACAATCAAAACTGCAGAATATTCTCGCTGGGTCTGACGTTCGTGCTGCGAGCATTTGTTTGACCGTTCTGCCGCTGGAATTATCAGTTTCTGCGGCGCCAGTTTTGGAATTTCGGTAGTTAATCGTGCTGTTTATCCACGATGTGCCCTGCATGACTAGCTGACCGTTATCAACTGATATTAAAAGCTGCAAGTCGTGTACATTTTTGCGTGCAGTGCAGCCAGCCAGTTTTGCTGCCAAGTTGAGGCAGCTCTGTTTAATCACGGCACAGAGGAATTCTGCTGCAAACTTCATGCACAATAAGCGTACGCGGTCGCTGATGCATTTAACAACGTGCAAATATGTTACTGATCACTAACAGTTCAGGCCGGGTACCTCCCGGCGTACCGTGTTCACTGCACGAGATGGCGTGAAACGACCGCAAACTTGACGCGTTTGCCGCGGCGACGCTCGCGCCATCTGGTAGCGCGGCCTCACTGAATACCTCCTATATGCCGCCACATGGACTCATTTCAGCGGTGGAACATAGCGCCCTCTGAATTCGTTTGAAAGAAGTGCGAGTCTAGTGCAGAAAAAATGCACCTTCTCGGTGGTTAGTGCTGAAATAGTGTAGCTGCAGCCGTCATGGAAGCAGATGATGGTTTGCGGGTTGTGATAAACGACGGAGACTCGAGTAACTTTCACTCGTCGACAAGCTAGAACGCTGCTCGAGTTCTCCAAAGAAACGGATCGAGGCTGGTTCATGGCAACATGTTATTGTGATGGGCTGTTTGAACATTTCTTCATGAGATACGAGATCTTGGCAGCCGCTGATGTAGGCTGTAAACAGCTGGCTGCAATTCATTGGCATCGCCAAGGCTAGCGACGACCAGGCCTGCACTCTACCATCCGTTTTGGAAGCAGACGTACAGTGCCAAACTTCGCTCAAACTGCCGGAACTAGCGGTACACACCCGCGGCACCGCCGCTGCCGCAGAACTTTGCCGAACTGGTGCAGTGAGTGCAGGCGAATCGAGCGCTCTCCAACTTCCCTTTCCACAGCCAGTGGTGCTCCAGCTGCTCCATTTTGATACATTTACATTTTGCTGCACCAGTCTGCTCCAAAAGTGGCAAATTGATCAATATTGCGCCTTAGCTGCTCCAAAAAGAAGACACAGTCGCGGGAAAGCAACTATACTTAGAGCCATTCAGGATTTTGGTTGACAGCCTACTAAAACGTTTTCGCAGTTGGCAATCTAGGGCGTTGGTGGGCTGCCTTGTGGTAGAATTTAGCAGCCAGTTTTTATGGAGGAAGGAAAGAACTCAGGAGAGGCTGTTACTTCACATTTTTTGAAGCCGGCTCCCGTAGGGAAAAAAACTGAGCAGGGAGCGTCCGGTGAAGCCTAGTCATAAAGACCATCGCCGCCCCCATTGAAGCGTGTAGTAAAGGTGTACCTTCATGTAGTAAAGGTGTTGCGGGAGCTGACCTTGATGTAACGGACTGGCTACGCCCTCTATCTGTTAGTGCTGAGCCACTCAAAATTTGTTAGAACCACGCGAAAGTTCCGTGACGAGAAAGCACGAACTGACATGAGAGGAACGCCGATCGCATCGAGCCGCTGCAGTTGGCACAACGCGCCGTGCTCCAGCGCCGTTGACGCATCTCCGGCTCTTTCTCTTTTGGAAGGTCATGCCACGTGGCGTTACAATTGTTCATGCTCAAAAGCAATGGAAAATGATAGGGCATAGCAAAAAAGAAAAGACACGAGCAGTGCGCGGCAAATGCCGCGTGGTTGCTCGCGTGATTCTGGTGCCGATAACTTTGGCGTGTCAGGAGCGGGGACGGCGGAGATCGCCGGCGACGCAAGGTGAGGAGTCCGTTTCCTGGGGCTACAGTGAGGGAGCAGTGAGGAAGAACCTCCGCGGTTGGTCTACGGCAGCGGCACGGCCGCACGCGTTCCTCTCCAGCTCGGTCGCGGTGCCCCCGCCTTGCGCGGGTCGCGGTGGAGGTGGCGGCAGCTGCTGCTGCAGTCACACTATCAGTGTGATCGCAAAAAGTTTCTCCACGTTTATGATTTTCAAGTAACACTGCTTTGTGTAAATGTTGTTAAGGTGATTGCACCTACTTTTATTTCTTATTTCGGTTCCCGTTCTGCAGTGTCCTTTTGATTCACTTCACGAAACCTACATGTAACGGAAACCTGGATGTAAAGAAAAATCTCAGCCTTTTTAAAAATTTCGTTATGACCACGTTTAACTGTAGAGCCAACATGAAAAAAGAATGATTTTAGTAAACGTCTTCTCTGCACGCTTGGTTGAACTTGCGTGCAAGGCAGTGTGAGCATTAATGAAATCTTTTCTCTGTTTTTGTGGTTGTTTTTTTCCTAGCTACGCATGGCTGAACCTCATCTCGTTAGGAACAAACTCTTTGTGACTCCTTTATTCCGTTCATGCTGTTCCCATGTTGCTCCAGGGTTATCGTTCTGATACAAATGTGCTCCAGGATGGATATTTTTCTGCTCCAAAAATTGCTCAAGAACTTGAAATGGCTGGAGCACCACTGCACAGCGCTAGCCTGAACAACGAACAACCGACAGCACGAAGCGAAAGCCTGTCTTTTTCCCTTTCCTGTCTCTCTAGCAGTGCCAAAGCTGTCCACGAAAAATAATACGACGCCCAGAATGCGATTCGTAGCGTCAGGTGAAAAAAATTGGCAATGGCTTAGCTCTGCTGCCTGGATATACGTTGAGTAAAGCGCTCCGGTGTTTCGGCCGCACGTTTCGCCTTGGCTCGATTGCTCTTACGCTGCTCGACGGCCAACTCCCAGGCGACAACCTCGGGATCGGAAGAATTCAAATTTTCCAGACTTCTGCGCGATTTTGCAGCGGCTCGTTCCTCCTTAACCTTATGTCGAGCGCGGCAGTCTTTTCTCCGCGCGCATGCGCAGTAGCGCGCGGCGCAACTGTCGTAAACGCGGCTCCGGCCAAGCGTCGGAGAGGAGCGCACGCCGGCGGCGCCGGCAGCGAGGAACTCGCACCGGCTGTGGCTGGGAGGCGACGCACCTGCGCCTCTCGTGACGTCACGCGGTTCGCGCGCATGCGCATAACGGGCGGCGCACACTCCCGCAAAACTCGGCTCTTACCTGCGCAGTGTAGCTTTACTAGGAGCTTTACGCTACAATACAAATTAGCAAAGCAATATGGCGGAAATCTGCTAGGAAGTTCGACAAATATCTCCTAGTGGCACGAGCGGCAGCCCGGAGACAAGCCGGTCCACATAGACAACGCGAGATGGCGCTACTGCAACCTTTCCTAGTGGACGTAGGTTTAGGTTTGGTTTATGGGGTTCAACGTCCCAAAGCGACTAAGGCTATGAGAGACGCCGTAGTGGAGGGCTCCGGAAATTTCGACTACCTGGGGTTCTTTAACGTGCACTGAAACCTCACAGTACACGGGCCTCTAGAATTTCTCCTCCAAAGAAATGCAACCGCCTCGGCCAGGATCGAACCCGCGTCTTTCGGGTCAGCAGCCGAGCACCATAACCACTGAGCCACCGCGGCGGCCTGGACGTAGGTTTAGGTGCTCTTCGGATCACGCGTGGAGACCGGGACCGGACCGGCTGCACGAGCGACTGCGTAAAATAGATGAGTACATTCCTTTAATATTTTTAAAAGTGTGTTTAGTTTTTTTAGGCTGTTAGGGGAAGTGCAGATTAAGGAATAGAATTTAGGTCAGTGGCCTATATTCGGCCGGGACTAATTGGCCGGCAGTTTTTTTTTCAGTGCTTTTTTGTGCGTTAACTTTTATAAAGATAGCTATTTTTTTTTAGGTGATCGATCGGCATTTGCGGTAGACAGAATTTTATTTTATTTGTGCACGTGTTTTCAAGTGTTTTTTTGTCTCGAGCCTGTACATATCTAAGCATTTGGTGGAAGCAATAATCGAGTGTTGCTAAGATGGTTCAGCTACTGAAGGTTCGATGTATGGAGTGTGAGGCGTCGGTGAATGTAAAAAAAACGCGGTTCGATTCGGTGGAGGAGGCCGAAGGCGCAGATTTTATGTGCAAATTTTGCGTATAAAGGTGCACGCCTGGAGAGGGCTGAACAGGCGAACAGCAAACTAGTGCGAAGGATTGATGCTCTAGAAACAGAGTTACAGATAGAGAGGGCAGAGAAGCGCAAGCTTCAAGAACAGCTTTGCCAGTTGGAGTCAAAAACGGCTGACGCCGCCATTGGAAGCCACAATGGCAGGCATTCCAGCGCCAGCCACGTGGATGGGGCTTGCACTGGCATGGAGAGCGATAAGCCAGTAGGTCAGACACGTTCAGACAGGAACAGCTACGCACAGGTGGCAGCTGGGAAGTCGAGAGGCCATACTGAGAAGGGGGACGAGCTAATTCCAGGAAATGAGGTCACAGTCGCTGGTAAGAGGCAGCAAGACACGGAAGTTAGGAGGGAGGGGCAGAGTACGCTAGTGCTTATCGCTGGCGGCTCAAACATGAGGCACTGCAAAAGAGCTATTCTTGACCGTGTAAAGGGTGATAGGCGGGTAGCAGTAGGGGTGTTTCCAGGAAGGACAATGGACGATGGTCTGAGAGAGACAAAAAGTGAACTTTCCAAGAATGTTGCAAGGCGTAACTTGGTTGTGGTAGAGGCGGGGCTAAATGATGTCCTGAATGGTAACGCCGCACAAGTAGGGAAAAGCTTAGCTGAGGGAGTTGACGGTATAAGGGCGATAGCACAGCAAGCGCAGATCGTGGTGTGTACAGTGCCGGAGGTACAAGGAAGGAATGTAGAGGTTGCTAAAGACGTTGTGAATTTTAATCGAGAGATAAAGCAGTTAAGCCCCGAGAAAGGCTTTGAGGTGGTAGACATAAACAAGGAAGTGCACAGAGCAGGTTTGGGCAGAGTCTTTGGACGAGATGGCATCCATTTCAGTGGAAGGGTAGAAGAGATAGGCTGGCGCCTGGGAGGCCGAGCGGTAGCTTTTTTAGGGGGTCCACGGTGGTTCAGGGCGTAGGGATAGGTAGAAGCGATGTAGTAAATGTAACACTGGCAGCTGAGCCCAACAAAATGGCCACTAGGAGGCCCTGAAAGAAAACTACGAAAAAGAAATTTAACGCCAGTATCAGTTACATAAACATGCAAGGGGGTAGAAAGAGAGCAAAATGGCTAGAAATAGAACAGCAGTTAAAGGACGAAGAAGTAGGTGTGTACGCTCTATGCGAGACACATCTGAGGGATCTAGAAGATCCACCTTTAATCGATGGCTATGTCTGGGAAGGGTGCAACAGAACAACAACGGAGAAGAAGGGAGGAGTAGTCGGTATGCTGATACGTCAGGGAACAAATTGGCAAAGAACAAAATCAACTTGCAAAGAACATGTCTGGGTATCAGGTACAATTGCTGGCAAAAGGACATGGCTAGGGGTAGTCTATTTAGGGACCGGGGACAAATGCAGGCAAGAAAACAAGGAGCTAGTCAAGTGCCTCAATGACGATATAAAGCAGGTTCGAGACGGTGTCGATTTATTTTGCTTGGAGACATGAACGGCCACATCGAGGATCTGGATGGATACACAGATTGTAACGGGAAGTTAATGCTAGATTTGTGTGAGCGGCACAACCTAGTTATTGTCAATAGAGAAACTAAATGTGAGGGACAAATCACGTGGGAACCCCGTAACAGGCAAACAACCATTGACTACTGTGTAATGTCGCAGGGCATCTATAGCAAGCTCGCAATGATGGAAATAGACGAAGAGGGGAAGTACAGCCTAGGAAGTGATCATAAACGTATTAGACTACAGTTGGGAGCCCTAGTCAAAAGACAAATGCCGCAAAGTCAAAAAGACAACGCAAAATTAAACGATGAACAAATAGCGCTAATAAAAGCCGATATAGAAGAAGTAATCCAGAAATGCCCCATGGAAAAGTGGGATTATAATCAGTTAGAACTGCTCATCGCTACAGAAATGAAACAAGTGAAAGGAGTAGACCGCTGGAGAGAAAAGAGGAAGCCACGAAGCTGGTGGAATATGGAAATTAAGGAGGCCATCGAACAACGACGGGTGGCTTCAAGAAACAGCAAGTTCAGGTCCTAGTCCAGGCTAAAATGAAGCAGTCCTCTGATAAATGGCTGGCTGAAGTTCGCGAGGCAAATAAAGGGGGGGGGGGCAAGAAAATTTTGGAACCATATAAGCTGGTTGGGAAAAACAAATCAAAGAACGCAGGAACAGATTATAGATGCTGAGGGAAAATGTTGATAGGGAGACGATGCTGTGAACTACATTACGTCATTTATAGCTGGGTTTATCAAGGACAATGGGGTAATCTCCCCAAGTGAGGCGGCAACACAGGACAGCACAATAGAGAACAGCTTACAACTGACTAGTCTCAACTGGGAAAAGGCAGAAGCGAATATTCCTAAAACCACATCCGCAGGGATAGACGAAATTGCAATTAAGCTGATTAATAAACTTGGCCCAAGAAGCAAGGAAGCGCTGATAAAAGCTTTGGAGACAGTCATAACAAATCAGCAAATTCCGCACAGCTGGAGACAGAGTAAAATGAATTTGATTTATAAAGGGAAAGGAGATAAGATGAACATAAAATCCTTCCGTCCGATTACGATAACATCTGTTATGTACAGGCTGGCAATGCAGGCGGTGAAATTAAAAATGCAGTCATGGGTAGAAGGCAATCGGATACTCGGAGAAATTCAGAATGTGTTCAGAAGGGATAGGCGCTTAGATGATAGCCTGTTCGTGCTTACCCAATGCATAGAAATAGCTAAGGCGGAAAGAGACCTCTGTTTTTAGCCTTTCTGGACATAAGCGGTGCATACGATAACGTGAACAGGGAACTCCTGCGGAGCATATTGAAAGATTTAGGTATCTGTCATGAGGTAATTGATTTTCTACAGGAAATCTACCGAGATAATGAAGTTGAAATTACATGGGAAGGGAAAAAAAGTACCACAACTGTTGGAGTGCACAAAGGATTAAGGCAAGGTTGTCCTCTATCCCCGCTACTGTTCATGCTTTACGTGATAAATATGGAAAGAAGGCTAGAAGAAAGTAATCTAGGTTATAATCTGTCGTACAGATTAGGCGGAAATGTAGTTTAGCAGCGACTCCTGGGTTTAATGTTTGCGGACGATATTGTATTGTTAGCAGATAGCCAGGAAGATTTACAAACTTTGGTTAATTGCTGTGGAGACGAAGGAGGCGCTCTAGGATTCAGTTTTAGCGCAACTAAATCAGGTGTGTGATTTTTAACGATACAACTGATCAGATGCTTACAATACAAAGCCACGAAATACCCAAAGTGGCCGAATACAAATACCTCGGGATATGGCTAAACGAAGGGCAGATATACACGGAAAAGCATGAACAGGCTCTTATGGCAAAAGGAAGAAGAGACGCCGCGATAATGAAACATAGGGCATTATGGGGGTACAACAAATATGAAGTACTAAGAAGTATTTGGAAAGGAATAATGGTGCCAGGACTTACTTTCGGCAATGCGGTTCTGTGCTTAAGGGCAGAAGTTCAGTCGAGATTAGACGTAAATCAGAGAGCTGTTGGAAGATTAGCACTAGGTACCCACGGCAAAACCACAAACGAGGCAGTACAAGGGGATATGGGCTGGGCATCGTTCGAAGCACGGGAAGCTATGAGTAAGATACTAAATGAAGAGCGCCTGAGGAAATTGGACGATAACAGGTGGGCAGCTAAGGTATTTAAATATTTATACAGAAAAGCGTAGACACATAGTGGCGGAAAAGAACTAGAAAACTAACCAGTAAGTATGCCGATCATGAGGATGGAGGAAGAAAGAGCATTAGACGACAGGTTAACAACGCGGAAGTTAAAAATTGATGAATAATGGAAAAGAAACATGGTGTAGAATTATATCGATACTGGAAAAGGCAGATCAGGAAAGAATTTTTCTATGATAACTCAAGAGGCAGTGCCCTACTTTTTGAAGCTAGGTCAGGGTGTCTTAGAACGCGCAGCTACAAAAAGAAATTTAACGAAGAAGATGACACATGTGCAGTGTGTAGTAGATCTGTGGAAACAATTGAACACGTCATAATCAAATGTGATGGTATCCATCCGGATGTCGATGCAGGCACAGTCACTCTTCCTGAGGCCCTAGGGTTAAAAGATAACAATGGTCATGTAAATATATCTGCAGTGGAAGTTAGCAAAAATCAATTCGAGGATTGGTGGCTGAAAAGCCATCCGTCCGTCCGTCCGTCCGTCCGTCCGTCCGTCCGTCCGTCCGTCCGTCCATCGATCGACCGTAGTGCTGCTGCCGCTCCGTTGGCTGGGCGCAACGGCATCGCGCAGCTAATTTTACGAGATTTGGCGTTTAGGTTGACACAGACGTTAATATGCGGCTGCTTGGTGATCTGTAATGTTTTTACTATGGTTTTACGGATCACCCGCTTAAACAAATGCTTTTATGCTTCAATGGGTCTGGTATTGCACCTGCTGCTCGCGTATGGTGTACTCGTTTTACGGACTGGTATTTTCTGCTAGTGTAGGACATGTTGGTGCATAGCTTGGATGCAAAAAGCGATGGCACAGACCAAACGCACAAGATTAAAGGATCCTCGTCCAGTCTTCACTCATTGTGTCTGTGTTTCATTTACAATCCCCCTTTCTGCATTCAAGTATGACTCGCGCAGACTGTATTTTCTTCCACGCGAGAAAGAAGCCTAGGGCAGCCTTGTAGTTCCATGTCCTCAATTCAAAAGTGCTATCATTTTCATATATAAAAAAAACTGCAGTGACTGCGTAAAAGTTTTGTTTTTAGCAGAAAATTTCCATACACAAAGTTTTGTCACCGCTAGTTTTCTCACAAAGGGCAAGAAAGTAACAAAAGCCAAAAATAACTTTTCTTCAACTTTTTAAAACACACGAAGTAGGGAGGCCAAATACGTGTCTAGATATTCTTTGTTTATTAGAGGTTATTTACAACATAAAAACACTGTTCACGAGGCATAACCTCTGATCTGAGGTGCACAGCAGAGCCTTGTCGGATCTATTCATGCACACCACACGAACTAGTCAGCCAAGTTACCCTAATAGCATCAGCTGATTTTCGAAAACTTTGCTAGGCGCCTTTTGTTATTACTTTTGTTGATGCTACAATGCTATCTTCGCACAGGACACCTCGGACGTTCGTTTGGGCGCACACTTCGACATCACGGGCAAAGAAGCAGAGAGCTTTCTCGTGAATTGTTTCAAGCATTGCCTCTCTTCGAATTGTAGTAGTGGCAAATACGACGCCTCCATGATGACCAGTATAATCACCAGGCTCAAGACGACACCACTGCTTCGATGGATCTTGTAATTTGTGAAGTAGGCCGGTTGTAAACGGTGCAGGACTCCCTGGGGCATCGGCAGCTTCATGTTGCATAGTGTCAGTCACGGCAGTGCCGTTTAAACCATCTTGCAAATGCTGGCGCGGCTTTTTTCCCCGCACTTGAATGCTTGCCACAGGCGGTCTTTTTCGCTCTGGCCTTGGTTTTGCAGATCGGGCGGAAAGGTAACCAGGGCAACCGGGCAGAATAGTAGGCACAGCGTCAGGGGCCAACGACGGCTTTCCACGCGGGATCCGTACCTCGTTGCCTTCGATTATGTGGACATAATCCCGCAAAATGCAATGAGGCTCGAAATGATGCTCACATACAGCTGAAGACTCTGTGAAGGGCTTGTCCTGCTTACGCAAACTGCGCTCCCATTTCTTCCGCAGTTCTTCATTTCTTGGAGCAGCGAAATGGGAAGCCTTGGGTGCACCCGGATAGCCGCTGCGGCATCCCGGTGCGAAGCAATGAGAATTTGTTTTTCTTTTCGACATTCTTCGCATTGGATGTTGGCACCGTCCCCCTTGATGTTCACGACTGGCAGTGGGGTTTCACTGAATTCAGGGCAGCACGTCGCAACATCCACTTCGCCCCACGCGATTCAAGCCACGCACATTCATCCGTCCGCGCCGGCACATACACTCATCGCCCGGCGCTAGAAAAGAGTACTGCAGAGCCACTAGCGGCCGTCTGTGGCATCAGGCACATTGCGGGGGGCGCCGGACATGGCGGAAGGAGGCGCCGGAGCATGGCGTTCGCGGCCATAGAGTTTCTTGCTATTACCTAGAGGGAAAGATGGCGGCATTTTTTTCCTCCATCGCTGGCGGGGCTGCCCTTTAGCCACCATGGACGCTCAAAGCATCATGGGGCGGTGAGCTACTTGTTGCGAGACAGTCGTAGTTTTTCGGGAACACGAAGTGGCACTACTGAGATGTTTCATTCCGAAAACGCTGTTCGAGGCTAGAAGTTTTGACTAGTGTCGTGAGCAGGCGCCCTCGCCAGCCGCCGCGCCGAAACCTGTTTCGATGCTAGCGTAGGTGGCGCTGTTCGCGGCAGGCGAGTTAGGCGAGCCGAGAAGACTGATGCCGCCGCCGCAGCTCCTCGTGTCGCTCGTCGAGTCTTTCTCGTTTGTTTCCGCTTCGCTCACTTCGTTTCTGATTGCCTGGCATGTTTGTGAGCAACGCCTTCAAGCAGTTCAGCGATGAGGTTTTGAAAGGACTTTTTTTTTTACAAGGATAAGCTCGACAAAATTTTCCGTACTACTGAGCCAACAGAAGGATTGGTGAAGCTCATGGAACGCTTGATATTTGTCATGGCATCAAGGGTGGCCTCCAAAGGGCTTCGCCCAGAGTAAGCAAGTGCGAGCTTTCTGAAGAATTTTTAGCTTTTTTGAATGAATGGGAACGGTACGCCGCTCAGCACGGCGATGGATTTCTCAGTGCAGGGACTGCCCTCGGACTTCGTGTGACGCTGAAAAGCACACTGTCACTTATGATTTATGTGACGCGTCATCACTATAAAATACAAATATCTCCTGACAGCCAATTTGATCCACGACAAATTCGAGAATTTATTTGGAATTGTAAGACAATCATTCGGCTGCAATGACCACCTCTCCAGAACAATTTTTGCTTATAGTAAATAATCTTGCCTTCTACAACTTGGCAAGGTCGCCAAGGAATGGAAATTCACCAGCTGAGGTTGTGAGTTCTCTTGATGTAAGGAAAGAAAAGGTGGCACAGATAACGAGCCTAATCGATGATCTCTTGGACGAGGGAAATCTCGCACATGCTTCAGCAGTGCTGCAAGAGCAGGACAGCATGTTTGACCATAAAGGCGGCGTAGAAAAGAAAAGCGACTGCCGACTCACTTTTTATATGTCGCTGGCTGCGTTGTCAGGAAATCACTGAAAATATTCTCGTGCCCCTTCGCATGTGCATCTTGGCTATCTTGCCCCTAGAGGCTGATAAAAATGCGAATGCCTCACTGACGAGGCAGGATGACCATGGAGGTTTGGTGAACGCTTCAAAGCGCATTGAAGTGCTAATAACTGCACTAGAAAATGCATTCACTGCCTTTTTCAGCAGAAACAAGCTGCATATGCTGGTAGCATAATGTCTTTTTTACATTTTTTACAAGGGCGTGAACTCCAAGAAATTGGCTCCAGCGAACACTCCCGCGCTCTTACAAGGGATATGAATAAGTTTTATGTATTGACAAGGTAGCATTTTTTACTAAGGCAATGAGCAAAGATAAGGCGTCCAATAGCGGGAAGCAAAAGCTGCTCGAGGCGGTGCCAATGAAACTGCGTCAGTGAAATGTTCCTGTAAACAAAAATTCCGTTAAAGTGTTCTGTTCCCTTATTTATGTGATTATATTAATGTATTCGGGGCTGTAACGACCATCCGCGAGTGGTGCCTTCCACACGTGAGGCCGTAATTTCGCTCGGTCGCTATACGAGGCAAGCTCAAACTCTTGGATAACGAGCCTTTCTTGTTTTTGCGCATGTCGTGTTGTGCTCGTTCCTTTCCCTTCGTCGCTGTCTTGCTGCACACCTTTTCTTTATTCCTTTTTCCGCGAAAATGGGTCAACCAAAGCATAGAAGAGCAAAAATATAACTGCTCGCGGCTTCAACAGGCTGTGTCCACCTGAAGAAGTAGCTTCGAAAGTGGTTTGCTGAGAATACCGCTTCTGACCGATGCCGCATGCCCCGCAGAACATATGGACACTCGTATTATATTTTATGCTTTGGCCAGACGAATATCACAGCCGTTACAGCGAGATGCGCGCAGCGAAACGCGTTTCCCGGCATTGCTGCCGAGCGCGCGCACAACACGGATGGATGGATGGATGGATAGGAGCGCCCCCTTTGAAACGGGGTGGTGGCAATTGCCACCATGCTCAGCTTTTCTTTATTTATTATTTTTTTTTGTTTACTGTGTTGGCAATTCTCATTAAGATTCTCCATCAACTTTGCCTACGGTTTCCTACTATTCTAACCTTATGCCACATCTCTGCTTTTCAGCCACCAATCCTCCAATCGCTTTTTGCTGACTTCCACTGCAGATTTATTTACATGACCATTGTTATCTTTAAACCCTAGGGCCTCAGAAAGAGTGACTGTGCCTGCATCGACATCCGGATGGATACCATCACATTTGATTATGAGGTGTTCAATTGTTTCCACAGATCTACCACACACTGCACATGTGTCATCTTCTTCGTTAAATTTCTTTTTGTAGCTGCGCGTTCTAAGACACCCTGATCTAGCTTCAAAAAGTAGGGCACTGCCTCTTGAGTTATCATAGAAAAATTCTTTCCTGATCTGCCTTTTCCAGAATTGATATAGTTCTACACTATGTTTCTTTTCCATTGAATTCATCCAATTTTTAACTTCCGCGTTTTTAACCTGTCGTTTAATGCTCTTTCTTTCTCCGTCCTCATGACCGGCATACTTACTGGTTAGTTTTCTAGTTCTTTTCCGCCACTGTGAGTCAACGTTCTTTCTGTATAAATATTTAAATACCTTGCCAGCGGCACACCTGCCAGCGGCAGCGCCATCTGTGAGCCGTCATTGCAAATCATTTCCACTGCGCCCGCGCGTTCACGACACTAGTCAAACCTTCTAGCCTCTATAGTTCGTGTGTGCGCAGACGACTTTCGCGCGAATGCAAAGTGTAAAAACCATAGTAGTGAAACCGCAACGACACACAACGCCAATAAAAGGTTTCACTTTTCCAAAATGCTATTAAAAAATCTTTTGAAGTATTTAAGCAACTAAATGTTTCTTGAAAACATATTTCCTTTTAAAAGCGCGCCTGTTGAGCACGAAATATTAGTTTTTATAATGTTCAATACTTGGCCAATAGGAGAGCGAGTCGTCTCTTATTTTGGGCAAACTTTGCACTTAAAGGCTTTCCTGCTCGTTGGTTGCAATTTACAGACAGCACATTGAATGTTAGGACATTCGTATTTATCGAATAGCTTTATTTTTGCATTATTTTTTGGCCAAAAGTTGTAGTTCTGCAGTCGGTAGTTCATCGCCCCATGATGCTTTGAGCGCCCATGGTGGCTGAAGTGGTCACGAGGGGCCTCTATGCAAACTCCCATAGACGGCTCGCCAGCTTTCCCTCTAGGTAATAGAGTTTCTTGCTATTACCTAGAGGGAAAGCTGGCGGCGCTGCACTTCATCCACCATGAACGCTCAAGGCATCATGGGGCGGTGAGCTACTTGTTGCGGCACAGTCGTAGTTTTTCGGGAACAAAGAGTGGCTCTACTAAGACGTTTCATTCCGAAAACGTTGTTCGTGTGTACGAAGACGACTTTCGCGCGAACGCAGTGTGCAAAACTAATAGTAGTGAAAACGCGACGACACACGACGCCAATAAAAGGTTTCACTTTTCTGAAATGCCTTTAAAAACCTCTTATTATGTTTAAGCAACAATACTTTTTTTGAAAACATATTGACTTTTAAAAATGCGCCTGTTAGTTACGAAATATTAGTTTTTGTAGTGTTCATTACTTGACCATAGGAGAGCTAGCCATCCCTTATTTTGGGCGAACTTTGCACTTAAATGCTTTTCTGCACGTTTGTTGCAATTTACAGACAGGATATTAAACGTTAGGACATTCTTGACTATCGAATAGCGTTTATTTTTGCATTATTTTTTGGCCAAAAGTTGAAGTTCTGCAGTCAGTAGCTCACCGCCCCATGATGCTTTGAGCGCCCATGGTGGCTGAAGTGGTCACGAGGGGTCTCCATGCAAATTCCATAGACGGGTTGCCAGCTTTCCCTCTAGGTAATAGTAAGAAACTCTATGCTCTAGGTAATAGTAAGAAACTGTATGGTTCGCGGCACTAGAGTTCAATGTAGACACACACTACAGAGGGCAAAATGGAGGGAAACGGGCAAACATCGTAGAGATATCGTTCCCTCTCGTGAACACCTGATTTTAAATGTTTGCAAGCGCCACACGTTATTTTTTAACAGTGATTATTTAGTACACGTGCATTGGTGTAGATGGCGGTACTTACTACTTTATCGCATGTCGCTGCGATATTGCTAATATTGTTTGTATTCAGTAGATTTTGTTGTTGATAATTGTTGCAAGTTGATTAAAAGAATGAGAGACCGACATTTTAAGAGTATATTTACCAGAAAAAAAGAAGCTGCGGAACGTTTCAAGAGCTTGTGCCCTTCATAATGAGAACCAAAAAGGTAGCTAAAATCAACTAATATTGCACGTTCCCCAAAAGCCGTAGAGTAAAGGCGATGCTTAGCCACGTAGAGCGAAGTATTAAGCTTCTTCACGCAAAATCTCAGAACTGCCACGTGCTGGTTACCTGAACTGTACAGCATTCTGTTTTTAACTATTTCGAAAAAAAAAACGCTAACTTTGATCAGGAATAACTTTTAAACTAAACAAGGCAGATGAATAATATTTTCAGAATAGAAGAGCGATTAGACGGTCTCAAAGTGTGCAAAAAGTCGCCGCAGTACAATGCATATCCCAAAAGTTATTGCAGATTGCATTGTTCTGTTTTCTACGTTTTTCAAACATGCGTGGCTAATAAACTAACCTATAGACCTCCTTCACCCCGCGACGTCACGGAGATGCGGTGGCGCTGATGTCAGTAGCGACTTTCGCGTGGTAGGCAAAACAGGTTCCGCCTGGCCGTGCCTACCGCAGCTGCTGCAGCTACCGGCGGCTGCATATCGTGGCTGCGCACTGCAGAAGCAGCATGTACTGACCAGCTGCGTCGCTGCTGGATCCGCGTAGTATGATAAAACGAAAAATTAGATTAGCTTTAATAGGTTTCTCGGAAATAAATGCCGCATTAGGAAATGAGCCGCGGTAGTAAAAGCGCGAAGTCTGGGTGTAGACCGGCGCTGCCAGTCAACATACTTCATAGCACGGAAATTGCCGCGCTCATTCACCTGAACAACCGCATGGTACGCTTAAAATTGCGCAAGGAAAAGAAAAAGCATGTATGTAGCTGCGAACGTATTTATCACCCTGAGCTGGTGTGCACGGGCGCCGGCAGGGTCACTCTCCACCGAGGAGTGCGTTATTTTGTTGATATCACAGCATGTTTTAACGTGTGCAGAAGTTATACGGACGTGTAATGACGCATTTTAGGGCATTTAATATATACTTCAAAATATTTCTTAACATGAACGACATAATTATTTGATTGTAGTAGAAAAGTCTGGTAAGTTGTGACAACCTTGCGCGGTCGCGTTGGCATGCTTCGAACAGCTTACTTTCATTGCATCATGCATGTGTCATCAGCTTCTTCATGAAGTAGTACATGATCGCGAAGGCTGTTTGGAAAGAAGCAACCGCAGGCGGGCTACCAACAGAGGCACGTAGCGAGATTGACAGGGGATGAGGCAATGAAAAGTGTTTTCTTTATTGATGCTTGAGATATGTAACCAAATTTGGTGCAAATGTGAAATTGCTCTGCTAATTTCAGCAATGCGTTTTATTTTCAGCTATACCTGGTAATAACACCCTCGTCAAGTCACCACGGGTCTTGAATAATTAGGTAGAAAATGCGGAAATTTTTTATGCTAGCACGTTGCCAACGCCCTATTCTCTATGATGGCGGTATATATTACTTCTTTTTTTTTAGATTCGCAGTACCTTTCTTATCAAAAATGACTACCATACTACTGCTCCTGTAGCAAAAAAAAAGTCGGGAGATTTATTGCACTCCTCAATTTCTCTGGAATCGTTTGCGACAAATAGAATCATTCTATTTCCATTCGTTACAAATTTACGAAGGGTTGAGTGATACCAATCAGAAAATGTGGTAGATCACAAAACAAACCTCTAAGTTTTTTTCCCTCGTTTATGGCCTCTTCCCTTTCGCTTTGGTCAAAGAAATGCCGCACTGAAATCAACGAAACCTCTGATCCCTCTTCTGCGTAGTGATACTACCATTGTGGTGCTCCGTCGTCGGAAACCCGCAGGATTCGCGACGTGCCAGGACCATCAGAAACGCCATTACCTCACAATTTTTGACGACCAAAGATCTAAAAACCGTAATTTTATGAATTTCTACTGAATATTTTGCTATAATTTTTAGTAACCAAACAGAAGACCCAGGGCTGGAAGAAATATAATTTCAGGAATCCAAACTTTTCACCAAATCGACCAGTTTAAGAAGGGGAGAAGTCAGCCTGGTGGTGCCTGATCTGACGGCTAAAAAGAGCGGCTACGCGAGACAGATGAGATCGGGACACGATCGACGCTGTCCCCACTTTTCGCACTGTGCGACACGTGTGTCAACAGACGGTGAGCGCACGTCGGCTCTGCCGAAAAAACGCCAGTGCTTCCCTCAGCACTGTCCCGAGGTAAAATCATTCTTGCTAGTTCAGTGTCAAAAACTTATCATTTTATTGAATGCCTGGGGTAGAAACCAACTGCAGCGCTTTCTAGCCATAACACAATACACACTGTGTCGAAATACGCCGTACATGGCCAACGCGAGCCCGTGTACTTCGAGGAATACTAAGTTGAAAGCATCAACCATTGTTATGATTCTCAGAAACTCAAAACGCGCATACAAGCCTTGAAAACCGGCGCTGCACCACCTCAACTCGACGCCACTCCCTGGCCTCTTGCCTACCGCGAGCCCGTTCGCGACTGCAGCGCCACCTCGCTTGTTTGCAAACATGGAGGAGGTCTATACACGCACTTCTAAATGCTTAAACACGCTCACTAGCACCAGATCCCAAAGTATCTCGAAAGATTGTTCTCTAGGTGCAAGAGGTTTTTCACAATTTTGCATTTTCTGACACAAGTTGAGCTCAACTGCCAGTTTTTATCTTTGCATTTTCTTTTACAGTTGAAACAAATTTGCAGCTTTCGTTAAACCAAATGTATCGTTTGAAAGCAGAGAAAATTAACTTTTCGGAGATATCTGAACCATATTTATGAAGCCAACGAGCGAGGTACAGTCGACGTACAAATATCACAAAAAAAAATTTTAGATGCATCGAATTTTCCTTCGTTGTTCTGCTAGAACCAGTTACATCAACCTGGGAGAATGATTTTCGGTGATGTCAACTAAGTAACTTTTCTGGAGAATGTAGATCTCTTACCAACCTCCAAACGCAAGCAGAATTCTCTCTTTCATAGCGCGTCTGGCCTCCCCGAATTAGAGACCTTGTTTATCGCTGCTTTTTCTGTTAAGCGGGTTTAACGTCTCAAAGCGACTCACGCTATGAGAGACGGCGTAGTGAAGGGCTCCGGAAATTTCGACCACCTGGGGTTCTTTAACGTGCACTGACATCGCACAGTACACGGGCCTCTAGAATTTCGCCTCCATCGAAATTCAGCCGCCGCAGCCGGGATCGAACCCGCGTCTTTCGGGTCAGCAGCCGAGCACCGTAACCACTGAGCCACCGCGGCGGGGCCGCGACGTTTGTCTGCATCGATAAAACAGCTGACATAAATGGCACGGTGCCCCGCCGCGGTGACTCAGTGATTAAGCCTCTGCACCGCTCTGGCCGCCGCGGCAGCATTTTGATGGAAGCGAAACACAAGGCGCCCGCCGGTGTGTGGTGTCACTGTCAGTTAAAGAACCCCAGGAAATTGAAATTTATGCCGCGCCCTCCACCACGGTATCCCTCACCGCTCATATCGCTTTGGGAGGTTAAACCCCATATACCATGCCGTGAATGATAGCGCGATGTAAACACCCTCGAGTTGTTCGACAGACTGCGATCTTTTTTTTCTTCCAAAATATAAGTATGTGTCATCTTGTGGTTTCTTATAGAAGATACGGGCAATCAAAAGCTTGGAACCATCGTACGTGGTTGGGCTGGGCAGCAGACAGCATAACCCGCATTTAGGAAGTGAACTGACTTCATCCGAAGCGTTTTAGTATTTTAAATTCACAAAGTTTTTGCTCCAACAACAGCGTATGCCCATATGTTTGCTCCTCTTCAGTGGAATCGCAGGCATCGGACCTTTCGCCACTTGGGTGAAACATGCGATGGCAGTGGCTTTCGCAGTTCACTGAATGTAGAACCATGAATAGGGTCCCTAGAAATACATGAGTTGGACTCACGTAGCCTAGTCACGGCCATGGCCTTCTCTTGATAGCTGTACGACTGCGCTTTCGGTAATGTCTTGCCCTGCTTTGCAGCAAAAAGCACCAAGCAAAGATAATTTGCTCACCAACTTAGCGCACCTGCCGTCGGTGACGACACGAAACAAAGATTTAAACACTTTATTGCGATACACAGAAATCGAACTCGTTGACATTGCGGCAATTTCGTGCAAACAATGTTTTCTGTGCCCAACGTTGATAACGCAGCCAAGAAAGTTCATTTAAAGCAACCGCGCAGCCTCCCCTCGTCCGCCGTCCCCAGTAGAGGGCTCGTTTCTCTGGTGGGCGCTAGACACTGGAGTGACTCTAGTAGGTGCGAAATGGCTTCACGGGTACCATTGTTGCGAAATCTTTCTGTTGTGGCATGTGTTTTGGCATAGAGTTTCTTACTATTAGCTAGAGGGAAATCTGGCGGCGCTGCACTTCTGCCACCATGGATGCTCAAAGCCAGGAACTAACGGCGCTGCAGTCACGCTTTTCTATCGCGTGTTGCATAAATCAGAGAAAATCGAAAAAAAAATTATCTCGGCCTAACCGCACGTTTGTTCGGGCTCAAATTCGCACAGAGATTGGATTTAGTGGTCAGTTTTGTTTTATACTACATTTAGGTGGGGTACTTGCCTGATTCGGTCAGAATTATTTGGAAATCCCCATCGTCTGCGGCGACGGGGAACCAAAACCGAAAGATTTCGCAGCAGCGGTACTTGTAGCGTCATCTTGTAACTACCGGAGAGACCAAGCTGTGCTAAATTGGTGAGCAAATCATCTTTGCTTGGTGCTATCTGCTGCGATGCAGCGCAAGACATCACCGAAAATCCGGTCGTACAGCAATCAAGAGAAGGCCATGGCCGTGACTTGGCTATGCGAGTTCAAGTCCTCCTACGCTGCCCTGCCCGGTAAAGGGCTCGTTTCTCCAGTAAGTGCGAGATGGCGCCACGAGTACCAGTGCTGCGAAGTTTTTCGGTTTTGGTTTTCTGTCGCCGCAGAAAATGAGGATTTCCAAATAATTCTGACCGAATCAGGCAAGTACCCCATGTAAATGTAGTATAAAACAAAACTGACCACCAAATGCAACCTCTGTGCGTAATTTGAACCCGAAGAAACGCGCAGTTATGCCGAGATTTTTTTTTCGATTTTCTCTGATTCACGCAACAGTCGGTACACATCTCGCGCGTCGTCGCCCACACATTCGTAAAGGGGGCAGCGCCGTGCCCATACCTGGAGGTAAATTATTTTTTTCCGGCGTGAGCAAACAAGAATATGGCATAACTGGTGTTGGTAGATGGCAAAAAGATGTTCCGCTTGGTGGGCACAAGAAATTTTATTATGAGGAGGATGAGAAAAAAACTGATAGCAGCTCTACTTCTTTTTTTTAGGTGAAGACAAATCATAGTGTAGCGCAAATAGACGATATGCGAAATTGCTTGGCGGTCTGGCAACACCGCGCCCACAACTTCCGGTTTCCATCTTGGCTCGGTCGAGCTCGTCGAGCTGGTGCATCGTTTGCTATGCGTATTTTCTTGCGAGTGGAATTTCAACAGGCAAGCTTCAGCTGCTGCGTTGTTTTCACAGCTGATCTTTGACCAAATGTAGGTGCTTTCAATAAGCGCCAGCTTACTCCTACCGCGTCCTCAGCTTCGCTTGAAGTCTGGCGCTGATGATCGCAATAATCGGCACTCGAAAGTGGGTTGGAAAGTCGAACCATGACCGTGTGCTGTTGTCGTTTTAATGCTCGCATTAAAGCACCAGTTCAAGCATCACGAATTATCATGGCTATTTTATTCCCAGGTGGACGCGAATTCATCTGGTAGGGTAGCGAGCGGTTATTTTGCGGTGAGTGCGCACGTATGTTGAGAAACTTCTGTGACAGTGCGAACTTTCGTTCGCGCCGACGCCAGGAGCTTCGTGCATTGCAGTATAATCACACAAGACCCTCGACCAGCGGCGTAATTCGATTCCTTTACTGTAATGTGCAATGCGCATCCGTGGTTTTCAACGTCACCGTTTCAGAGCCCGGCGTCGGTTGATTTTCGCCACAATTCGTTGAAACCGCGTCCTGCTTAAGACGCAGTCAGTCGACATTAACAAAAGGAAAGTAGGCATGCACATATAATTCAAAATATTGTAAGCAAAGACGCAGCTTTTTTTTTTCACATAAGCACTGAGCCACCGCGGCGGCTTGATTAGAGAAAGATGCCACACCAGTAGGTGCATGCACGGACTCGATACGCTGGTCAAGCTGTGTGTGCAGGGACGAAATTAGCATGTTCGGTTGCTTCCGAAACTCAATTAGCTTACTCCCAAACTTGGACAAATGGCTTTGTTGCGAAGCAAGTTGTTGGAGCGTGCCACAACGATAATAAAATCTGATGGCCTGAAGCGTTTTCAGAACACTGTTGCACGTACTTTCTAGCTTAGAAATGCGTCCCTCCTTCATAATAAAGTAGCTATATTATTCGCTTCTTTTTTTTTAGATTATCGTCGCCGCAGATATCGAAGGTATAGGAATCCTCAAGAAATAAACATTCGCACCTCAGTTTTTATACGTAGGGTGTACTGCTTCACAAAGACTCCTTAACGCGCATAACATATGCGTATGGTTTGGTTTATAGGGTTTAACGTCCCAAAGCGACTAAGGCTATGAGAGACGCCGTAGTGGAGGGCTCCGGAAATTTTGACCACCTGGGGTTCTTTAACGTGCACTGACATCGCACAGTACACGGGCCTCGAATTTCTCCAAAGAAATTCAACCGCCGCGGCCGGGATCGAACCCGCGTCTTTCGGGACAGCATCCGAGCACCTTAGCCACTGAGCCACCGCGGCGGCTACATATGCGTATGGTCCAGAGAGTTTGCTCGCCCTTCTAAAACTGATTGAACACGGGAAAAACTTAACTGAACACGTAGCAAACTAAGCAGTAATCGGCATATGGTTCTTCGATGGAACTTATTTCGCCACGGCACGAGCGATTGGCCCGCTCAAAAAAATTACCTTCTCTATTACGTTGTTCAAGTATGCGTCTATATATATTCACGCCCGACCGGAGAGTTGATAAATGCACGAAATCGGCTTCTAATTTTGATCAGAGACAACAAAGGCTGTGGTTCTTATCTTAATTTAAACGCAAATCACCTCGAGAGATTTGTCAAAAATCAGCGCAGAAAGCGAAAGCTGCGCACTGATCTGCGTACTGACACATGATACCTCGCATGGCGTTTTGTGTTACTAAAA
Source organism: Amblyomma mixtum (assembly GCF_055824585.1). NCBI lineage: Eukaryota > Metazoa > Arthropoda > Arachnida > Ixodida > Ixodidae > Amblyomma > Amblyomma mixtum. The sequence continues at coordinate 238,289,525 of NC_143014.1, read as the reverse complement.
CGTTGGGACGGAGTAATAAAATAGAAAAGCGAAAAGCTGGAACGCACCTAGTTCTGGCACGCATCGTAGTGTCTTTTCACAGTGGAGAGGGTAGCGCAACACTGCATCGGCATTTTACTTTTCAAACGAAGCGCAGCCGTTTTAACCCAACGCTGGGCAGCGGTTTCGTTTTCTGTACCGTACCAACATGGAGGACTTAGTTCTCGGAGCGCCGAGAGATGACGCTGCGCATTTCGCAGGCTGCAGCCTGGGGCACCTACCTCGAACGCAAGCACGAAATGCAAGCCATGGTGCAGCGTAAGATTGCCGAGGCAGATCGGCAGACGCTCGGAGAAATTAAGTCTGCTGGTAAAAATGCAGCAGCTAAATTTTGGTCGTACGTAGCGTCTATGGACGGCAGAACACCAGACCCGCTGATCAGAGATGAAGCAACGGGAAAGACGGGCGATCTCCACCGCGTACTGACAGACCACATGAGGCAACTGTACGCAACTGACGGCATGCCATACGTCTTCGAAGGCGTGGAAACACCCGCACGACCTCCGGACGACAGACAGGGGACGGTTTCGAGTGGAGCGATCGACAGAGCCATTGGCAAAATCAGCGCGCGTACAGCCTGCGGTTTGGATGGCATCGCCGCTGGCCTCGTCAAGTGTCTCGGAGCACAGTCAAGATACCAAATGGCAAATATCTTCGGTGACATTCTGGAAGGTGCACCGATACCAGCAGACTGGCTTCGTGCAAGAGTGACACTGATTCCCAAGAGAGGTGGGGACAGCGGCCTTCTGCGGGACTACCGGCCTCTGACAGTGACAAGCGTAATGTACAGAGTATTTACGCAGGTGTTAAAAGTGTGGATGAGTGGCTGGGCGGAGCAAAATGGGCATCTGACGGAGCTCCAAAATGGTTTTCGTCGAGACCGGCGGCTGGAAGATAATATTTTTGTCCTCACCCAGTGTAGTGAGGTTGCAAGAAGGGAAGCTCGTGGGCTGACCTGCTGTTTTATGGACGTCGCGAAGGCGTATGACAGCGTACCACATGAGCCTCTAATGCAACGCCTAGAGTCATTGGAAATGCCCTCCGCCTGGATCGACGTGCTTCGTCGCCTCTATGCACGCTGCACAGTGGTGGCCGCAGTGTGCGGCGTCAGCTCGGAGCCAGTGGTCGTACAGAAGGGGTTGAGGCAGGGCTGCCCGTTGTCCCCTCTTCTGTATATGTTGTACGCTGCAGGGGTGGAGCGCAAGCTGTTGGGTGCGCAGTTGGGGTTCACTCTAAGCTACATCAGCGGTGGTGTAAAGGACCGATGGATATTGCCAGGCCTAGTCTTCGCCGATGATGTAGTATTAATGGCAGAGACATGCGGAGCTCCAGACCCTCATCAACATATGCGCTGAAACCATGGCACCACTTGGCCTGAGCTTCAACTCAAAGAAGTCGGCTGTGGTGTGTTTTTCAGCGCCGCTGGACGCTGAGCAGCCGGTCCACTTACCTAACTTGGACGTCCTCGAGATGGCAACAGAATACCGTTACCTCGGCATTAGGTTCAGCACGCAGCCAGAATATGCAGCAAGACATGAGGAGCACTTGAAGCAAGCTTCGCAGCGAGCGGGAAACATACTGCGAAGGCGGTGCCTATGGGGCTGCAATCGGTTTGTTATGGTCCGCGAGCTGTGGAAAGCAGTGCATGTGCCCGCATTGTCATTTGCGAACGCAGTTATCTTTGTGACATCGCCCGCAAGGGAATGGCTTGAGCGTGGTCAATGAGCGGTGGGACGCCTGGCGCCGGGGTGCCATGGGCGGGTGGCTAACGAGGCTGTGCAGGGAGACCTCGGGTCTACCTTCGAGGCTCGCGAGGCAAGAAGCAAAATAGCCTACGACGGCAGGCTGCGCCTGATGCACAAAAACAGATGGGCGCGCAGAGTCTTTGACTATGTAAGTCAAAACTGCCTGCGGACCACATGGGTGAAGCGGCTCCAACACCTTCGTCGCTAGTTCGGCTTCTTCAGAAATGAAGTACAAGCCGACAGCGCGAGGAAATGGGCCAAAGCAGTTGATACCCAAGTGCGTGCGCAGGAGCGAGAGGCGTGGAGGGCTGCCATGGAGGGGAAGTCGACGCTGGAAGTGTACCGGGCAGCCAAGCAGGACATCTGCGTCGAGAGCTTCTACGACAACAGTGTAGGCAGCCGCCTGTTGTTTGAGGCATGCGCTGGTGCCATGCCAACGCTTGTGTATCGCAAGCGCTTCGACATTACAGTCGAATGTACCCAGTGCAGAGCCTGCGGAGAGCACGACGAAACAACGGAGCACATCGTCCAACTCTGCGAGAAGCTGCCAACGCCACCGCACGAGGGCGCTACGCTTCCGCAGGAGCCAGTGACTCTAGCAGGCGCTGGGTTTCCGTTCTGCGAACGAGGGCTGCACGGCGGATGCGGCAAACCAGGCGGCGGTTGCAGCGACGAAGCGCCGATTGACAGAGTGGTGGACGCTGGTGCGACACTAGAACAGTACTGTTTCGTCGGTATTTGCGTGTGTTTGCCGCTTCGCGTTTGATAGTGGTGTTTTTATGTGTGTGTATATCCAGCCAGGGCACCTTTGGTAGGCGCCCACCCGTTACAAAGGGAAGGATACATCATCATCATCATCATCGTCTATTACAATGTTAGAAATTCATGTAATTATAAACAGTGACGGACGTGAAAAATACGCGCAATAGCACTACTGGGGTTCAGATAATGTTTGTTTAAAACGGTTTAAAGTAAGTGTCAGGGTTGAACTCTATGCTGCCGGCAGAACTGAACGTCGAAACATTGTGCTCAGCGGCGCCCTCTGCATAGATAAACTTACTCTATGCTATGGTGGCTAGAATCTATGCCCTCCTTGGAGGAAAGAAATTATGCTGAATTCCAGTGGCAGATCGAGACCGCTCCGTCGGATCGCGTACGGAGCGCGTCGGAGCGCGTAGATTTGCCACCTCCCAGTTTGCGATTGGAATGCCAGTGATCCCTCGGGAGCGCGACGCCAGCGCCGCAGCGGCGACCGCGGAAACTAGGCGCGCCGCCGGACCGGACGCCCTGCAAGCTTCGTGTTCGAGTGCGATAGGAGTTGCGCGAGGCGCGATCTCCGCGTTGACAGACGCCGTCTCGGCGAAACAAAAAGGAGGTAGTACGAAGGCCGTAATGTAAAACCAAAACCAAAGCGTATGTACAGGATGGTCCACTCTCCGTGAACACGCGAGCATGCGGCCGCGGTCTTCGGAGAGCCGGTGAGCCTGTCCCTACCGTTCACGAAAGAAGTGGCGGACGACGCGCAGGCAAGTTGCTCGCTGCTCGATTTTCCAGCCTTGCGACTGCGAGACGCAAGCCGCTGAACCAATCAGCGAGACAGTCGAGCTTTCGGCAACGACGCCGCCCGCGGACACGCCGAGCGACGAACTGCGCTGCCCCCCGGCCAACGTTTCTCCCTGGCTGCCGTAGTCGTCGCTAAGCCTAACTGTTTTTCATCGATGCTGCAGCTGAGGGCGCTTCGGAATTGCCCAGCGCTGTAGTAAAGGTGCTACTCGCGTCACCGTTTTACTGTGTTCCTCGTCTCATAATAAAATAAAGACATGATCGATTTCTGCGACGCCTCCAACAGCGGAGCTAGCAGACAGCAGGCCAGCCGCACTGGGCATCAGGAAGAAATTTGCTTGTATCGCAGTTATCAATTCTACCAGCGACTCGGTATTGGCCAACGATCCTCAAAAATGATTCATTTTTTACATTCCTCTACTCCAGGGCTTGTTATGAACGCGAACAAAGAATATTAGCGCATTCTTCTGACGCCGGCGGCAGGCATATACAGGCCGGCAGCTTCACACTCGCTGTCCGTTTCAGACCAATCTTCACTGCTGGACTCTGAGCTTTCAGTGCCCGAGTCGGAACTGTCACTTCCATGAAGCAAAATTAGTGCCGCACGGCTCGAAGCAAGATCATTGCCGTCCACTGTTGACTGGAAAGTGCCCGGCTCGCCCGGCTCACCACGTAGCGACGACAGGAACGAAGCGGCTGCTGCCGGTCTTGACAGGAAGCAGACGCGGCGGAAAAGAAAACGTCACGCGAGGTTCCGGTCAAATCCGCCGATTTCGGCAGATCAAGAATCGCTGCTCCACGGAGCGATCCGGGATTTACGCCTGATCCCGATCTGCCATTGGAACATACAACTCGCGCTCCCATTTTACCATTGGAATGGGACTGATCCAAACCGAGCAGAAAAACTTGATCCCGATCTCCCATTGGAATTCACCATTAGAGGAGAGGCCGTCACGTGACATTTTGTGAAGCCGGCATGGAGGAAGGAAAGAACTAAGGAGAGGCCCTGACGTCACTTTTTGTGAAGCCGCCCGCAACCGGAAGTTGGCTCGGCTTTCCTCACTATCTTCCTTTTCCACCGAGCTGCGGGGCGGGGATCGCGCGCGGCCACGGTCACAAAAGCCTTCTATCTCCGTGCGCGCGGCTCGCAAGCGCTTCGTAAAAGAAAGGTATCAAAAAACCGCGCCGCTCGCAGCTACACTCCTACACCTCCCTCCCCGCAAACACGCACCTAGACACAGACCGGCGCACAGGTGCGGTGAACCTTTTCCGACGCCAGGCAAAGAAAGACGACATTGCACGCCGCTTATAGCTCAGCTCACCATTCTCCTCGGGCTACCGTCCGCCGTGTGGCCTTCGAAACGCAGCTCAGCATCGCCGAGAGTGGCTTCATGTTTCTGTGCTGTTTGGTGACGTGCGAAAATTCGCTGATCAAAACAATCACCGCTTCTTCGCGTGTCGAAGCGCGATTCCGGAGTGCCACCTTTTCGCGAGATTCATTTCAATGCATCGATCGCTTCGCGTAACGACACCAAGTTTGACGAACAAAATATCAAATGAGCGGTTATTTGCCGCATTTAAAAGCAATCCTAGATGCGTGTGTAACGTCACGACGCCAGACATGTAGACTTTAACACGCAAGGCCGAACACACCGTGCCGAAAGCCCATCCACCGCCACCGAGAAACACTCGGGCCCCTAGCAACAACGACGCTAGCGACGCCGTACGCCGTTGCTAGTGGCCTGAGTTCTCTTAGCAACAACGACAACGTTGCTAGTGGCCCGACTTTTTAAGCCTAAATTTTGACGTCACTTCCGCCACATTCTCGTCAATGCATTGGGATATAGTGCCTAGAATATACTGGCTAGTGTGTCGACCGCGGCCTCTCGGGTGGCACCGGGAGCAATGAATGCCGGCGGCCGCCGCGAGGAGCGCTGAAGAGCGGGTGGGTGCTAGAGTTACTGTATATGCTACCAAAGGTAGCAGAGTTGCGCGTAGGTCCGCCATCTTGCCTGCCAAGCAACCGAAGTTATGCGGCGAAGCCGCACTCCGTTTCTGCAGGCGACATGCCTAGCGCATCACCGATCGACCGTGGGCGCTTTTCCGAGGTTTTTAAAGCACTTTTTCGATTTATCGCAAACAAAAAGCCTCTAAAAAGCTGACTGCGTAACCCAGTAAACAAATGTAGCCAAGAAAAAACGGTGCTCTAGCGCGCGCCGTGAGCTGCGGCAACAGGCGATTCCCGTCACCTTCCCCGAACTATTTACCTGATAACCTAAGGGCAAACTCATTATATTCTAAATACGCCGTGCAAATGCAGCATTCATTCATCTTTGCGGCAACATTTATTCACCGGACCTGCGTTAAAAAACCTGTTTATAGTCTATTTTACTAAATACGAAACCCTGCAAAAAGTTATGAGCCGGAACTATAGAAAGGACAGTATAAAAATCCAAAATACAGTTTACTCGAAACTGGATGAACGTTACCATCTGAAGTAAACAATCAGATGCCTAAACATGTTTCCCTCGATTAAAAATGGTTTGCCATTCAGGTTTTATGCCAACAGGGATAAATACGCAACGCAGATCTCTATTTTAGCGTTTCAACAGTGCACACGAAAAAGCGCAGAGCCGCAAGTCCAGCCTGTTTTCGGTAAAGAAACCTCAATGCAACTTTTAGCAAAAACAAACAAACAAAAGGCGCGAGCTACGCACGCTAGACACCCCACAGCAGCGAACGTAAACAGCCGTTGGATAGTGGATCCGCTTCGAACTTGGCCGGCTGTCAATCCAGTTCGCTGCAGCGGCGGCCGGGCTACGTCATCAGCGCACGTGTTTCTGGCAGGGTGTCGAACCGGCATTTTTTCGGGTTCGGTTCGGGTTCACGCCTTTCGGGTTCAGTTCCGGGTTCGGCTCCAGAGGGCCATTCCGTTCCGGTTTGAACCGGTTCGGACCGTCTCGAACCGGTTCAAACGGGTTCAAACGGGTTCAGAACAAAAAAAAAATTATAACGCCGAGGGGTTTCAGTCAACCTTGCTAAGCGTTTTCTTTTTTCTTGCACATCACGGTACAAAATAAAAAATCCAAAGATTTGTTTACAAGAACATAAAACTGGGCTAGTTGGTAAGGGTTCATGAAAAAGGACAAAAAGAAGTCTGGAGACTACACAGACGCTGACTAACAACTGTTATTACATTCTCGGAAACGTATAGGAAGGCGCAGGACACCGTGAACAATCCAAAAAACAGAAGAGCAAAGATTAAAAAAAAACATACTGCGCATGCACATCATAGTCGAGTCATGACATCTTTTTCAACGAAATTGGAAGACTATATTCTATAGTAGACGGCGCTCCCCTATCTCCTGGAGCTCACACAGTTGCCAAGAAAGCCTGGCTCCTTATCAATGAAATTGATGTATGGTTGAGCAACACGCTCATCTGCTTCCTTCCTGATCATAAAGGCCTCGACCAACTCCCTACAAATTCGATCAGGGTGATTAAACAGGAGATTTGTCTTCCTAATTGGGGAAGCAATGAGCAATTGTTCGAACATCACAGATGGGTGAAAAAAGTAGTGGTGTCGTACAACTTGGCTTTGCATTGCAGCGAGTGAAACGATTGCTTCCCCCAGTAGATAAGACAAGTGTCCTGTTTAATAACCCCGTTTGCATTTGTAGGGAGTTGGTTGAGGCCAATGGGATCTGGAAGGAAGCCGATGAGTGTGTTGCTTCACCATCTATCAATTTGGTAGATAAGGAGCCAGGCTTTCTTGGTGTTGTGTGAAGTCCAGGATATAGGGGAGTGCCGTCTGCTGTGGAAAATACTCATCGAATTTCGTTAAAAAGACGTCAGGATGTGATGTGCATGCGCCACATGGTTTTTAAGTTTTAACCTTTGTTCTGCTTTTTGGGGTTGTTTCCTGTGTCCTGCGCCTTTATATACTTTTCCCAGAATAAAATAACCAGTTGTTAGTCTGCGCTCGTGTCGTCTCCCGTCTTCCTTTTGTCGTGTTTACTGCGTTACTTGAGCATGAAAAAATTGTTTAATGTGAGATGTTCTCACTTTACCTATTTTATTTATTGTCCGCAGCAAAAAGACGAATTTACGGCAAGAGCCGCAAAATGAAATGAACTCGAAATTAATGGAAATCGGCTATGTATATACGCTATAATCCACCTTATGAGGTGTAGGACGAAAAGCCGATGGACTTTCAGTGGTGGTCCAGCTGCTCCATTTGCTCCATTTTGATACATTTACATTTTGCTGCACCAGTCTGCTCCAAAAGTGGCAAATTGATCAATATTGCACCTTTGCTGCTCCAAAAAGAAGACACGGTCGCGGGAAAGCAACTATATTTAGAGCCATTCAGGATTTCGCTTGACAACCTACTAAAACGTTTTCGCAGTTGGCAACCTAGGGCGTTAGTGGGCTGCCTTGTGGTAGAATTTAGCAGCAAGTTTTTATGGAGGAAGAAAAGAACTCGGGAGAGGCTGTTACTTTACATTTTTTGAAGCCGGCTCCCGTAGGGAAAAAATGGCTGAGGCTTAGCTTAGGTTAAGCCTAGTCAGATGCGAAGCATATTGTCGCCGAGTTGCATATCGAGCACGCCGCTTGGATAGACGTTCTTCACGCTCTTCAGTCTCTGTAGCACGCCGCAACTTTTGCTTCTCATTCCAACGAGCAGCCCTGTCTCCAGGAGGCATCTCTATCCCGTGTACGCCTAGCAGAGGCAGGCGCACCCCCTTGTATACCGCCGCTCCAGCATCACGTGTTCACTACAGCGCACCTAGCGGCAGAAGCAGGAAACACATTGGTCGCGACGCCTCGCGCGACGGCGCGAGCTGGGGCCCCGTTTCTCCTATGTCGTTACGTCACGCATCACGTGGTCCTCCTTGGTCGCGACGCCTCGCGCGACGGCGCAAGTTGGGCCCCCGTTTTTCATCTGCTGTGACGTCACGCATCACGTGGTATGACATGGAGGTCACGAAAGGTCAATGGTAACGACACCGCCGCGCTCGAGGAGCTGGGTTGGGCTATTTTAGTATGCTTCGCATAAAAAACTGAGCAGGGAGCGTCCGGTGAAGCCTAGTCATAAAGACCATCGTCGCCCCCATTGAAGCGCGTATATTTCAGACCTTCATGTAGTAAAGGTGTTGCGGGAGTTGACCTTGATGTAACGAACTGGCAATGCCCTCTATCTGTTAGTGCTGAGCCACTCAAAATTTGTTAGAACCACGCGAAAGTTCCGTGACGATAAAGCACGAACTGACATGAGAGGAACGCCGATCGCATCGAGCCGCTGCAGTTGGCGCAACGCGCCGTGCTCCAGCGCCGTTGGCGCATCTCCGGCTCTTTCTCTTTTGGAACGTCATACCACGTGGCGTTACAACTGTTCATGCTCAAAAGCAGCGAAAAATGACAGGGCATAGCAAAAAAGAAAAGACACGAGCAGTGCGCGGCCATCACTGCCGCGTGGTTGCTCGGGTGAGTCCGGTGCCGATAACTTTGGCGTGTCAGGAGCGGGGACGGCGGAGATCGCCGGCGACGCAAGGTGAGGAGTCCGTTTCCTGGGGCTACAGCGAGGGAGCAGTGTGGAAGAACCTCCGCGGTTGGTCTACGGCAGCGGCACGGCCGCACGCGTTCCTCTCCAGCTCGGTCGCGGTGCCCCCGCCTTGCGCGGGTCGCGGCGGAGGTGGCGGCAGCTGCTGCTGCAGTCACAATATCAGTGTGATCGCAAACATTTTCTCCTCGTTTATGACTTTCGAGTAACATTGCTTTGTGTAAATGTTTTCAAGGTGATTGCACCTACTTTTATTTCTTATTTCGGTTCCCGTTCTGCAGTGTCCTTTTGACTCACTTCGCGAAACCTACATGTAACGGAAACCTGGATGTAAAGAAAAATCTGACATTTTAAAAATTTCGTTATGACCACATTTAACTGTAGAGCCAACATGAAAAAAGAATGATTCTAGTAAACATGTTCTCTGGACTTTTAGTCAAGCACGCTTGGTTGAACTTGCGTGCAAGGCAGTGTGAGCATTAATAACATATTTTCTCTGTTTTTGTGATTGTTTTTTCCTAGCTACGCATGGCGGAAACCTTATCTCATTAGGAACAAATTCTTTGTGACTCCTTTATTCCGTTCATGCTGTTCCCATGTTGCTCCAGGGTTATCGTTCTGATACAAATGTGCTCCAGAATGGATATTTTTCTGCTCCAAAAATTGCTCCAGAACTTCAAATGGCTGGAGCACCACTGACTTTGCATCTACAAGACCCTCCTGTTGGGAGACACCGTAGCGCGAGTAATAGGTTTGAAGCTTTAGTTAGTTGGTACTGTCTCGTACGCAGTGTGCTTACGGGGCACCAGAATTTCCGCCGCACGTGCCCTCTACGTTCCCGCGCACTACTGAGAAACGAAACTGTCATGTGTTGGCACGTATACATATACAGGCAGATACCTTTCCGTCACCCCGAAACCGACTTGCCAGTTCCCCCCTCCTTTACTACATAGTAAGAATATGTCGGAGAATCCCTCCACCGCCCATCCCCCACCCAACGAGAGCCTCGAGGGAGCACTGGCTCTCCCTAACATGCAGAACTTACCAAACATATTTTATTTAAATCACCTATTCGACATCGCCTTTGTGACTCACGTTATATATCCCAAGCCCCTATAGCTCAGTAGCTTCAAAAACTCAGCTAATCGTGGCTTCTCACTATAGTAAAGTAAGAAATTTGTTTGTGATATAATGTTTAGGACTTTTACTGGGGCGCTATGAAAGGCAATCTTTTCGTCAACAGAATTTTTTGCGCCCTTGATAGAGTGATAAAGAGTGGTTAATCTGGCGTGCACCATTTGTCCACCAACTTGTTTCAGGCATTTATTTTCAAAACTACAAACAGCCCCTTTCTGGCAGCTGTGCTTACTAGGTGACTAAGGGCTCGCCTGTCTTTTCTGGACATGCTCGCGAGTGCTGATTCATTCGGTTTTCCCACTCTTCGCTTTTACTTACCTGTACGGCCTCTCCACAAGGCAGATGACAAATGTTGCGATCGGGCATTACTTCCTCTACCCATACATATACAGCCTTACCTAGACTTTCTTGATACTGGTGTATTAAAGCAAAGTCAGCGGATGTACAGTGGAGCCCACTTTAATGGCCGCAGATATAACAAACGCTCGCTTATTGCGAGCGGGTGTGGTGCTACTATGAAAATATGCATAAGGGCAACGGAAATTCGTCGCACATACAGCGAGCAACTCTGGCCATACCACTCGGTTATAGCGAACGAGGTGGCGTGGTGAACTACCCTGAGGTTGTAGAGGTCGTCCTTCCGCTAAGCACGCAAATGAAATAGCGCCCCTCAACCTTCACGACGCCGCCCCGGAAAGAACATGTCAACCCAGAAATGGAATTAAAAGGCGGCACTGCTGTGCGCAGCGCTAACCGTTAAGTCCGGCGTCCGGTAGCACTGTAAACGCTATAAACGGCATGGTTCGAATAGTAAGTACTATTGAAATAGTAAGTAACCGCCGGCCAAACCCGCGTCGATGGCCAACGAGGGCAATCATTGCCTACGTGTTCGCCGGCTCGGCAAAGCATCCCGAATGGAAGAAGCGCGGTGCGCGTGAGAAAGGGGCATCGTCAAAAGCGAAGCTACTGACCATGGTCGCGGATCAACTCACAACAGCGATTAGATAATTCTGAAATCCCTGCTGGTCATGCTAGTCGCGTGGTATGCATATGCATAGCATTTGCGGGCGGAGGCAGGGAGTTATGGTGGCACGCCTTATGCCGAGATCGCTGAATTTGACGCTGTCAAGCAAGGCATGAGGAGGGTCAGAGAGGTTCCAAATATTCCATGCAACAACCATAAAAAAAGCCTACAAGATAGCCGAATAGCTTAAAGCATCTGTAAACAAAGTTTTCTGTTGCGCCGCCATTAGTACGAATCCCGCTCGGAGTCAGAGGTTAGACTATGCATACTCTTTTAGTTATTCATTTTACTGCGTTAGCAGTATAGCCTGCTTTCCCAAAAATAACTTCGCTGCGTGCGTGCAGCCTCCATCCTTGATTCACACTCCGGTGGGCGTACATCAGAGCATTCACTGGTAAAAATGCACCTTCAAAAACTCACCCATCTCTCCACCCCTCATCACCCACCTGTACCCGATACAGCCGAGGCAGATTGTTGCGAAGGCTCAACGTATTCAGTCGCCCAAGCGTTCTACGCAAAAAATGCCAAAAAAGCATGAGCCTGTCGTGTCAGACACTATGAACGGCAATTATGACTGCGAGAAGTAGATATAAGTCGCCAGACAGAGAATTCAAGATCGAGCAGTGCGAGAACAGCGGATGGAGCCGCGCGCTGGCGACTGGCAGCAATTCTTTCTTAGAAGCAGAACGATTTCAGCGAATCGGCATAACGAAATCACTTCATCGTAGTTACATTTCATCGCAGCAGCATCTTTCTGGGCGGAATAACTATCGCATGCCAGCGAGCGCATGTATTTCCGCATTGTCCTTTTGTGTAATCGGTATTTATTTTTTTTTTCTTATTAGTACATCTCCACCGTTGCCAAGAACCCGCCTTTCGTTGCTTATTTCTGTCGTGTGCAAACAAGAATATGCGAATTCTAAAGGAAAAAGAAGCTGGGGCGCTATGCTGGAAGGCCCGAGTTTGCTGAAACTCGGAATTTCCAGAGCTCTGGCGACGCCCTCAGATGAGTGAACTAATGGTAGCAAGACAAAATCCCACACTCGTCACGCCTCCAACTTCATTGGGTTATCTGGATATATTCCGTGCTTTATCATCACATCGGCGCCACTTCATCGGCTTCTTGGGCGGTCTACAAAGAACGGGTCACGTGAGCCAACCGCCGGTGCACTTTTCATTTGTGTGTCGCTCCACCAAGTGCACTCCCACGAAACACAAAAAGCGCTAATAGACGTCTAAAAAAAGTCTTGGAAAGAAAAGCTTGACATCTAAAAGAAGTTTCAGGTAAGCAGTTTTTTAGACTTAGATGTTTAGTAGCCCTCTATTAGCTCTGCTAACGCTACGCTTGTATACGGCTAGAAAACTTCTGAGGTAGAACTTTTATAGAATTTTTTTAGACGTTCCTTTTTTTTCGAAACGGGTGCCTGGATTATTTTACGCATTTCAATACTGATTTCAGAGTTGCGTTTAAACCCTCTAAAGCTTTAAAAATGTTGTTGTTCATTTTTCTGGTATACACAACTCAAAAAAACTCAAAGCTGATTTGAAATGACCCGAACAATGAGCCCACATTACAAGGGATGTATGGCTGTAGTAATGAGGCATAAATGCATGTGCTAGCACACTTTTCAGTCACTGCGTTACTCTTTATTGAATCCAGTGCATACACCCACACAAAAAAAGAAAAGGATCAGGAAATTAATGTTAGAAGCCACGGAGGAGGTAGCTTCACTGGTTTGGCTGACGTTACAACGGTAAGCACTTGGATGGCGGGAAAGCGTCGAGCAGCAACCAATTGTTAAATCAAAAATTCATTCGGCCCCGGGCCTTGTTCACAACGGATGCGTTGATGAGAAAGTTGCTGTGACGTGGATGGCACTTAAGAGCTCGCTAGGTGTTCCAAAAATCGCTTTTCTTGCACGGAGGATGCCAACTAGACGGTAACAAGGGGAAGTCAAATCAAGCTTGGTTCAGCAGCCTGCAGAAGTGAAAAATATAAGAGTAACCAAAAGCACAGTCAGTCAGGTGCATGTAGAATGGCCAATGAGGAGTCGGAAGCAAATAAGACCAGGAAATGGCAAGGAGTGACAGCACAGGCAATAAAATAAGCTAATTAAAAGCATAGATGCATATGATGTCACTGCAAGCTGCATTCAGCAGAGTGCTACGGCTCACCATAAACTCAAGAAGTCAATCACTGTGGAGGCCTTTAACAGAAGCAAAATCCAAACAGCGTGCATGGACACTGAAAGCCAAGCAGTCAATAGCAAGTGCACTGCCTTACTGTGATGCACATTGTACTCATAGAACCTCCTAAGCTGCATATTGCAAACAGGCTTTCTCTTACCTGCAAGATGTGGCTGAATCAAAAGCGGTTGATGTTCGACATCTTGCACCGTCGCATGAAAACATAGCAGAGATGCTGCTGTCCTGGTAATGCCTGCATCACTTCAGTATACACCAGAGATGTGTTAAATCTTGGACCTTAACTTGACAGCCACACAAGGCACATCTGAAAGATAAGATAAATAAAAGTGCATGTGTATAAGGTTCCTAACACTGCATTGCCAAAGAAGCCCTTTCTAATCTGTACGATGAAGCTCAAACAGTGGGCAAGAGATTACTTACACCACTGCACAAGAAGCATTAGTCCAGATTCCCACCTCAGAACTGAAACAATCTCCAGGCCAAGTCATCTGAACAACCAGGTACAAGGTGCTGCTATTAATTTGCGTGAAACTAGACCAGGTCCTTGCTCCTCCGGCCAACAGTTGGAGTTCTAAAGGACAAACAAATGTAGTTCCACATAATGTTTCAGTTCCACAAGCCCCTGTTCAAATAATGGGGTTTGTGGAATGAACATTAGCAAAGAGCCTAGACATATACAAGAAATCATGAAGTGAAAGAAAAGGTGTCAGCTGCAAAGCGTGCTTACCAAAACTTCAGAAGTTGAGCAACAAAGGAGATCCTCTGAAAACCACTGTTGAACAGCCTGTACATAAAACGAAATGTACACAGTGAAGTAGGGACAACGCCAGCTGTGCACGGTGCAATGGTTTTCCAAAAAATAAAAGCTGCCATGCCTGCAAAGAGCCGTAGTACTTCACTGCACTGTCAAACAGCCTGCACACATACAGAGCAGCACCACTGAGTAAACTACCTTTGTGCCGGGGCTCTCAATCGCAATGAAATAAAAGCTTGACGCAGTTAAGATAACCAAAGCCTTTTTAACGCGAGTTTCACTGACGGCAATCACAGCAAGGAGAAATGGAGCACACAGGTGGCCAGATGAGAGTCCTTGGCAAGAATAAAACCCTGCCAGAATGCAATAGAGCACAGACTTTAATCAATGTGTGGGAAAAAATCCGCGCCTTATCAACCTATGCTTAAACAAAGCTGGTTGGTTTGAAGCTTTGTCACGTTCACCTTGTCACCGCCTTGATAAAGAAAGCAACTCGCATGCGAGAGCAGCCTAGCTGTATCCACTTAACAAAAGCTCAAATACATGCAAATGCCCTGTTTTAATACATTCAACGCTGCACTTTGGTATGTAAAACACTGGCTGATACTGTTTTGTGATTTGTAAACCAAAGGTTCAATCAGGCGCGTTAGTGGCTTAGCCGGCAAAGCCGACGCTTTCACCACAGAAGAGAAATGGAACGTTACTTACTTTTGCGGAAAACGAGGCTCACATCTCAGTGCAACACTGGTAGTAAACGATACCGCAGAAAAGGGGGAAAATGCAAACTGCAGCGGCGTGAAGTGCCAACCAGCGCGGCAAAAAGTGCGCAGCGAAACATACTACAATGTGCGCAGCAACCGCTTCGCGCGCGTAGCTATCGCTAGCCTCTGCAACGCCAAATGACCAAATGAAGTACTAAATTTCTAAATCTAAAAGTAAACAAATCATCAAAGAACCAAAAAACAAATTGAATCTAATACTTTCATGTAAAACTAAGCAATTGCAGCTTCCACTAAGATTTTTTTCTGCTTTAAACGGTTAAAACCACTTTGGCAAACTATCCTGCATCGCCACCGTGCGGAGCGACACCAAACAGCAAACAGCAAGCTGCAGCGTGACAGCGTGACTCAAGAAAGATTGCCTCCAAGATACGCCGCCACGAAAAGATAGCGCGCGGGTGATCTGCGCGATAAACCGCGCGTGCGAGCTCCGCGTAGGCGGCGGGAAGGCGGCGAAGGCAGCGTGCGCTGCGCCTGTCAATCCGCATGCTGCCGCCAGTTAGCCGAGGCGTAACAGAGGCGTTCGCAACATGAAGCAAATTTTTTCGCTCGCGTAACTACCGTCGGCTTTCAGGGCCATTATATGTTACCTAAATCCAGCCTTACGAGTGGCGGGTTAGCTGCACTCGATGTGGAACGTGATTCGGGCTCCGTAGGAGAAAACGCGCTTTCTGTGTTCGAATACAAAGAGCGGTCTTTGCACCGGCGCGCCTGTTCTTCGAAACGTCAAGCAGGAGAGCCATCTAATTTATGTGCCGTGGTTTACAGCATGTTTAATACACGGTGGCAACTCTCTGCTGATTGCTGGCGCATCTCCTTGACGTGGTCTCAAGTTCCACGTGTTAGAAACAAGTCTAGAAAACATCTGACTACAGATGTTTCACAGAAGTTTCACAGCAAACGTCTGACTGCAGATGTTTAAGAGACGTCGCAGAGGAAACTTCTTCTTGTCGACATCTATGAGACGTTTGAACACAGCGCAAGACGTTTGTAGTCATTTGAAGCTGTTCCGAGACGTTCGTAAGACGTTTTGTGTTTCGTGGGCTGCTTGTGCAATTAGACAAACGAGGTTTGTTGATTTTTATAATGCACTTAATACACCTTTATAAGTATTTTACAGTGTGCAAGATTTGGATTTAAAGCGCTTTGGAGGGATTTATGCATTATTAAAGTTTGCTTTGTACCGCGAGGGAACGCTACCAACGCCCGTCATCAGCTGACCGCCAATGGCGACGAGGTACATGTGCAACGCTACGGAAGTAGTCCGCAAAAAAAAAATAGAGAGAGGTGTATCACTCCGCGCTGTTCTGTGGCTGTGTGGTCTAACGCGTCGCTCCGGAGAGTCGACAGACAATGGGAGCGCGTGGGTTCAAATCCCGCATGGTGAAATTTTTTATCACACATTTTTTTTTTCATTGCAAGTTGAATTTCGCTGACTTGAATGAGAAAACTTGGTGTGTTCAGAATCGCTTGAATATTATGCCGTGTTCTGAAATGAACTGGATGCATCTGTTCATTTCATGCATACCGCGTTAATGTGAGCTGTCCGAAATTCGTTGTCAATAAGCTCGCACCGGCTTTTGGTCAGCAGTGGCGGTTATCTTCCCGATTCTGCAGCATTGTGACTATACTTTTTAGATGCAAGTGAGAGGTGTGTGCGAAAGATGACATTCATTCGTCGGATTTAATTAGCACAGTGGTGAGTGCTCTGCAGTGGCCCGATTAACAAATGGCCATCTGCAACTTTCGATTTCGCCGTTGCCGAGGAGCCCACTTTTTTTTTGTGGGCCTCTCTTAAGGTACCTGGCATGTTATGAATTATTCTGTGCAACCGGTTAGCGGCTGATCCAGTCTTCGCCAAAAGAGTCTGGGACCGACTTTGGCACTGTGCTGTAGAGTAGCCCAAAGGACTTGGCGAGAACAATTATTTTCTTTTTGCTGATTGCAATGTTCAATGCATAATGTGCCTTCCTCCTGAAATAGTTGGCCTTCACCATGTCAGGGCTGGACTTCGAAGGGGCCTTTACGCCAATGTAGGTCCCTTGGACGCATCCCACGACGTCTGTGATGCCGCCGCGCAGAAGGAAACGCTCCTCAACATACGCACGCTCGGCCGCAGTCGTGGGCAATGCGAGCCACCGCTTCTCACAGCCGCGTCGATAAGCGCGTTGGAGATATCCCTCACACAGCGGCTCACAGTGCTTCATTGGCGTCCAATAAAGCGGTCTGCGCCGACGCTCCCCTGGAAGCTCCCGGTCGCGAAGAACCGGAGGGCGCAGAGGACTTGCTTTTCGACCGAAAGCGAATGAAGCCCGGTACGCACTCTCTGCAGGCGTGGGTCGTCGCCTAACTATTTACACAACCATCGTACCGATTTTTTGGAGAGGCGAAAATGTCGCTAGAATTCGTCGTCGGCCAAGGCAGTAAACGGGTCCAGCCGGCCCTACCGACATTTGCCGTCAGAGGAAGCGATTACCCAGGCTGCTGCCGCCATGACAGTCCCGAGATGAATTCGGGGCACTTCACCGTTCACGAGTTTAGCTCCGAGTTCACCTGTCAATCAAAACCATTGCTCACGCCCCCGGCGTGCCGTACATAAATTATAGGCGTACGCGCTATGGGTGGGCCACTCCCAACATCCCTGCCGGCTACAGGTATGCTGCGTGGCTGGGCTGATTGCTGACAGACATCGACGATGTTGACCATCGAAATATAACAGGCAAAACGCACGTCATCGCTGATAAATCTAAGCACCTCTGCGAAGGACACGCAACGTGGCGAAAGCCGCCGATTTCTTCGCTCGCATACCAAGATTGCACAACACCATAGCCTGTTGCAACCACGTAAGACAGAGCACAACACTGACGGCGCGTCACACCTGCTTGCAAGGCGTCAAACACGGAGCACGACGACGAACCGGTGCTTGGAGCACGTCCTACTCCAACAACATCGCATCACAGGTGTTTGGCTTGGCCGTCCTTTCATCGGTGATAAAGCTCAGCATCAATGTGTCAAACACATCTGGGATCGACAAACGATCGCTGCTCCAGACCCAGTGCTATAAAGTGTTTGCAATTTCTAGCACGCAAGCACTGCGTACTTCACAACCGTAACACCTTTCTCTGTTATGAGTCCGATTCCATTATTACAAACAGGATCCCTCACCTGCCCGAATGATATTAATGCGATGTCCCTGCGGTGTACAACGGCGATCGACGTTAGTGACCAAACCAGTCCGCAAAACTTTGAAGTGCGCGACGTTAACAAATACTACGCAGATACGCGCGCCACCCCTTTCACAGCTTTTAGTCAGCGTCTGATGACATAGGATGAGTTGTGTCGCTGGGTAGCACGCTCTTTGCATCCGCAGTGCAATATAGAGGCGTCACACACAACAGGCATACGTAATGAATCATTGAATACAGCCAAACAGCAATTTTGTTTCTTACACCGCATCACAGCCGCTCGCACGGCCAATTTCTACCGCTGAGATTCGCCAAGAGCGTACTAAAAGCAATGGTTGGCCATAGCGGGGTGCGGCAGCGGCCGTAGCAGCGGAGAGCTCCACCTGAGGTCACTGCAGAGATCAGCAGTGACGCGGGGGTGCAGTGAAGTTCAGTTTTTTGCTTTTGTTTATTATGCAAGCCAGAAGATGCATGACTGTTATATTTTAATAAACGACACAATAAAATATATTATCGCAATGGCCGAAAAATAAGACAGATTCAGCGTGTAGTAGTTGCCCAGTCTTTCCAGTCGAAGGCAGCGCTACCGGCGGCGTGTCAGCGCAGGAGCTCTCTCGTTTTCGACACGGTGGGCTGCCGCTCTAGTTCGTATGCAAGCCACGCTATAGTGTACTATAGCCACGCTGCAAGCAATTGCCTCACTATCGCCTCTAGCGGCAGAAAGTGTCAAATATTTGTTAATTTCCTAAAGCTATGCTTTTCAACAACGCTTTATTGGATTCAGATTTTAAAATACATTTGGAAATGAACAAAATGTTCATAATATTATCTGTTGCCTTTTAACGTATTCGAGAGAAGAGAAAGGGTTGATACAAGAGTGCACCTAGTGCGCACTGTTCGTCTTCGGAAATGGAGAGACAGATAGAGCCTGAAAGAGAAGACACGCCTTTGACGCGCCCGAAAAGGCGTGTCAAACAGCTAGCGGCGAGTGTGCAGATAGATAGCAGAGAAGTCACGATTTCGCGATTGCTGATATGGCGCTGATAACTTCAGGTAGCGCTGCGGCCTGGTATTGCGCAGTGTATTGTGTTTTAAGTGTGAAACAGGCGCGCAGGGTGCGCTTGTATCGCCTTTACGTGGCTTTATCTCTACATTTTATTGTCCGCTGCCTGCGCACGTTCCGCGCTATCTTCGTTCACTGACTGCCGTCATCGCAAACTCGGATGAAACTCGGGCGAGCGCCAAACTCGGGCCTTCCGGCATAGCGCCCCTGCACCAATTTATACATCCTTCTTTTGGTAATACTAGTAGTAATATCTCGGGTTTGACGTGTCGAGTAGACATTGGGGCTACATGACAGACGGTGTAGTGGAGGGCTCCAGATTAACGGAGACCAGCTGGGGATTTTCGACGTCACGCTGGTTTTTATATTTTTGGAATCAGCAGCCGAGCTCCACAGCCATTGAGCCATTTTTTTTTCTTTATTGCCCTTCAGACCCATCGTGAGGGGTTCTATTTAGAACTTGCTGTCTCAGACAATGAGCGCCCACAAAAGTAAATGTTGCACTACCCACTGCGGTTTCTCAGGGGTTAGGGCGCTCGGTGTACCCGGGCTCGAACTCGCCTCCGCCGACCACGTTTTTTTGGAGGCGAAACGCAAAAGGCACCGTGGGCTGCGCGATGTCAGTGCACGTTAAAGGGCAACTGCGCCACTTTTTGAGAATTTCGCGATACTCAAGGATTCAAATCTATATAGGCTGTAGGTAACGCATGCTAAGTTTTTTGCACTACCATTTTAAAAAGTGACGTAATCGACGATTAAATTTCGCACTTCTCCTCAAAGCAACAGTGGAGTGCGGCGAAGTTCAATGTGATGTCACGGAAGGTATGATTTCAAATTACTGCTGCCGTCAGCCACGCCCTGCCGTGCCTCGTTGGACGCTGCCAAACAACGTTCGGCGGGCTTTGACTTCGGTGGCGTTGGTTTTTTTTCTTTCAAAGGCGTTTATGCGTTGGAAATGTACGGATACTTTCGATGACGTCATTATGCCCCCCCCCCCCCTTAGCGTTGTGTGCTGCGGAGAAGCTTGAAGGCCGACGCAATTTTAATTGATGATTACGACACCGTTTCAAGTGCTAGGCCAAAAGGACTTCGCATACTTTACATGGAAGTTTCACAAATTGACCCTTTTAATCTCGTCGATTTCTAAAACCTATGCAGTTGCCCTTTAAGGATTCGCAGCTGGTAGAAATTATTCCGGAGCTCACCCCTACTGCGCCTGTTTCTCTTTTTTCTTTCATCCCTACCTTCCACCCTCTTACGACGCGGTTCAGGTGTCCATCAAGAAGTGAGACAGACTGCGCCATTTCCTTTTCTCAGAAACCACCATCACAACATTGTTGGGTCCTCGCGCTAATATTTCGTCTATTTGTGGGAAATGACGCAAAGAAAAGGAAGGCATTCTCAATCGGTACTAAAATGCCTATAGACACCCAGTTTAATTGCGTGTTTTCTCCTTTCAAATGACGCCATAGATATTAGAATGCATGGATCACCGTGTGGTATTCGGCTACTGCCGCAAAATAATTTAGAAAAGAATTTATTCTTCCATGCTGTTTCGGTTTCATCAACCGAATGATGGCTGTTACGTGAGTTCAACATTAGGTCACGTGAGGCACGGGAAAACTAATACAAACGCTGATGCGTTGTTTTCACTCACTGTACCACTTAAATCAGCCGGCTTCAAGACCTATCATTACAACGAACGACGTATCAGCAGTTATATTGCCGTGTTATAGCCCCTCACGTGACCAAATTTCCACTACACGTCACACCCATCGTTATGTTGGTGAAACCGAAACAGGGTCAAGAAGAAATTAAAATATAAATTGTTTATTATGTGTTGGTGAACACCACGCGGTGCTCTATGTACCCCAATGCCTAACGCATTGTTTGGAAGAAGAAAGCACGCAAGCAAAAGTTTGGTGGCTATAGTACTTTATTGATTGGTTTATGGTTTATGGGGTTTAACGTCCCAAAGCGACTAAGGCTTTGAGTGACGCCTCAGTGGAGGGCTCCGGAAATTTCGACCACCTGGGGTTCTTTAACGAGCACTGACATCGCACAGTACACGGGCCTCTAGAATTTCTCCTCCAAAGAAATTCAACCGCCACGGCCGGGATCGAACCCGCGTCTTTCGGGTCAGCAGCCGAGCACCATAACCACTGAGCCACCGCGACGGCAGTAGTACTTTATTGAGTTAGAGCAGTCCTAACAATTTGATTAAAGATTTACGCAAATATGTAAAAGGGGAGGAATACTGACTCAAGATTTCACATAAACCTGACGTACAGTATGGTCCATTGTTAAAGGGAACATGCGATCGCGTGTGCTCTGCGCTTCAGGAAGCCCTGTGGATGCGGCGAGAATAGGCGGCATCAGGCGCGGAGTCACCAGCCGTCATGCTTACTGCGCATGCGTCTTGTGCCGACAGTTCCCACAACTTCTCGGCGGCAGCGCTACGCGAAGCGCGGAGGCCACGCAATCGCATGTTCCCTTCAACAGTGGACCGTACTCTACAAGTGTTTAGAATTGGCGGTAGCACATTACAGAAGGGTCAATTAGGCTTCTTCCCAGGCACCACATCTCCTGTAAGTTTGCTGTCGCATATACTGGGTACAATTTTCTCACTTCCCAGCGCAGACAGCCACGGGTGGATGCCATAGATCATCTCATTTTGTCGGAAAACAAGACGTATGCCGGAATGCAAAAAAACTGGGGCTGAACCGGGTCCCGAACCGGTTCGGAACGGTTCCTTTGAATCGTTCCGGTTCGGGTTCAGTTCCAAGATGGCGAAAAAATTATGGGTTCGGTTCGGTTCCGGTTCCGGGCGAAAATTCGGGTTCGGTTCCGGTTTCGGGTTCAGTTCCGGTTCGACACCCTGGTTTCTGGCCGGATGGGCAAAACATGCACCGTACCGAGGAGGCTCTCACAGGGAGAAGCAAGGCTGCGGGGCGTCTCGAATCGGGGACAGAGGTGGCGGGGGTGCACTCGACACTGGTAAAACCGGTTCAGAACCCAAAGTGAACGATTTTGCCCATCGAGCGTCGTCTTCTCCGCAGTACACGGTTGCTTGGACACCACGTGATGGCGCTCTACCAATGGAGTCGCGAGCGGCGTTTATCAAACAGACGCGCAACTCTGCTACCTTTGGTAGCATATACAGTAACTCTAGTGGGTGCGTGCGGGGAGCGCTCCTACCGCGCTCGCTCTGCAACTGCTGCAAGGGGCCTGCTCAATTTTTTGCTTTCATTAAGCCATATGATGTGGGCGTGCGCTCAATCCACACCTTTAGTGAATTGCAAGGAGTCATGGGAGGTTTTGCTACGCAGCCAGGACCTCCAAGAACAAAAAGAGACCATCAGGTATGCCTTCGAAGCCGCCCGGTCCCAAGGGATCTCGGCCGTCTGACAAGGACGGGATGGCGAGGCCGCCGTCCTGATTATCTGATATAATAAAGTTTGTTTAAGCCTAAGGTGTAACAGACCAAAGCTTTCAGCCGTCACGGATGCATCTGACTACAAGTTTCAGGGTTTGTTTTGAGTATTTGACAAGAGGCAAAGTATTTGACGGTTGTATCTTGCGAAAGCTTGAAAGAAGTTCGGCGCGCAACTGAGCTTCAAACATCCGTGCTCACAAAGGAAACACGGGATTTGTATTCTAGCTACGATTGCATAATGGTCTCTTTTTTGATACAAAAACAACTTGAAATGCTGCAGTTATATTGGCTTGCATTTATGCGTTCTCTCTGTGAACAACGCAGGCAAAAAAGTTGCGCAACACTCGTTTTTATTTACAAGGAACAACAAACGCAGGGAAATGGCAGAATTGCATGGTGACTGGGAGAATTTACTGGCAGCGGCGCTGTTGAAGCAACTTTTGCAGTTTAAGCAACTTTTGGTAAATGACGGTCTCTGTGCACCATCATTTTGCGATCCACCGGCGTTTGCTGGCTGCTTCACGACCAAAATGTGTGGAGCACTTTTCAATCACAGGAGCTCCGTTGTCGGCACCAGATCCTTCCGCGTCCACCGATTCGGCACTCTCAACAGCTAAACACAACTCGGAGGCTTCCGACGGGGCCCGCCTGTGGCGCTTAAATTTGCTGGAGGCACAAATTCCTATTTTTTCTCTTCGCTGGAAGGTGTTTCGGATAATCCGTAAAAATTGTAGGTACGGCGTCGGGTTTCAAACGCGGTTTATCGCGGTGGAGCTCACTCCGTTTACGGTGACACTGAACGTGCGCTCGTTACAGGTGCTCTCAAAATGTGTTTTGTTGTGTTGGGTTTAATGGCACATATGCAGCTAAGGCCATCATGCGCCATACACAAGGTATAGGAACTGTTTTCTGTGAGATTTAATAAAAATGTGGAAGCTCTCAGTGGTGTAAAGGGCCAAAAATTAGCTACCTTGTAATATTGGGGAAAACGAGATTTAGGAATGACTAATGGTAAAAGCTTTAAAAAGGTCAGGTAGCCTCAGCGGCCATCCTTGGCTGGGCAAGGATGCTGAGGATCCCGACCAATCAAATAAAAGCCTCAGCCTTTTCCTCACGAATGAGGAAGTGACTGAGGGACATCATGTGAAGCTATAGGTCATGATTTATATTTAGTTGAGAAAACCTGCTTCAGTTAAAAACTTAAAAACACAAGATATGTGCTCTCAAAATGTTTGTTGCAAACCACAGCAGTTGGCGTTAATCTTCTGTCTTTCCTTCTGATGTTTTTCTCCCATTCTGCAAGCTGTAGATGGTGCAGTAAACATAGAAACGCGCTCTTTGTTCGAGCGGTAACCGCTTTTGCACAGCGGCACAAAGCAAGTCTTTTCCTTGCCCTGCTGCTTTGGCTTCGACATCTCTCTGTGCCGTTTATAGGCAGGCAAGGGAAAACAACAATCCACGACTCACTCCATGAATTGACAACAGTGTAAACGACACGCTGAACGGCATGCTGAACGACACGGTGAACACACACGCACGGATACACGATCGCACACAACGCTAGCACAGAACCCCGATGCCATCCGAACGAAACTGCTAGGAGTACGGAATGGCTCGCATGTGCGAGGGCCTACGCAGAACAACAAACGCTGTACCTCGCTGAACAGAAAAGACGTGCACAAGCGGGTTAAATCACGCACGTGTTGACCAACCGCTTGCCTGCTGCCTTCCGAAGCAAGAAAGGAGCGCTGGCCGCGTCGTCTGCTGCGGCAGCACCCTCCTAGGGAGCCTACATGTCGCGCCCCCTCCCGGCTACACCCTCCCGACAAGCAGCGCCCTCTGTCGCCGTCGGTGGGCATTCATTGCAAACGGCGCCACCCTCTCCCATAGCGCAGCGCGGGCGGTCGTCACACTAGCCAGTATATTCTAGGCACTATAATTGGGAATACGAAGTATAGAGGCTAGATACGAAGTGCCTCTCCTTAGTTTCCCTTCCTCCATGGAAGCCGGAAACAAGCTCGGCGCCATCTTGTCCGGGCTGACGTCATGCTGACGTTTTGCCACCGCGCCGATTGCGCGCGCGTTTCAAAGCCAACGAAGGAGCGTGCTACCGCATGGGCACAGGCCCCCGCAGGTTTGCATGTACGGGGTAGAAGTTTTGACAAATGCCATTTGTTTGCAGTTGATGACTTTGTTGTAGAGCAGAAGCTTTTGTGTTGTTGTATATGATGTGAAAATATTGTAAATAGCCACGTTTTTCCGTATGAGTTGTTTTTTGTGAGAAAATCAATGTTTTTTATGAAGAAGTTCTCGGGATCCTGTGTGCATACGTATCTTTATACCGGGTGTCCCAGCTAACTTGAACCAAGGGTTTAAAAATGAAATATTGGAGTCAGGAGAGTGAAACTACCTGCATATTGGTGATAGGCATTTGGCGCACCACGGGAAATTTTTTGTATCGCAATTACTTAACTAGTAATTAAGATAATTTTTTTAAATTTTTTAATATTGACTTTAGACACTAAATGTGATTCGCAAAGTTGGAGAGCACTTTCAGAAACCCGCATTCCATTATTCGCCATAAAGAAAACCTTACGTGTACCTCTTTTTCCGAGCTCGAAAGAAAGCCCGCGAAATACAAAAAAAATCACGTGACGAGCACATTTGCGCGTCGCGATCGTGCTGCTCTCAACCGTGCTTTCAGTGAACGAAATCAGCTCCGGCCTTTATTCGACGGCCCCGTTGCAGCGGCAGGCCGATATCTTGGCGGGGGTTTTTCGTCCGCGTCAGCTAGTTGGCACCCGGCGACGACGACTTAGTCCCAATCTGATAAGATACTGAGATGGCGAGTCTGCTTTGTCACTCAGAAGCAAAAGAGAAATACAGGGAATAATGTTTCGCCGCGAGGTGTTGGCGGCTGTGTGTTGCAGTTTCCTAATGAGGATTTTGAAAGCTGGAAGCAGCGGTGAAGCACAGTTTGTCGTGTGCTCTTCTTATGCCACTCTCATGCGAGACTGAATCTTTGGTGTAGTGATTACTAGCACTGCAGACATGCCGTTTACAAATGAAGAGAAAGCAGACATGGTTCTGGCTCTAGGTGCATGTCATGGGAACAGAAGGCGCGCTGCAGACCTTATGCAACAATGGCACCCAGGCAGGCGGCCAAGTTCAGTAACGATCCTGCGTGCCTTCGAGACGCTGCGACGGATGGGCAGTTTTACGTCCACACGACACAGAGCACCTGTTTTTGACGAGGACTTCGAGACGCATATTTTATCGCTGTTCGCTCTGGAACCCCAAGCAAGCGTGCGCAGCGTGAGCGAGGATACCGGAGTCTCCAGGTCATCAGTTTGGCGAATACTGCGCAAACACCGCCTGCATCCGTACCACGTACAGCTTCATCAAAATCTGTTGCCACGGGACTTCCAAAACAGGACCGATTTTGCTAATTGGATTCTGATAAAGATGCAGGACGACCCGGATTTTTTGAACAAAGTGATATGGAGTGACGAAGCTAGTTTTTCGCGCAATTCACAGGTGAACCTGCACAATGCTCATTACTGGAGCGATTCAAATCCCTACTGGGTTTTACAGACGCAGCACCAGTACCAGTGGTCATTTAGTGTTTGGTGTGGACTTTTCGACGGTAGTTTGATCGGGCCTGTGTTTTTCGACCAGACGCTGACAGCAGATCGCTACACCAATGATATCCTCAGAGGACCCGTTGACGACTTCCTTTCGGATCTACCGCTCGCCAGGGCCACAAATGTGTGGTTTCAACACGATGGCGCCCCCGCGCACAGCAGCGCCAAGGCTCGGACCTGGCTCGACGCAGCGTTCCCGCAGAAATGGATAGGACGACTAGGTCCCGTGAACTGGCCAGCCAGGTCTCCTGATATGACACCTCTGGACTACTTTTTGTGGGGTCATATCAAGGACAAGGTGTACAGCACACCAACTTCCACACCGCAAGACCTTAAAGACAAAATAACGGAAGTCTGTTTAAACATGCCTGAGGCTGTCATACGAAATGCAACGGCTGATTTGGTTACAAGATGCCATAGCTGTATCGTCGCACAAGGTGACCTATTCGAGCACTTTTTATAATTGGTAAGAAACCGAAATGAAATGGAGTCAGGACAACCGCATGCCACGGCTGTCATCGCCGCACAGCCAAGCCATAAACCGCCACTTTTATTTTCTTTGCAACTGGCAAATAAAACTCCTCTCATTTGAAAACTTCGAGCTTGGCAGTCTTTATCGCGACTGCAAAGCGCAGCGCACTCGCTGCAATTTACACCGTCACGCGCGAACTGGCTGACACGGCCGAAGAAACCACCACCAAGATATCGGCCTGCCTCTGAAACGGGGCCGCCGAATGAATACCGGAGCTGATTTCGTTCACTGAAAGCACGGTTGAGAGCAGCACGATCGCGGCGGGCGAATGCGCTCGTCACGTGGTTTTTTTTGTATTTCGCGGGCTTTCTTTCGAGCTCGAAAAAAGAGGTACACGTAAGGTTTTCTTTATGGCGAATAATGGAATGGGGGTTTCTGAAAGTGCTCTCCAACTTTGCGAATCACACTTAGTGTCTAAAGTCAATATTAAAAATTTAAAAAAAATTATTTTAATTACTAGTTAAGTAATTGCAATACAAA
Organism: Amblyomma mixtum; assembly: GCF_055824585.1. Classification (NCBI taxonomy): domain Eukaryota; kingdom Metazoa; phylum Arthropoda; class Arachnida; order Ixodida; family Ixodidae; genus Amblyomma; species Amblyomma mixtum. Next base: position 238,262,373 of record NC_143014.1, on the reverse strand, counting down.
AAAATTCCTGTGGTGCGCCAAATGCCTGTCACCAATATGCAGGTAGTTTCACTCTCCTGACCCCAATATTTCATTTTTAAACCCTTGGTTCAAGTTAGCTGGGACACCCGGTATAGATATTGCAGTGAACAAAACTAACCCTTCGCCTTTATTAAAGAAGAAAAATCTCTAAGGTATTGTTTAAGCGCAGGGTCTCTTTCTTTTTACCAGCGGCGTATAACACTCCCTGAAAAATACCTCTGCCTACGCCACTGGTAGTGGCTGTATTGTGAAAGAATTTTACTCACCTGCTTCGGCGCACGTGTCTACCTTGAGTTTAGAATAACCTAAGGGCGTGTGTGATCAATGAATACGTAAAGTCGGGATCGAATTAATCGCAGGTGTAAGCAAGATGCCAGTAGAAACTACAGAGAGTGCATAAAGGTATACGCAACAATAGTCGCATATAAAATCAACGGTAAATTTCACATTCAACCGAACGAGCCCCTGCATTCTTTACTGAGTATGGCATGCAATAGTCACCAGTAGCTCAGGTTTCTTTAGTCATTTCTGCAAAAACATTTTGTCAAATTTTATAAGTGCTTTGGGGAACGTTCTAAAATTAAGATTTTTCACATACCGATTGCCTGAAAGCACTTTCTTTTTTCTTCTTCCTTTCTTTTTTCTTTTTTTTAATGCTGTGTGTCTTGGATCTCACAGTGTATTTCATGAAGCTTCCGAACAAACTATCCCACCTTAATGCAGTGTAAAGTGCTCCCTTTAAACTTAAGCTTCCTGAAATGTTTTAGCATATGGCTACCTTGGAAGCCTTTCATGTACAGCTTGCTTGCACGAGACTTATATTTGAATGGAGCTCTGCAACACTTTCTATTTGAGAGCATAATGATTTTTGAGTGGACAGCTGTCAAATGTGCTCATGAGGTTGCAAAAAAAATCCTTCTTTGCTAGAATGAGTTTAGAGGTTCATGCATGAGATCCCTGAGCAAGGTTATTGATATTGGGTTGTTTGCATGCTATATGCTCGCATAAAAGTGTGCCGCTACTGGCCGCACTTTAATCGCGCTCTCTGGAGGATAGCACAAACCTCTCAGTTTTATGCTGAATGAGTGTGCACTTGACTGCTTTCGGCTTACCTGTGCTACACGGGTACTTTCGAATGACATCTGAGTCGAATGGCATTCGAGACTTGGAATGGCATTCGAACTCGACGGACTCCCGCGGTGCTACACGGCACTTTCCAAACGCATTCGAAATTCTCGGCTCGTTTTCAGTGTACAACGACGACGACGGTCACACTAGTCCGACAACGGCACTATCACGGTGAACAGTATCATGTGATTATAGTGAACTATCCAGTTCACTTTAATATTGTAGTGGGACAAGTTTTTTGGCTAAACGACACCGACGAATCCGATCGGCGGACGGTCAGCCTTCATATGCCCTCGGGAGTTCGGCGGCTGAGCGAAAACACGCTGATGAGGGGACAGTGCGAATATATGCGCGCTTATACATTATCCGTATTGGAAATAAGCGAAACGAACGGCTATATTTCACATGTGCACACTTGGACACTCGATAGCGATAACCACTTGCCAAATTAATTTCAGTCGACGACGACTCCGTTCCCTTCAGCGACGACTAGGCCTAGCGAGTCCGCAGGGTTGGATCGGTGATTGCGGTGGTTGTGAAGAATGAATTCACAAGTTTTAGCGAATGCAAATGGTCAACGAGTGTAGTTTTGACAACAGTGACATGAAATCAACTATTGCTTACATCGCAGGACGCGCATACGATGAACGGGAAGCGGCGGTGTGACACGAGCTGCCGAGCAGTGCTTTACAGCCAGCAGCAGTCGTCGCCGTCGCTAGCTTGTAACTAACAAGTTAGGCCATTTCAGTTATCGCGAACGGTCACCAAACATACTTCTGGATAAAGTAGTTTAAAATAAAGTACTGGCCATGTTGGAGGAAGCCGGGAAAATTAGCGAGAAGCGCCGATCATCCGATGTCAACAACCCGGCTGTCAAGTGTTTCTCAGGCGAGCGATCGTGTCGGCGCTTCCCACAGATTGTCGCACTGCGTAAACAAGCACGCGTACAACCGGTACAGAAGAGAAGAGATTATTTAATAGAACTAAAGCGCATATTTCGTTTTGTGTCTTGCAAACGAGCACAAGCTGTTCATACGAAGCGATGTAAACAATGTAAACAGCAGTATGACTGCAGTCGTCCTCATCGGCGCACTCCTGAGGAAATTTCATGCACACGCTGTAAATGTTCATTGGTGTACTATTATCTGCAAGCACTCACCTAGACGGAACACGAACTATTTGCTAAACAAACAGCAGAAAAAAGCGAGTAGCGGGTATCGAAATGAACAGCCACAGAGCCGAAAGCAGTCGCGCGGCGGTGGGCGGTGGGCGGGGCGAAGCGACGGCGGCGGCGACGGCTATTGGTTGGTTCGGGCTGTGTTCGCGTTTCGAAGGCATTCCAAAATCTGGAATGTCTCCGCGGAGCTCCTTCGACTCGAATGTCATCTGAACCGAATGCCGTTGAAAAACTTCGTGTAGCAGCGTTAGTTCGGCAGTCGAGTCGAATGACATTCGGTTGGAAGACATTCGAAACGCCCGTGTAGCAGTGCTGCCATGCATGGTCACACCCCACCTTGGTGTTCAACCTGCCTTTTAATGCAGCTCTTGCTGCTGAATGTTGCCATCTGCTTCCATTGCATATGTTTGGGAAGCTGGCTGTGTCAACGTTGCCTTGTGCTGCAGCAGTGAGGGTAGGAAAAATTCTGTAGTACTTTGTTATTGGCCAAAAATACTATACTTATCTTCATAGCATGTTTTCGTGCGGCTGGTGATGCAAGGAATGCTTTCTCGTATACAGCAGTGAGGATGGGCAAGTATACCAAAAAATTTGAGTTCTTGACCCTGAACGCAAAATGTAATATCATAACGTGTTGTATTGGTGGCCGTGCCAGCAATGACTTTTGATTCACAACTCCAAGAGCCACTCACGCAGGTGACAGAAACGGAGAGGGCCAAACCCAACAAGCACAAGACCTCCCCATGTGCTCCTAGAAAGGATGGAATGTCCCAGTCCCAGTACGACGTTTCTCAAACGTTTCCAGACCATAGAGGCAAGACATAGAAACACAAGCAAAAAGGCAGTGCTCCCACTAAAGGCCTAGAAACGTTTTTTCTGCAGTTTTAAGCAGCAACAAAAGCGAGTTAATGGATTTTGGTCCCAGAAAGGTAACTGGGCATAACGTTTTGGGACCAATGATTTTCAACAAGAAACAAAAATCGACTGCTCGCGTTCTTTTCTCTCTCCCTCGCGCCACAAGCTGCGGCGAGAGGAGGTTTTGCTCTTGCACGCGTCGTTTTGAGAGATGAAACGGCAGTTTCATTCGAACAGCCGAAGGAAGCAGTTAGCCCCGCATCTCTCTCGGCGCATGCGTTTCTTGCACGTGGGCCGTCGGCTCCATGCAGCAGGCAGGTGGCGGCGGTCTCCATTTTCATCGCGCCGCCGTAAGCGGCGGTCACCAACTTTCCCGTCTTCTAGAGTTTCCCCTGCTGCCGTCCAACTGCAACATTGTGTGGTGGCCCCTCCAGGCATCTCCGGCTATCGGCGCCTGCGCCGCTGTCTAGCAGAAGTGCAGTAATGGCCTCCCGTCGCTCGCCCGGCTTCCTCGCTGGACGGAAGCCATTTTGCGCGCTGTTATTCGCGCTGCCTCAGCCGTTCGAGCACAAGCCCCAGCGTGCGGCAGTTCTTGCTCTTATCACTACGGCAACTGGGCTGTCGTGGACTTCGTAGCTACGGATTCACGGCAGTTTTCCCGCGCATCTCGGCGTGCCCATACCATTCCTTTCGGAACTGATGCAGCGGAGGCGCATCGCAAGTCCTTTGCGCAGCTTCACGGCCCTACTGATGCCGCTGTTCGAGGCGGCGGAGTTCGTGGCAATAGGCGACTCCTCATACGCACCTGCATTCCTCAGCGCCTCCGACGACTGCAGCGCGTTGGTGGTGGAAGCGTGGCTCTCAACTACGGTCATAAGCGGGAAGGACCTTCGGAGACACTGTCTTTCTGCGAGTGCCCATGGATTAGCCTGCTCTACCTACTTCGCCACCGCCCAGCCATCCTGTCGAAGCGGTGTAGTTTGTGCAGTGTTCGCGTGGCTATACTGACTCTCCCGCACCGGATCAATCGTGCCTTGATCTCGACTCTCACGCCGGACTGTGCCGCATGCGCGGTCTGCCGCACCATGGATGCAGCGCGCCACTGCACCAGCCTCGAGACGTCCCCCCTCCCGCCTAGCTTCAAGCAGTCTTATCCCCACACTAGTCACAAGAAAATAAAACTCCCAGGATCGTTACGAGGGTGTAACGCGTATGTTTGAGCGTTCGCTGTGCTATGAGAAGGCGCAGGACAGAAGGCTGCGTTTAATTTATGGTTTCAGCTGTTGCAGCCTCCTATTTCATCCCTGGGTTTCAGTAGGCAACGTTGTCAAGGTATGTTGGTTTATTTTATTTCTTTATTTAAATATACTGCAGGGCCTTTTCGCACTTTTTTTTATTTTCGCCTGGTAGAACTATTTTTTTTCTGTTTTGATAACATGTCGCTGAAGCTTGTTCCGAGAGAGGGGGGTTTCAATTTGAAGAAAATCCATGACCTGAAACTGCGTGTCTGCAGCGTACGCTCATCTCGCCTTTTGTTTTGTCATCCAAGTTGCTCTTTACGTACGTTTGCTTTTGCGTGTGCATATCTGCTTTTGTAGCCCTTAGAATACTTGTTTAAGGTGCATCAACTTCCAGTCCATGTTCTGTTTTACTTTCTTCAGTTTGCAGATTTCTCAGAGCTAGAGAAAAAGTGGCCATCATAGCACTACGGCATGGCGCCGTAGTGCTATCTACAAATTGTGTATTAAAAGGTGCCTACGTTTGCGTCTGCTGTTTGTATTCATTCAAATTTGCGCCGTTGACCGGAAGTTTTGTTCAGCACGGACTTTCAATTCGTCTGTATTGTTTTTCTTTGACTTGCATTTTGATTGTGGTGGTGTATAGTGCTGTCGCCGGTATGGACAATAGGCTACAAGTCCGTGCTAAGAGTACGGCTAGTAAACTGAAATTACTTCTGTGTGGTGCTGCTATTTGTTATTATATATGGGCAAGATGGGGTGACTTTTTGAATTCATATTTCCTTTGTGTGTAAAATGCTAGGACATTTCACAGTGCGAAACGGCCGAACCAGCACGCATTCACACAAGTGGACAGGTGAATTACATCACCTGTAAAGTAAGTATGCACCTGAAATTTGGCAGATATGTGCGCTTGGATGCCTGCAGGCTGCATGAAAAAGGAGGAATAATTTTATTGAACCAGAGCCGAGAAATCGAGCATTAACCTTTTGGGGCTTTCCATGGGACGCACAACTTTTTGGACATCGCTAGTTGTGGGGACGTTTTTTGGATGTGTTCGGGAAAAATGAGCACCTCCTGGGGAGATTCCAAATGTCCCGATGGGTTATTTTTGGGAGATTTTGAGGAGGTTTTGTGTTTGTTGGGAAGTGCATATAGTAGACAGCAGGGGAGGGTTTATCTGAAATTTTACACAAGATAACCATTCTGAACACCTTTTCTCAATGAAAAAAGTCCAAGAAATAAATGTTTAAAATGTGACTGCCCCTCTCCATAAATCCATCCTTTGTAGCATGGCAACATAGCATGTTTCACATATCCACAGATCTAGTATTGTGCATAATATATATTACCGTAGCTTTTCAGACTTCTAGAAGTTTAGGAGTACCCAGTGGCTGCAGTATAAGTTTCACGGTGTTGTGCATCATTTCAATGCCGTGTTTCATGTTTAATGTGCAGAGCTGCAGCTGTACGCACCGCTTTTCGCTACTTGATGAAATACTAGCTTCTAATGTCACTGCATAGTAGCACACTTTACTCGTGATGACAACACATAAAATGAAAGTTGATCTATTGTACGTAATGATCGAATGCATCAAATCATTTTTCTTCAACATAACCACAGACATCAATGAAATTCAGTGCACATGTGGGTCCTCATTTCACTAAGTACTTTTTTACCCCAAAAAACACAATCACAGGACATGGGCACAATAAACACGTGAGAAAAGGCCTCCTAATTCAGTTAGAGCTTCGCCTTTTTCGCACTTCTTGACTATGACATCAGATAGAAAAGCAATTGCAAACCTGCAGCAGGAAACCGGTCTAAGCATAGCGCGCCACCAGAAACACAGACTTGGCCACGATATGAACGAATACACTTGAGCCCGGCACGTCCCAGAAGCTAGAGCTCGCTAGACGCTTCAAACGTTACACGCTTGAAACGGGCGGGTAATAAAGTTTCTGCAAAGTGAGCGCATGCAGCTGCATGCTTCCTTTAAAATACCGCCCTCCGCCCATGTCATGGCCCCCGCCGCTCACACAAGCGCAATCGCGAAAAACGAAAATGACAGTTACACCAGTGACGATCACTGCAGCGTTGCAAGAACACGCCTAATAGCAACGAGGATTCAGTGCCGATGGAAACGGGAGCGCGAATGGTACACGCACACTGCACGCACAGGACGTGAAACGTCCGCACAATACGCCGACGACCTCTCTAGCGCATGCCGTATTGAATCACTGGTGAACGAACAGCGCGAATGCAGCGGCGGTCTCCCGACGGCTCCGAGAAGTGACGCAGTAGACGAAATGCCCGTGCGACCGTGGTCGCCGAGCACGTTGAAATCAATGCACGCAACAACAAGAGTTTTGCAGCGAATTCCACCTGAGATATGAGTGAACGGTGCCAACGTCAGCCTGTGAGCACGATCAAAAACAAACTCGAGCAGTTGAGAAAAGTACGCCTACGCCGCATCGCAAATGCTACGCCGCGACCGTCTGCTACCGCCCGGTTTGCAAACAGCAACTACGACGCCGTTGCTAAGCTGCCCGGACTAGATGGCCTCCCGATCGCGAAAAAGCCACGTGATTTCCTCCACATTTTTTTCCTATGGTGTTGTGTGGAAAGGGCCTCTCCTCTCTTTTTCCTTCCTCCATGACGTCAGTACATCGACGAGTTTGAAAGCGAACGGTCGAGTCGGCGGGTGCTGCTGGTGATTCGATGTACCAGCGTTGGCCCACGTGTATGGTGCCACAAACTGCGCTTTGGCTGATCTGACGGCCGCGTGCAGTTGATCAGGGATCAACGCTGACGACCCTGGCCAGTGGGAGCAGCCGCCAGAGCCGACGTCCGGGCAGGTGCGTAGTTATGACGCGGTGCACAACGGTCGTGCGGCGGCGCCGCCGCTGCTCGGCTCGGCGTTTTCTGCGCTCCTGTCGCAGACGCCGTCGCGAAGATTGTCCGCGGACGGCATGCGTCGCTGTATGGGCCCCTGCGGGAGGGGGACTCTAAGACCGCGGCTGGTTTCGCCCTGACAGCTGCGGTAGCTGCGGGTTGCCCAAGCGCCGACACGACCATGTTCGCGCGCTTTCCGCGCCGCGCCTTCTCGATTCTCCTCTCGGTGATGATGGCTCTGCGCACGGCATGCTTTTTCTCCTTGGCGCCCGCCGGCCAGCCGCCGCAATGAGAGAGAGAGAGAGAAACAACTTTATTTGCTCGAGCTAAATACGACGTCTGCTTAGACGCCGTCGATGGGAGTGGTTCCCTCTTCACGGGACCCATATGCATCCCTGGCCGCCTGGCCCCTGGAGATCAGGACGAGCTGGTCTTCCGCGGCGGGGCTGGTTAGCAAGGTCTCCCATCGCTCGGTAAGGGAGGATGAGGGATGGGGTGGGGTAGTGGGGCAGGTAAGAGGTGGGGGGATTTCCTTGATGAAGTTGCATACTCCAATGACATGTTGGAGCGTGCATAACTCAGTCTTGCAGGAATCACATTCCTTCTGGTACCTTTCCGGGTACATCTTGTGTTGAAGGTAAGGGTGCGGGAAGGATCCTGCCTGTATCTGCCTGTAGGTCGCTTGCTGTTCTCTGGTAAGCGATTTGTGAGGATCGGGGTAACGTCGCCTTTCCGTCTTGTAATAGTTCATAATTTCCTTATAACTAATAATGGACTGTGGCTCACCTTCCTCTGCCCGGTTTTCCATCTCTCGGGCGAACTGGTGGGCAAGCTCGTTGCCCTCCAGCCCAGAGTGAGCCGGTGTCCATATCAACTCAACTTTCCTTTCAGGAAAGTCGCGTTTACTTTTGAGAATTCCTAGTGCCACAAGAGACACCCACCCCTTTCTGTAACTGTTATACGCCTTTTTGCGAGTCGGTGACAATTCTTCCCACTTTGAGCTGCGCGAGTGCAAGCGCTATCGCGGCCTCTTCTGCCACCTCTGGAAAAGACGTCTCAATAGAGGCGCAGGCTACGAGCATATCCCGCGTCGTAACTGCCAGCGTGGCTTTCGATGATGATGCCAGCGTGGCTTTCGTGGGTAACGAAGCGTCTGTGAAGAGAGTGACACCCTGTTCCTGAAGCGCGTGTTTTTGGGCCAGGTATGCGCTCCAGGATTGCACTAAATATTTGAAAAATTGCGAGAAAAGCTTTGAGAATGCCGAAAGTAACGTTCATGAGAAATTGGTTTCTTCTTTGAACTTTTTGAATGAGAAATACTGATGTAAACAAAGCTTTCAGTCGAGTTCTGTACTGCAGACACTTTTTAAGTCACATGGTAAGGTGTTTTACTTTGTGCGCCTGATCTAGTAATGCCTCTGTCTTTTTTCTGTTTTTGTTTTTTTAGAGCGCGAACTCTGTCACCGCGCTAAACCTTCGCAAAACAACCCAGGCTGGTGCTTTGAACTTCAAGATCAGAGAAGTTCAGTCTATTTCGCTACTGTCAATCTATCTGTCTAAGCATAGTATATGTCACGTGATCGACCGTGAGTTTGGATCATTGGTTAATTATACACTTCTTTTCCCAACTACTGGGTCAAATTTATTGATATTCAGTAAATTGCAATTGAAACCCAAATTTGCGTTGCAGCATTGAGTCATATACCGTTGGAAAGCTTAGGCCAAGTGTAATGGCACTGTGCTAATTAGCGATCCGCATTAATCTGCGTTAATTAGTTAATTTTGTATAAAACCAAACTTTGAGCTAAACGATTAAGTCATATACCGTTGAAAAGCTTAGGATGAATGCAAATGCTGTGAATTAGTTAGCGATACCTATTAACTAGCGTTAATGAGCTATATGCAATCAATATGCATTATAGCATCGAGTCATATAGCTTTCGAAAGCTTAGGTTGAGTGCATATGAGCTGTGCTAGTTATCGACCCGAATTAATTAAGGGTAAGTGTAAACGCATTATGCTAGCTAGTCAAACTTAAAGATAAACCTCACAGTAACAGAGCTTGCACTCTAACTAGGCTTAGCACGAACTGCGTCGGAATGTTTTTCTTTGCTTGTGCATACTTCCGTGCAGTAGGTCTTATTTAGCGTGAACCCGCTTACAATAAATTAGTCATGAGTGCATCTTCCGTCCATAGGCTTGTCTCATCAGTGGGAAAATGGCTTTTGCACTCTAGTCTGTTCACTGAATTAAACAGTTGCGCACTTTCAATGCGATCAAGGAGCGCGGACAACCATTCATCGAACATTATTAGGCACTGGTGTCAAGGAAGCTTAAGAATATACTCAGTATACCTGTGAGAGAATGCATTCTCTCGATAATGTATTATACTTGACACCGAAATTTCATCGCAGTATGTAGTAGGGGATATTAAACAAAATGAGAGCGTGGTCAGCAGCATGATTCATTTTCGCGCTCGCACAAAAACTATGACTGACAAGATACACGTAACAGCCGGGAGTATCATATAATATTCAGCATCTACGCGAGTGCAGCAATGTGGTATGCAGTATTGGTGACAGTTGAGAAAAAACGTGCTCAAGGAAATACAACAGTGGTGTATGCCATAGCTCAAATCAACGGCACTTTGTACATGTGTACCGCAGTTTCATGCAACCGAAAGTTGACAGACAATGGGATCTTACGCTAAAAGCTTGTCTGTTAAAAATTGCGGATTTGTTGTTATAAAGACGACGCTGCAGGTTCAAGAACCAGCACGTTTTGAGTCCAGTCGCTATTTCCAGAGAAGATGAAGTGCGCGGATGCTTTGGAGATTCGATTCGTTCTGGCCTCGCATGCAAATTAACCTAAAAACGAAGCAGCAAACAACCCTCGAAGGATGCCTTCCAACCAACGGCGTCAACCATTTGTTATGACGTCGTGGTTAATCCCCTAACGTTACATCGCACATGGCTGGTAGGTTTCTGTGTGAAATAGGATTAACAGCGCTGTCATGATGTTTGGATGATGTCATTTGCCGAAGGGTCTCGTTCTGGTTTCTTTTTTGAGCTGTACCTCGCAAACAACGCATTTCTTAGTAGGAATAAAGTTATTTCGGCCAATGTTGTGAAGCCACTGTTTCTTGCGCAAGCCGTCACACTTGCGTTGAGGTATCATGAATACCGTATAACCATCTTCAGGCCGCTTGCTGCAGTTGTACGCGCAACAGCAAGTCATAGCGCTTGCACGTTGAAATAAAAGCACAGCACGTAATACTCGCTCGCCGAGCCTATATACTCCGTTTCATACGTAGCAGGCAACGCTGCCAAAGCTAGCGCGCCTGTTCGCGCAAGCTAAGTCCGCACGCAAAAAATAGTTCGCCATACAACCAAAGCGAACACAAACATATTTCGTAGCGACAAACCTTAAATGCCATGACTGGCACCTACTGGACTTGGTTTTACGTCTTGCCACATTTTCGTCCTGCGATTCATCGAGATTTCGAGAAGCAAAAAGTACACGTGGCTGTATGATACGTGGTTGGTAGGGCGAATCGCTTCTACTATATCCACGCCCAAAAAGTAGCTCCTACTCCGTGAAAATTATGGCCAGAGAGCCCGAAAACTAAGCGCCTCACAGCTGCGACCGTGATATTCAGTGCTACTGCATCGTTTTATACTGCTCTTTGTTTTCGTCCAAACAATGACCGGAGTTTTGAGAAGAATGAATGATACATGGCGGAGTAGTATAGTTTCGCGGACGCACTCCTTCAGCAACCTCTGCAGCGTTGCCTGCTATGTATGAAACGGAGTATAGGAGAAAAATGGAGCGACATAAGGAGAAAAGCACAAGCAAAACGCCGCACCTGCCCGTTTTCAGGGGCAACGGCAGGGAGACCAGTCGTAGCGCAGGAAATGGGCGGAGAGCCGGCCCTCGGGGAAGGGGCGAGGAGGTCGCGCGGGGTCGGCAAAGTTCAATGAATGGCGGAACTTTCATACTATCAAGAGGCTTTAGCAGAACCATAGTCCTTCAAAAGCATTGAAAGACTATGGCAGAACCCTCCTCCTCTTTTTTTCTCTCTTCATTTTCTCCTCTCCTCTCCGTTCTCTTTTTTTCTTTTACGGCTGTTCCACTCTTCGGTCTATTCCTCTGGCGAGGAGTCGGAGAGGGCCGGCTCGCCATTTTGACAAGCGTGCGTCTCATTCGGCGCCATTTTTTGTGCCCTTTGCGGCCTATTCCGCACATGGCCTGCCTCCGCGCCCCGCCGCCGCGGTTTTTTGCGGTTCTCTCGTGCAAACCGCGATTCTGCGTGTCTTCTGGACCACGCGGTCTCTGTTCTTTTGTATTTTTCGTGTTGTATGATTTAATTTCTTTATATTTTTGTTTCTTTTCGTTTGGTTTGGTTTATTGTGGTTTAAAGTCCCAAAGCAACTCAGGCTATGAGAGACGCAGTAGTGAAGGGCTCCGGAAATTTCGACCACCTGGGGTTCTTTAACGTGCACTGACATCGCACAGTACACGGGCCTCTAGAATTTCGCCTTCATCGAAATTCAGCCGCCGCGGCCGGGATCGAACCCGCGTCTTTCGGGCCAGCAGCCGAGCGCCGTAGCCACTGAGCCACCGCGGCGGGGCTTTTTTGTTTCTTTTCATATTTGCATTTTTTGTTTTATTTCACTCATTAAACCCCTGCGTTCACTAGATGTGCCTTTTCTTTATTTTTCATGTGTTATGATTTAATTTCTTTATATTTTTGTTTCTTTTGATATTATCATTTTTTTTGTTTTATTTCACTCATGAAACCCGTGCGTTCATTAGATGTGCCTTTATTCAAGCTCAAACCGCGAACCTTCGTGGCGGAATGGCAGCAACTACCCTTGAAGTGCCGAAGGCCCTGGTTCGATTCCCAGTCTCAGTAAAGTTTTTTTTCGCCGAAACTCGAACACACTTTCTAACATTCCTTGCTCACGACAGTATGAGACATTAAAGGCTCTCGCCTTAATAAAGCGACTCTGCTTGTATTTTCTTTCACAGCTGTTCTGCTCCTGTCGAGCTTCTAGGGCGGCCGGCTCGCCATTTTCGCGTTGCCCTTCGAGCCATTTGTGTGGCCGGCGCGTTCCTCGTGCAAAGAAGGCGACTGCGCACGTACTTAAAGGGCGATTCACACGACGGTCCGTTCGCCCGCGGCCTGCGCACTACGAGGCGCGCTGACCAGGCCGCGGGCCGACAGCGCGCCTCTCAATAGAGAGTTTTAGTATAGCGTCACCCTATCGCTTTGGGTCATAGGGGAATAGCGGGATGCTACTGCGCATGCGCAGAACGCTATCGGCCCTTGGGTGTTTGGGTGAGCGGGCGACGCTAACGCTAAATCGGCGAAATAGCGTGCGCCCCTTGCGCCCCTAAGCTGCTTTACGTTGGGACAACATGGCGGCGCCCGCCGAAGCGGGCCCTCTCGCTTCATCACCGATTCGTCGTTGCCGCTGCTCTGTGGCTCACGCTCACATCAAACTAAAGGCGCACGAGGCTTTCGCTTTGGCTGAAGTTGCCTGAACAACAAAATTTTAGCGATAAAACACGCCTAATTTTCAGATTGCTTCCGTGTTTACAGAGCTGCTAGGCTTAGCGAGTACTCGTCGACTGACGTCAGAAAGCGCGGGAGGTTTGAACTACTGATCTCCACAAACAGGTTTGCAATTTTTTACCAGACCTTCACGCGCGTGCGACCTGTATATATTTATATTTATCATGTATATATGTAAATATATTTATTGTCAGTGTACTCCTCCCCCTGTCCTTTCTACTATCCCCTCCCCTCTTTCTTTTCACTTCTACGCACTGCCTGCTATCCTTTATTTCAGCCGCCCCAGCTCAGGTGCTTCCAGCAGCGATAGCAGATGCAGGGGTAGAAAAAATTCTTCTACCTTCCATATTCAATGCAAAATATTAAAAAAAACCATTACTACTACTACTCTTCCTGTGTGAATAGCCTTGGCTCGGATTGAACCTGTCCGCATTATAAAAAAATATTTGCATCATTTTTCGCTTTTCCTAATTAGTAATTGGTAACTGAAACAGTTTGCGCGTCATTTTATTTACACAGTAAAAAAAGTGCAGCATATATATCAACTTATTTGTTCTGAAAGCTTCTCTTTCCCGCCGTCATGGCGCTGCCTTCAAGCAACGCAAAGCGACCATCCGCGACCCTATTCTATAGACAGAAAACGTGAACCCGTTCCCCTAACGCTAAGCGCATGCGGATAGGGTCACCCTATTCGCCACGACGCTATTCTAACTCTCTAATGTTGTGACGCATGAACACATAGTGCGCGGGCTGCGGGCAGACGGACCGCCGTGTGGATCGGCCTTAAAGGGTCAGTCTACTGAATTTTAGCGACCATATTTTCTTTGCGGCAAACGATAGCTCTTTACTCAAATTACCGTTTAGCCAGCTGTGGTGCCAAGGAGTGCGGTAGAACATTTTAAAATAGAATTTATTAATGTGGAAACACATCTGTATGAGATGGTAGTCTCATCTGGCAACCATGTGGATTTCCGCCGCGCGGCGACAAATATGGCGGCGCCCGTCGAAGCCGGACCTCTCGCTTCGGACTGAATTCGCGTTGTTGCTGCCTTTTTCAGTGCGTTCACTGGCCATAAATGGGGCGCATGTCTTTCGCTTCGTCTCATCTTGCCTATAAGAAACATATAAGAGATAAATTTGCTTTATTTTAATAATTAGAGTGACGATTCTGCCGCTCCTAGGCTTAAGTGGAGAGTCGGTTTGTTTACAGCGATGGTTCCCGTCCTGACGACCAGATGGCGCCACTATAGGCTGAGTTTATTTTTGCGTCTCTGCTAGCATACGCTGAACTAAAAGTGGGAATGTGCCTGCGTTTTGCGTACGTGTAACTATAAATATTCATGTGATTTACAGAAAAAGCGAGCGGTACGCCTTCTACAGTTTACTAGAACAAAACGTGCGTTTTTCTGACATTGGGGCATACAAATGGTACGTAGTATATTCACTTATGCTTCTACAAAAAAAGACTACCACTTTCTTGAACAAAATGAACGTTTGGGGTCGCCACCATGCTTTTTTACGCGACTTTTAACGCCGAAATAAAATATAAATTCCTGCCTAAACCGGGCGCAGACCCCTCGTTATTGATGTTATAGGGTGCCAACTACCAGAATATGCCATTATTTATACACTCATATCGGTGAGTAGACTGACCCTTTAAGCGCGCGGAACACGAAACCATTCATGTCCCCTAATGTCGTGTGCTCTATCATTCCCGTGGAATTGCGGTTGTTTCAAGCAAAAACGCGATTCTGCGCGTATTTCTGCACCAACATATCCCAGTATGTGGACTGCGTGCTCGGTTCGGACATCTGGCGAGCGCAATGAAAGCGGTTCTGTGCGTATTTACGTGCGCGGAACACGAACTAGTCGTGGTCCCTCCTGTCCTGCGCTCTATAATACACGCGAATTAGTTCTTTCGTGCAAAACCGCTATTCTGCGCGTATTCTGGACCACCTGCTCGGTTCGGACGTCTCTGGCGCGCAATGAAGCGATTCTGCTCGTACTTTCTTTTGCAGCTGTTCTGCTGTTCGGTCCATTCCTCGGGCTAGTTGCTGGGGGGGGCCGGCTCGCCATTTTTGCACTGGCCACGTCTCCTTCGGTGCCATTTTTTGTGGCGATGCAGATTTCCGGCCTTTTTCTTTGTGTGGGCTCCCTCCACGCGGCCTGCCCCCGCCGCGGTTTTTGCGGCGTCACGTGATGAGCACGGACGGTACATGGAAGAGGGAAAGAAGCCCCTCTCTCCGAGCCGCACTACACAAGTGTGCGTGCAGAAAGTCACGTGGTTTCGCAAGGGCGCCACCGCTGATTCTAGGGCCCAAACCTATATAAGCACTGCAGTTAGTCGATGCATTCACATCACTCTTTGGAGCAGTTGCGGAGCCTCTCCAGTTGCTGTTGCCAGTTCCGTCTGACTGTTTTGTAAGCTTGCGTGCTTGCATTTTAGAGAATGTCGTCCGTCTGTTGGGATCCGAAATTCACTGCCTACCTTGGGTGGCTTTGGCGGCTGTCCATCAACGGGAGGCAGTGCTGCCATGACCCCTTTCTTTGACTCATGGAGGTCATCTTGAAGCATTATGCCATGTAAAGGGAGCCCCTGACATCTCCGGCAGTACATGAGGCCCTCCATGTCACTTAGCTGATTTTCTGGAAGGCCACCAAGGAGTTGCGCCTCTTTAAAGTCGACCGGTGAGATGTTGCGACTCTCGGAGCCATCGCCGCCGCCATTGTTCGGCCGGGGACCACGATCGTCAGTGATGAGTAGGCGGCGTATCATTGTGTGCCGGGGCTGCTCGACAGCAACGGAGTCAACTTGAACCTGTCTCATAACACTTGTAAACCACTCAGTTTTTGTTGGACCCTGTGACCAGCGCCCACACCCAGAGTTCCTGGCAGAAGGCCAAAGCCCACCTGATGCTGTTGTCATGATCCCTTTCTCCGATTGATGGAGGCCGTGTGAAGTGGCCCGCTGACATCTCCGCACTGCTCAAGGCCCTCCTGGTCTCTAAGCTGCTTTGCCAGCTACTTTTGTTTTGCAATAAACAGTTCACCAGTATCATTGTCTGTGTGCACTAAGTTAATTTCTTGTACATCGCCACACTCAAGGCGGAGTATATTAGGGAACTTCCGATTAAGCACGATAGAAAGCGCACCATGGTAGAATTATGTGGATGACCACAAATGACTCGACGGAGCACGGTTAGTTCGTGGTTTTGACGGTACTGCAGTCGCTTTGTTTGCACGAAACAGCCGCGTGTATAGGGCTAGCAAGATGCACCTGAATTACTCAAGTTATTGCGTGTTAAAGCCTCCCAGAGGAAAAAGGCTCGAAAAGTGACCCGAGTTGCTGCCGCAGTTGGAAAATAAGAGGAGGAGGGTTATGCAACACCAACAGGGACTCGCGCGACGACGGCGCCGCGGCGCTCTTGACTGACGAATGCACAGTGTGTCCATCGGTGGGCCGTTCTTAAGCGCTGATCGAAGCGTCTTGCTTGACTTGTGGGCTTCCCTGAAATGACGTATTTGCTTACTGCCGTGCGTGCTGTCAACAGAAATTACCCAGGTGTTGAGGATCATTAAATGCGAAGTATCCGGTGCTGCAGTATTGATTAAAAATAGTACTAATGATCCATGATCTGTGGCAACAGGAGAGAGCGCTGGCGGGCACTTTATATATGTGCACTTACTCAGCCGACACATATCCACATGTGAACTAAACTTGTGTCTCTGTCGTACACACGCGGTATCAGTGTGGCTCTGCAGATTACAGACCACGGACTGTAGACCTCATCGTCCACGCAATAGTGCCCCTTTGATGCGCATCATAACTGAGCCGTGCCAGTGGTTTGTGAGTTTGATGTCCCAGGGCTGTACGTAGATTGTGTGCAAAGTCGTTTTTGAAGGGCTTCGGATTAACAGATGTTATTTTTAGATATCTGTATGGTAAATGCGCCATCTGCTGTAAACGACCATACGACAGAAGCGGCTAGGCAAGCGCGACACCGGTAGGAATAGCAATGCGTTACCATGTTGGTCGTATCAGACGCACGCCCAAAAACTGAAACCTCAACAGAATCTGATTCGTTACTGCACACCGACATCGCGAAATGTGCTTTCTTATTTCGCACAAATCTAAACGCGGCGCAATTCGACCTGTGATGCTGGGGTGAGCAGCCTAGCACCAAAGCCATTGAAACACTGCGGAAAGGGAAAAGAAGGTAGCAGAAACATGTCACCACCAGCACGCACGGCGGAAGCAAGCAGATCGGGCTGAGCTGGAACAATTTGAAGACACGAAGAAAAAAAAAACGCATTCGTGCCGCAGTATCATTCGAAGGTAGGCATTAATTTCAGTTTCATGTGAGGGAGGAAACCACAAAAGGAGCGGTAAAAACTGACTTTGCAATTCGACTGAGCGAGTTCAACTCTGCCAGATGTATACCTCGTGTCACTCCGGGTTTAACTAGAGCTAAAACAGCCATTTTTCCCCCCCGCGATTTCCTCCCTTTCGGCGGCGTGGCTGGGGCAGTGAGGCTGGTCAGTTTTCACAAATTTTTTCTCTTTTGGCAGCTTTATCGCACAATACCACAAGTAAAAGTTTTAATCAGGCTCCTGTCTTGCCCACTACACGCGGCCTTACGGTAGTTTCATGCAAACAAAGCAACTGCAGTATATAGAGTCACGACGTTTTTCAGGTTCCCAATATTTGACTACAAATATTTAATTTGTATATTTAATTTGTGAAATCACCATATTCAACCGTCGAAAACACGAACTAATCGTGCTCCGTCGAGTCATTTGTGGTCATCGAGTCCAAGTTTTTCTACCACGGCCCGCTTTCGCTGCTTTCTGTCGCGTAATGCCCCACAAGTTTCCTTCAGGCGATGGTGAACTCTTTATTTAAAGGGGTGGAGACACCAAATTTTGAAGCTATAAAAAGCCTGCTATGGGATTCCTATGTATGCAAGGGCACTCACAGACTGGTGTTGGACACAACAAACGTTTAAAAAATATTTTAATTCGGTTCCAAAGATTACCTAAATGCTCACTCTCAGGATCTAGACCCATAGCTAGTGCCATTAACGCTGACGTCACAAGGTAGGTAGAAAAATTAAAGTTTTAGTGACATCATACCAAAATACAGTGACGTGCGATGAGCGGGGCACATGTAGCCGTGTGAGCGCAGTCGACGCAACAGCGAGCCGCATTTGCTGCTAACCGCCGCTCGCGCGACTAGTTTTTGTCAACATATTGCCGAACTATGCTTAAAGGCGGGGACACGTGCGAAAAGTGAGCGCGATCTGCGGCGCGCCATTGCGAACAGCGTCGCAACGTCCGATTGCAGCTCGTCGCCTGCGTCCTGCCTGCTAGATGTCAACGGCGGGCCGCTCGTGGCAAACGCAAGGATGGGAAGCGGCAGCGTCATGATGACATAGGGCGCACTCCTTGGAGCCGGGTGGCCTGCACCAGTCTTCGTGCCGACCGCCGGCATCTGAAGAGCGTGTTTGTTCATGTTCATAGCAAACCCTGGGATATATGAATATCAAAAAGGCATCGTTTCTGACGATCGTTGGCATATACCGAGTTCCTGGTAGAAGTGATAACTGCGATGCAAGCAAATTTCATCCCAAAGCCGGTTTTGTGCTGCTGCTACCTGGTGCGGTTCGCCTGCCGTCTGCTAGCTCCGTTGCTGAAGACGTCTTGGAAATCGAGCATATCTTTTATTATGGGACGAGTTCAAAGTAAAGGGGTGCCGAGCTGAGCACGTTTCAGAGCACTGGCCAGTCCCGAAGTGCCCTGAGCTGCGAAGTTGTTGCGAAACCAGCTAGGCCTAGCGACGGCTAGGGCAGTCGGGGACCAGCGCGCAGGTCGGCAGCCAGCGTTGCCGCAGGCAGTGTCGTTGCCGAAAGATCCACTTTTAGCACAGTCATGCTGTCGTATCTCGAATCTAGGAAGCATCCTTTCTGGTAGCATGGCTGTTTTGTATTTTCTTGTGCGGGCGTGAAGTACGCCGAGCCTGCGGCCGGTCGGCCAGCCTGGATACCGTCTGCCGACGCCATAAAAGCGAGCTAAAGAGTGTTCTTGACATAAATAATAAACCATGGGACAAGAAATGTGAAAAAAGTGTCGTTTTTGAGGATCGCTGACCATACTTAGCTGCTGGTAGAGGTAACAAGTGTGATATGAGCAAATTTCTTGCCACAACCACCTCGCAGCTGCCGCTGGCCCTACGTTGGGGTCCGGCTCACCTGGCGCCCGCTAGCTCCGCAGCCGAAGGCGTTGAGGAGGTTGACTATACTATTATTTTATTGTGAGATGGTGCTGTTGACACTAAAGCTATTTGTGAAAAGTAGGCCTTTTATTATAGCGCAGGTGACTTCCGAAGCGCCGGCCGCTTGTGAAACAGGCTATAGGCCTAGCGACGACCACGGCAGCCAGGCAGCAGCAGAGCTCGTTGCCCGGAGCTCCCGCGAGCGGTGCCATTGCCGAAAGCTCCCAACATAAGCACGCATGCTTTGTCGCTGCTCGAGTATAGCTGGCAGTTCTGATAACAAGGCGATCTTGTCTTTTCTTGTGATATTTGTACACCATCCCAAGCAGCGCTCAGGTAGTGCTGCATGGCAGCGAAGTGTGACACCGGTTGTGGGCGCAGCTTGGGTAGAGCGGCGCAGCGATGCTTACTGACATTCTGCAAAGTGTTTTGCACCCTCACGTGAACCCGTGAAGGCAAGACTCCCCGAGCTCCGCTGTAAACTTCCGTCCGCTTCTGATCAGGCAGGCCTTGGCCTTCTGCCAGGAACTCTCGATGTTCTGGGTGTAGGCACCGGTCACAGGGTCCATGAAAAACTCTGAGTGGTTGACAGTGTTGTGAGTCAGGTTCAAGTTGACTCCGTTGCTGTCGAGCAGCCCCGGAACGCAATGATACGCCACCTGCTCGTCGCTGACGATCGTGGTCCCCAGCCGAACGTTAGCGGCGATGATGGCTCCGAGAGTCGTAGCGTCTCTCTGGTTGACTTTAAAGAGGAGCAACTCCTTGGTGACCTCCCAGATCATCCCTAAAATCCACGGGCCACGGGCCACGGTCCACTACGCTGCCATAGTTGTTCTGGCGGTGCGGTGGCACATTGTCGCCTGCCAAAAGCCAGCCGCGGTTGGCTTTCCGCTTGCCCCTCATGAGGCTCTCATCGACTTGCACGTGCTCGCCAGGTCCACCCATTGGAGGCTGCTCGCACAGCTCAGCGCAGCAGACCTCGCGGACGTAGTTTGTCCAGTCGGTGCAGGCCTGCTTAGAGATCTAATTGCTGAGCATCTCTTTGGCGAGGCCCATGGGGATCTCCTTTGCCATGCAGAAGGTCAGGTAAAGCACAGCTAGGCATGGCAGCTTCACGTTAGGGCAGCCTACGGGCAAAAAAGCTCGACAAACCGCCTTCCTTGTCGCCCAGAGCAGCACTTCCTCGCAACGCAGCAGTGCCATGCATTTGCGAGAGTTGTTATCGGCATTTGTTGATCGGAACTGTGCCTGCCTACCGCCGAGCTGTCCACAAACACCCCAGCACTCGGACGTCGCCGGACATCCTCCCGAACTTGTGAAAGGATGGGGTTCTGCTGCTTCTTACTCAATTTCGTCGTCCATGATGCGGTCCATCTCAGTGAATTTCGGATCCCAATGGACAGACGACATTATTGAACTGCAAGCACGCAAGCAAGCTTACAAAACCGTCAGACAGGAATGACAAGAAGACCGCACACGCCCGGCGCCCACACCTAGAGTGAGCAGCGTACAATATGCACCGCCTATATATAGGTCTGAGGCATGGAGGAGGGAGAGAGGTAAGTAGCGGCGCCCTTGCGAAACCACGTGACTTTCTGCACGCACACTTGTGTAGTGCAGCTCGGAGAGAGGGGCTTCTTACCCTCCTCCATGTACCGTCCATGCTTGTCACGTGACGCTGCAAAAACCGCGGAGGGGGCAGGCCGCGTGGAGGGAGCCCACGCGAAGAAAAAAGTGGGAAATCTGTGTCGCCACAAAAAATGGCGCCGAAGGAGACGCGGGCAGTGCGAAAATGGCTAGGCGGCCTCTCCAGCAACTAGCCCGAGGAAGAGAGCGAACAGCAGAACAGCTGTGAAAGAAAACACGAGCAGAATCGCTCGTATCGCCCGCACGAGGCAGGCCACGTGCGGAAAAGGCCGTAAAGGGCAAAAAAATTGCGCTGAATGAGACACGCTTGTGAAAATGGTGAGCTGGCCCTCCCTGACTCCTCGCCAGAGGAATAGACCGAAGAGCGGAACAGCCGTGAAAGAAAAAAGAGGAGAAGGGAGAGGAGAGGAGAAAAGGAAGAGAGAGAAAATGAGGAGAAGAGAAAAAAGAGGAGGAGGAGGGGTGGCGCTGCGAGGAGGGTTCTGCGACGCCAACAAGGAATGAGCCGACCATGTTTGCCTTGGTGACGAGTGGCACGCTGCGAAGAAGCGAGTGGACAGCTGGAGGACGCCGATGCTGGCCGCTCCCATCCGCACGGCACGCGCCTCTCACATGACTTTGCGGATTATAGATGCGGAGCTGTCTGGGGCCGAGGTTAAACACGACTGGCAAAGCCGAAAGGCAGACCCTTTGCGTGAAAGCCTAGCAAAACACGCCAAATGTGGTGTTCCTGCCTCAAGAGTTTGCATGGCTACACATCTGTTATCATACACACTTGATCTTGTCAAGCTTACTACACCGACAATTTTTATGAGCCACAGTATGCATCCTGTCAGCACACTATGAACTCTACTTGTTGAGAGTAATGTGTAGGCAGGTACGTAATAGGTCCCCCCACCTGCTCATATTTATTGTGTGCGATAAATGGCCTCTCACTTCATCATTGTTGACTGCGACTGTGAATGTTTTCAAAAAGCATCTTTGCTTCTGTTTTAGACTTTATGAAAATGTATGCAGCAATCAGTGTGACAATAAACGAGAACAAGCCACAACAATTTTAGTACCAGACAGTTATATAATTCATGTGGTATTGCGCAAATAACAAGTAACGTCTCCTATTGACCTCTCAGATGAAACTGAAAAACTAAATGGAAGATTCCAGACATTGGATTACCTGGTCGACGCAGTTGTCATTTAAATGAAGTGGTGATAGCAGAATAACATATGGGCATCCTAGACAGACTTGTACCGTATTTTCCGGTGTATAAGGCGCACCCTTGTATAAGACGCACCCGCCAATATGCAGGCTGTCATTGAAAAAGTTGGTATATAAGACGTACCCTTGGATAAGACGCACCCCAGTTTACTCAGTTAGGCTAGTGAAGCTTAATTAAACGCTTGTGCAACTATCGTGAATGCACCGTACCTGTGAGAAGTTCTTAAGCAACGCTAAGTGATCGAAAAAGGCAACACTCACGCCATACCCACCCAGGTTTTAGCAAAAAAAAAAGAAAAACGAAAGAGCTCTCCTGTATGTCCACAACATTTTATTTCTACTTAAAACCTTCGAAGTCTTCATCTTCCGATGCGCTATAAAAAAGTTAGCTCATTTCTGGAGGTGACGTGGCTGAAACATTCTTTTCGCACTACGTACACAGAGCAAACACAGTTGCCGGCTTGTCTTGATAATGGTGAGAAGCACAATTGTCGCCATCTTTTGGCCTTTCACATTACTTTTGCTTGGGGCCCCCGAAACGGCCACCAGTTTGTGATTCCGGAAGTGGTTAACCCCGCCTTTTCATGATAAAGTTCATCTGAAAAAGTGGCACACGGCGGTTCCCATATTGAAGTGTTAACCGTGTTACAACCGCTTTATTGGCAGCGATATTTTTTTGGTGAAAAAAAGCTTGGGCATGAACCTGAGTAATTTCTGAACTCGCAAAAAAAGCCCAAAAAATTTGCGTATAACACGCTCCCTTGTATAAGAAGCACCAGCAAGATTTTTGAAAAAAAAGCCGTGTCTTATGCACCGGAAAATACGGTAAGCTTAAAATAAGCACTGAATAATGATGACGATGTGCACACAGTCGTCAGCCCCACCATGGTGGCTCAGTGGTTACGGCACTCGGCTGCTAACCCGAAAGACGTGGGTTTAATCTCGGTCATGGCGGCCAAATTTCGATGAGGGCGAAATTCTAGAGGCCTGTGTGCTGTGCGATGTCAGTGCACGTTAAAGAACCCCAGGTGGTAGAAATTTCCAGAGCCCTTCACTGCGGCATCCCTCATAGCCTGAGTTGCTTTGGGACGTTGAACCACGATAACCTAACCAACAAACAGTAGTCAGCATGCCTGTCTAGAGTGCTCGAATGCTGCCCTTTTGCACGAAGGAAGGGAAATTTTTAAGCAGGTATATAGCTCTAGAGACAAGGCTTGTGCTGGAGTGAAGCTTCATAGACCCATAATTTGGCCTGGCAATTGCACTGTATCAGCAATAGGTGAGCTGAGTGAAGATTTCAGTTTGTTTGCTTTGCAGAACATCGCTCCAGCGCTCTAGATAAGCGTGCTGAGGACTGTGCTGCCTTTGCAGAAAGTAAAACTCTAGCGGTTTGCTTCTAAACCATGTAGCGGTGCTTTTGTAGCATCCAGTGAACTCATTACTTTTGTGGGGGTGCTGACAAGAGCTCTGCTCGCCCTAAGAGGTTTTGGAACGCCGATGATGCATAACAAGGCACATAGAGCAGACAAGAGTAAACCTCTTGGGCGCTAAACTTTTGACAGAGTTTGTACTTGATTGTCAAGAGCTGTGCATTAGTGAGATGTTAAGTGGCACAAAAACCAACTTTCACTAGTTACTACACCCATGTACATGTATGGAGTATCGTTAGGGTAAGAACCTCATACATTGTTCTTAATGTTGACTTGCAGCTGCCCAGAAGCCGTGTCGGCTAGGTGCATATTGAAATGTAAATCTCTGGTATGAATGCAGGAGGATTTTAATTATGATCTGGTGGTTAGGAAGCTCATGCACACATGGAAATGGACTTGGGCATAGTATTTAACGCGAAGGCAACATAACCGGTGGTCGTTAAGGGTAACGGATTAGATTTCAAGAGAAGGGTAGTAGGCTAGCATAGCAGAGGCTGCAGAAAGTTAGGTAGGCGGATGAGATTAAGAAGTTTGCGGGGACAGGGTAGCTGTAGCTGGCACAGGACAGGGTTAAGCAGAGAGTTATGTGAGAGGCCTATGTCCTGCAATAGGCATAGTCAGGCTGATAACGATGATGCATTGAAAGGTCATGTGAAGTGGTAATGTCAGTAACATAAATTGGAGGAACTTCCGTGTGTCTTGGCAACTTTTAAAAATTCTTCAGGTGAAACTTAGCCATATAGTAGGTGTTAAGAATATCACCAAAGGATAGCAGGGGACAAAACTTGCATACTCATGTCATCGGATCTCGTTAAAGTTGAATCATTTTTCATTTTGTGTCAATGTATAATTTCGCTTTCAGGTTAATGCCAGTTTGCATGCAGTCAAAATGCATCTTGTGCACAGTGCTGCCACATGGGAAACATGATGCTGCTTTGTGTGCAGGTCACCAGGATAGTCTTGCTGGCACACGGCCAAACACTGCCCATGTCCAGATGAGCGCCCCACCTTCCGACTGTGCACGCAGTGATCTCTGAGCAATCTGCCTGCAACGCCCCAAGATAGGCACTCTTCTGGCCTCCTGTATCTGTAAGTGCTATGTACCTTGATAGTCTGTGTGCTGTGTGATGTCAGTGGACGTAAATTACGGCAAGTGGTTAAAATTAATTCAGAGCCGTCCACTTCCACCTCCCTCATAGCCTGCGGGCAGCGAAAGGGCATTGAACCCCACACACCACATACCTCATACCACTATATCTGTCGCGTATTCATAGTGTTTGACAGGGCTTCATGCCTCTACATGGTAGGAGGCTGCCTGCAGACGGTAAAACTGGCCTGAGCCTTTGGCTCACAAGGTAGCTAATATGCGACATTGGCAGGGGTGCCCAGGTATGGTGGTGTATAACAGGGATGGATGCTTGGAAACACTTTTCTCATGAAAGCAAGGGCATACTGTCACAGGCATGGTTTTAATGTCCATGCTGTGCTGAACTGCTTTAGACCACCAATATGGAAAAAAATACATTTGCTGCTTTTAGAACCCTTTTTTGACTTGGTCATTTTGTTTTCTTCTGCACTTCAGCTTACGTGCTGTGCATAATAGCCACAGGATTGTAATTAAGTTCACTATCAAGTTTTTGCTTGTCATGGCTCAAGGGCATCCACAGCTTTTTTCGCAGGTGGGGGGGGGGGGGGGCACCCTGTGGCCAGGGATGGGGGTGGCGGTAGGTTAGCACCAAAAAGGCACTATTTGTGGTCTAAACTACGCACATGAGACGAAAATTAGAAACAGCAAATTTGTGTTAGGCTTGGATAACATACTTGTTTTATTAATGAACAAAGAATTAAACTTAATAAGCAAAATGCGGAAAGTTACTATCACCGAAGCGTGCTGATATGTTTGGCCATGCTAGTAGCGTGTTTCACCAGGCATCTTGTCCAGGAACATCGCCACTGTGCCGATGGAGGAAGGAATGTGGGCCGGAGATAGGAAGTAGGAGAATCAAGGGAAAACTGTATACATATTTACAAGATAATTTACAAACAGAGACAAACAAAGTAAAAGCTGAGAAGAGTCTCAGGGAATCGCTCCTCGATGAACGTGTCGAGCGCTTTAAATAGCCCCTCCCGTTGTTTTTTGTCCAATCACAGGGACTCCGTCTTGGGCTCCGCCTTTGGATGAAGCCAATGACGCTCATTGGCTGGCTTAGCCATTTTGTCGAAATCGGGCAGTTAATTTTGCAAGATCTTGAAGATCGATGGTCTCGAAGTCTTCTAATGGTTCGGTGATCCGGCGACACGTTGCGGAACAGACAGGACACTTCTTCGGGACGATGTAGTTTATTCACGAGCGCTCATCAGCGGCTTCTCCCAGACCTCTCTCAGACCTCACCCGGTCTCTCCGGACTCCCTCGAGCTCCGATCTCCAAGTACCCCCCCCGGTCCGATCTCCCCCCAGCCGGCCTCTCTCCATCTCTGTCCCGTCTGATCTCCAATCCCCCGTTTCGCGCCAAAAACTCGCCCTTAAATGCACTTTCCCAGCATTCTGGGGACCACTTATGTAACCAATAGGAAATGCGCTTGTCAGAGCCAATCAGGAGAATTTTGTTCAAACTGAAGGAGCCAATAGCACGCCAATGCTCAAGGGGTTGTTGTTTACGCGAGCACCGCGCGAATTCCACGAAGACGTTATGCATTTCCCCCTGGTCACAGCACCGACACACACAA
The DNA here is from genome assembly GCF_055824585.1 of Amblyomma mixtum. Classification (NCBI taxonomy): domain Eukaryota; kingdom Metazoa; phylum Arthropoda; class Arachnida; order Ixodida; family Ixodidae; genus Amblyomma; species Amblyomma mixtum. The sequence continues at coordinate 238,236,189 of NC_143014.1, read as the reverse complement.
ACACACAAAAACACCACCGGCGGCACAGGGAAAGCGAACACTCAGCCCGAACCGTGCGCACTGTCCCGGTCGCACTCTCCCCCTTCGTCGCTCGTCTTTGGGGCATCCCGTCCGTCTTGCACTCTGCAGTCAAAAGCTATAAATTTGCACGCGACCCCCTCTCGAAACCCCAGGGGTCCGCACATCGGCTGTGTCTTGCGGCCCGGACGCGGCTGCTCAAGGAGCCCCGACAAAAAGCCAACACACACAAAAACAAGGGGGCCAGGCTACCGGCTTCGGGGTGCATGCGCGATGGGTCCGTAAGCCGCAGCCCGGCAACTCAACTCCTCCTTACCGAGAATGTTGTGCGTACACTTGCTGTACGCACAACACAAAGCACGTTACAATAAAAAAAAAATGTGAGGGGACATGCGACACACAACATACAGAAAAGCTCACTGATAATACACACAGCTACCAAATCAAGAAGAGAAACTCGCGTCTTAGCAACAGTCCCGACACATCTTGCACACTCACACACGTAGCAAAGGCAATATAAGAGAAAAATACTTAATCCATGCAGTGCTAATGACAAATACATTCCAACCTGCAACCGAGACACATCTTTCTCAGGGCACTCCAAAATTCGGTAACACACACACGACGACAGTTCCGAGCAGTTCATACCGCATTGTCTGTCATCACTGAAGCACAAAAGAAAAAACTCACACACAAATTCCGCACAAACAACATTCGTTCACGTCTATGCAATGGTCTCTCAACACTGAGTCCTTCCACCTCCGGATCCCCCACTTCCACCTACTGCATCCGCGCTTACACGAGCCTTTTGTTTCAATTCATACCAAGGCTAGCTGTGTTCCAAATCTAGCGCATGGCTCCCGATCACAGCATGCGAAGCAGCTAAGTGTGGAGTGGCCCTGGCCAATGCGGCCGACGATTTTGAGCGGTGTCCTCCCGGGTCGAACACACGCACTTGTCGTCTACTACGGAACATTGGTGCGGCACAGGCAGTTCGCGCAGAGACGATACTCCGTTTGCGCCGTGGTCTATCTGACTCACGATCCTCGCCGGCGGTCAGTGCACACAGGACACGCACCATCACGATGGACAGAGCCATGTTTTCTTTGGGATTCTTCATGTTTTGCGTGCTCAACTGCGGTGGCGTGTTTACGCCAGACGCCTGCCCCTTGAGCTGCATAGGCAAATGCACGCCAGGATCGTGCCGTGATTTGGGGTGCACCGCAAACTTTCGCCGTGTTTCCGTGCTCTGCTCACGGTAGATGACACAGACACTGTCTCCACCAGCTGATCTCCGTTCGTACGGCAATCTCTCCGCCGTAGCATTGCCTGTACCTGTGTCCGGTGTCTCAGAATCAGCTCTAGTCAGCTGCGACACCTGCTCCTCTGACGACGACGCCACCACTAAGGTCGCTGTTTGATCTGCGTCATTGGCGCAACACCCCTGACATACTGTTTCCCCATCGACGCTCAAAGGATGTTCACAGTGGACACTCGCGCCTGGTGATTCGCCCGTATCCGCATGCTCATGCGGTTCAACGCAAATGTCTTCCTTGTCCTCACACACATCGGCAACCTGGGCAATTTCGACAACAACCTGCATGTCACCCGGCCCGCTCTCAGGGCTCATCTCAGTACAGGCAGGTAGGGACTGCTATTCTCTTTCAGCCTCGATTGCCGACACAGCCGCATCCGGCAACTCAGCGCCTGTGATCTCTGCATTGTTTGCCGGGACCTGCGCTTTGCCTGAAGCGCTATCAGCCCATACCAACTTGAAGCCATAGCAATTACCCAACACCTTTCTTACACCGCTCAGACCCTGGCTGTCATCTCCTCTACCTGAAGGGGGTATTCGGCTCTGAACTCGCTCCAGCGGTACCGCCGGCTTCTGCGTAATTCTCTCTTTCTGGAGAGATTCTTGCATTTCCCTGTACTTTTCTTTGGCCATCGCGAGCTGGTGCTCGAGAGACTCCAGACTCACATCGTCCAGTTCATTTCTGAGATGACCATCCCGCCTGGACCCAAATGCGCGCCCCTCGTAATGCCCACTCGAACACCTCAGCGCGGCCATTACCTGCCGTTCCATTGGCACGCTATCAGTTTCAACCGGCTTCATGCCGTCGCAACTTGCCCGTTCATCTGAAGCATTGCTCTGCTCCTGCCTGGCTTCTTCTCGGCCTGAAGGGGGTGATCGGCTCTCAGTTCGCTCCGGCAGTACCACCACCTTCTCCGCACTTGGCTCTTTGTGGAAAGATTTTGTCATCTGCCTGTACTTTTCTTTAACTCTTGCGAGTGCGAGCTCGAGAGACTCCAAACTCACACTGTCAAGCTCATTTTCGAGATAACTGCCTCGCCTGGGCCCCAACGTGCGCCTTGTGTAATGCCCACTCGAATACCTCAGCGCGGCCATCACACCTGCTACTCACTAACCCTGCGGCTCGAGCGCTACGGAGGCAAGCAAAATGGGAAGGGGGACTCACTCTACCGTCGTGTCGGCGTCCATGGCTTCTGTGGCTTCCTCCGAGTCTTCTCACTCAGATGCCACCTCGTCCTTTCCAACGGCTGCAGCACTCTCTTGCTCGTAGGCCTCCCGTTGCCTCCTCGATGCTCCAAAGAGATACAGCGCTCTTCATCCAAGGACACTCCTCAGCTTCCGTCCCCTCTTTGCCTCCAACAGCTCCAGAGGTCTCGCATCAGGATGTCACCTCTCTTCGCTCCAAACAGCGCCCAGGGTCTCTCAACAGCAGCCCGCTTACTCTCTCCGCAACGGGTGCCCAGGTGTCGCGATGATCAGCCGCAGCGGTGGGGACTCTCACCAAGGTGTTGCTCTCCGCTGATGTCCAATTGTGCCCGTGCCCGTGTCCGCGCCGCAGAAAGCCACCGGAATCATCCTGTCGACTGCGCCAGTTAATTTTGCAAGATCTTGAAGATCGATGGTGCTGATCTCGAAGTCTTCTAATGGTTCGGTGATCCAGCGACACGTTGCGGAACAGACAGGACACTTCTTCGGGACGATGTAGTTTATTCACGAGTGCTCATCAGTGACTTCTCCCAGACCTCTCTCAGACCTCGCCCGGTCTCTCTTCCGGTGCCGGCCGGTCTCTCCGGACTCCCTCGAGCTCCGATCTCCAAGTACCCCCCCCCCGGTCCGATCTCCCCCCAGCCGGCCTCTCTCCGTCTCTGTCCCGTCTGATCTCCAATCCCCCGTTTCGCGCCAAAAACTTGCCCTTAAATGCACTTTCCCAGCATTCTGGGGACCACTTATGTAACCAATAGGAAATGCGCTTGTCAGAGCCAATCAGGAGAATTTTGTTCAAACTGAAGGAGCCAATAGCACGCCAATGCTCACGGGGTTGTTGTTTACGCGAGCACCGCGCGAATTCCACGAAGACGTTATGCATTTCCCCCTGGTCACAGCACCGACACACACAAACACACAAAAACACCACCGGCGGCACAGGGAAAGCGAACACTCAGCCCGAACCGTGCGCACTGTCCCGGTCGCACTCTCCCCCTTCGTCGCTCGTCTTTGGGGTCTCCCGTCCGTCTTGCGCTCTGCAGTCAAAAGCTATAAATTTGTACGCGACCCCCTCTCGAAACCCCAGGGGTCCGCACATCGGCTGCGTCTTGCGGCCCGAACGCGGCCTTGTGAGGCCGGGCCTCCTTGCTGCCAGTTAGCCGTCATTGCCGCCATCTGCCGCGTTTGTCTCAAAACAAACCCATTTCGGCGGCGCCGGGGTGGCGGCTGCTCAAGGAGCCCCGACAAAAAGCCAACACACACAAAAACAAGGGGGGGGGGGGGCTTCGGGGTGCATGCGCGATGGGTCCGTAAGCCGCAGCCCGGCAACTCAACTCGGGCACTCATTAACGGCGCTCCCGTCTCCAGCGTCTTCCTCGGCTGAGTCACTCCCGAAGGTGCCCTTTCCTCAGGTCACCTCCTCACCTACAGTTGGACTCGGCTGAGTCACTCCCGAAGGTGCCCTTTCCTCAGGTCACCTCCTCACCTACAATTGGACGCGCAGTTAACCAAACGCAGCTGTCAGCCGATGACCCTTCAGGAAGCTGGCCAGGGGTCCCATGCTTTTGTTCAAGGAGACGCCCGAAGTCGAATACTGGCAGCGGCGCCACCTACGCCATAGACAAAGGGAGAGGCGCGGAAGATTGACAGCCGCTTGTGTTCTTGGTGCATGGCGGCAGGTGTTGAGTACTGTCTCCCTGGCAGTGGTGCATATACGGTCGCAGGGTCATTACTGCTGCGTTGGGTGCTGCCTAAGGAAAACCCATTAAGTCGGGAAAACGGGGTGGCAGTGACGCTGCAGTGGAACAAAGGAGTTGTCTAGATTCAGTCTTCATTCGTCGTGTCGGGTGCCACTGTTCTTTGCAGGTGTCGCATGCGAGCATGTGCTCGGAGAACGCACTGCCCCTGGGAATGGCTTAAGTGAAGACGACTATGGCAGGAACACACAAAAGGGGAGGGGGGGGGGGGTTAGAGTCACAACAGCTTGTCCGCCACCTGAAGAGGTCTCTCAGTGGTTGCAGCCAACGCTGCTCCCCACAGAGACCTGGTGTTGTGTCCGTTCTTCATCTGGTCACAGCTGGGCCCAATGGTTGTTGCTTCGTTGACAGCTGTAACAGTCTCTACCAGGAAAGTCCAAAGCCCAACAAACAGAAAGCGCCAAACCGACTTTAAGACCTGCCAACCTGTCTTCGGTCAACAAAGTCTCTTACGAGAAAATAAGCTGCCACCTGAAATTTACGTCCTCCTCTGAAAGTTTCCAAGTTTGACCAAACCAGTATACAGAGAGCATGTTTAGCCAAGAGGGAAAAATTCCTAAGATTTTGATAGGTGCCGTAGCACAGTTTATGTCACAGAAAGCCACCTCCCATGAGAGCATAAAGTGAAGGTGGAGCTGCTGAACACGCATACACACAGACAAAAAAAAATGATTCATGCTAAACAAAAAGAAAATACAAATTTCCCTAGTGGATTAACGTCTGGGGAGTCAGGGAAGGGCATCACACGGAAAAGCTTCGGCTGAGGCCATCAGCGTTGCCATTATCTCGCCCTATTCAGCAACGCACATGAACTGAATCTTCCCGCAACGCCGAGCTATAAAGTTTCGCTTTCATTTTTGTACAGAAGAGTTAAATGAACAAAAAAAATTAAGCATTAAACTCAAGCCGGGATTATTCCTTGAATCCGCCCACAAAAAGCGTTGCGACTCAAGGAATGTACTCTTTCCTATTCTTCAGCCACCCCCCGCGTGGCCGTGGTCTGATAGCGCCTCTAGCAGATGAGACATGACACAAGGCTAAGAATTTCAGCTTGGGACCCTGAACTGTTCCTTGTCCAAGTCTCGCGATCCCTAAGTTTGTCTGGCGCTCAGAAAGCATAATGTGAGAAGGGAACGAACGAGTGCGAAGGCAGTGCCAGCGCATCCGCCTCTCTCGGATTTGGTTCGTGCGTTGCATCTTCTTAGCTTGTGTTCTTTTCATGCGGTGTGGGTGAAATCTTGAGCGTTGTGGTGCCAAATTTGGGCAGTTACACGGTTGTTCAGTTTTCAGTGTAGCAGTTAACATGAGCCGCACTTTCCCCTTCATGAACACTTCCCGTTTGGCCACCACTGTGCACTGCCGCTCCGTGGAAACCGTTGCTCTTGATTTGCCTGGAGCGTCACTAGCAATCGCGGAACCGTCACAGGTCAAGTCGCCGGCGTTCGCCATATCGTCAGTTTGTAATAGAACCTGCTCTGACTCACCACCGTGAGAATTTATCATGTTTACAGGGCCATGTTTACCCTCTTCACCTCCGTGCTCTGCTGGCGCTGTGAATTCTTGAGCCTTCAAAATGGCGAGGACCTGCACAGCGTTATCTCGAAAACTAAGACCCTTTTCTTTGAGCAGCATATCCGAGCGATTTGAAAAAATGTAGGGATACTGCTTAGGCAGGTTTTGAGAGACAGCTATCTCGTTCAGAAGCACCCTAGTTAAGATCAGAGAACACGGGCCTGGGAAGAATTACTTCCAGACGTGAGTCATCGTGAAGCAAGATGCGGCGAGGGCTAGCGACTGCAGCAACAGCGGTGATGGCGGTGCCGAGTGGCTGAGTCTACCCTCGGGTCGCCGGATGACGGAGTGGTGCTGCTAATTGAAAGACGGCTGTGTCCTCGACAGAGGTCTCATGCTTCAGAGATCCAGCGGGGGAATACAAGGACGTTCGTTCACCTGCTGGGAGGCAACGAGCAGAAGACTTGCTGCAGTGATCAAAGCGACACTTCAGTGTTTGATGGCTCTGTCTCTTCCCCTTCCCATCTTCTGAGCTACGAGAGAGCCCAGCACCACCCCCTGCCGTGGGTGTTACCACCAGCGTTCACAACTGCCCATCCAATTGGACCTCATTCTTCAAACTTTATGCCCCAGTCAGGGATCTGGGGAATACTAAGCGTATTTAACAGGATGTTGTGTTGTGATCGGAGCACTCCCTTCTCGACTGTAAATGAGTAAAATAAACCTTCTGATAAGTTTCCTCAATAATAGAGTTCGACACCGTCCTTCCGATCCCAGACCTGCGATCCTGAACTACCCTCCCAATTCAAAGGCACCTCCGTCCCCAACAACCTTGAACGGGCCCTTGATCGCGACGTGGGCAATGGACAATGATTTGCTGTTTTCATCCACTGTTTGCCTTATGCAGGCATACTTGCCTGTGAAATCTTCAGGCTTAAAGTTTGCCGAGTCGACAGCATTGATGGTGGCAGCTCAGTCGCGGAGAACATTGCACAGTGTTCCGTTTACTGTTAGTTCCCGGAGATAGGGCTGCAAGGGTTGCAAGTTGTTGTCCTCATTGTCTGGAAACGCAAAGACAGCTCTAGGCTTACGGCAGCCGGTTGCAAGGTGTCCTGGCTCTCGGCACCGGAAACAGACGATCGGCTTTTTAGTTTCGAAATCTTTTTCCTTTCTAGCCTTTCCCTTTGTGCTACCAGCATCTTCGTTTTTGACTGCGGGAGGGCTAATAGACGATGCGTCTATCGCGGAGCTCGTGGCTCTCTGGTTTGCAGGAAAGCGTGCCCGACTATCTTTCTGAGAATTAGCCATGCGTCGAGCACGTGTTGCTTTGGAAGGCTGCAGAAGATCTTTGATTTTAATTTCTCTTCGCGCCGAAACCTCCTGATTTAATGTTGAATTACTCTCGGCGTGCTTCGCCTCTGCAATTTGCAACTCCAAACGCCTTAGAGCAAGCTGCCTTTCATCGGCTTCCTTGAGATAAAGGCGTTCTTTTTCAACCCTCTTCGCCTCCTCCTTAGCGGCTTCCTTGAGGTAAAGGAGTTCTTTTTCAGCCGTGGGCCTCCTCTTTAGCCTTCCTGATTCCCTCCTGAATGACCTCCGAGGTCTCCGAAATTTCTCATCCTCAGCACCAAATTCCTTAAAGGGACACTGAGGAGAAATTGAAGTTGGCTTGTATTGATAGATTACCAGCTCCTGATTGCCAAAACGCCACTCATACTGACAACAAAGCTCTTGTAACGTAGAAAAGAGCAAGAACCGAAATACAGGTATCACCGCCACAGGCCAAACTCGCAAGTACAAGCGTGATGATGTCATAGGACAAGACAGTGTTGCTAGAACCAATGATTCCAGCAACACTGGGACACGAGAATCCACGAATCACTGAGGCTGACAAACGAAGGTTGCGCGGTTGAATACTGAAGTACGTTTTGTTTTGAAACCAATAGTGCGCTTTTATCACACAAGGAAGACCGACAAAAGACAACCTGAATGTTGTAAGCGAATAAAATCAATACTTAGCGGCGCCACAGGTGGTCTGCATGCCCGCGTGGTTTCATCTTTGACGCGCCTCGATTTACAAGCACAGAACAGCAGGGGAACTCCCAAGTGCCGCTCCAAATGCTAGTTAACTTTTGAAGGAGCCTGTTAAGGTTGGTCAGATGATCGCCACGGTCGATGAAAAACTATCATGGCACGATTTTCGGTGATCATACAAGGCAGTTTGCAGTGTAAAGAGTACCTTGAGTCTTCGTACGCTCGCCCGGCGAAACGTTCCCGGTTCTGCCGGTCAACTTCCAACGCTCTGTGTGGCTGAGGTCGCTGAAGTGCAGGCAGGAGGTATTAGACACATTTAGCATACCCTGTGCCATGTTCCCGTTATCGGTACGTGAGTTCCGGGAGCCCGCGAGCAGCTAATGCATGCGCAAATCTCCTTGACGTCGCCAGATGGCGCCACATACCCGGCAGCTACACGCACACCTGCAGCTGGCAAAACGCCGTTGCAAATGTAAACGAAGCGACGGTAGTGACGGCCACTATAGCCGATAGATGCCTTCAATGTGCAGCCGGCGGTAGCTTTTATTTCGGCTGCTGCTAGGACGCACCGCTAGCCGCCAAAAATCACGGAGTCTGCGTTACGTCATGTGCACGTCATGTTTCACGTCACTTAGTCCTGTGTCGTCATAAGAGAATCCCAAGTTTGAATCAGAGTGGCGGGAAAAACTTTTTCAACTTCGAATCCAAATTTCTTAGAAATACATGCATCTTTCACTGCTGGCCAAGTGGCAACAAAGCCATTAAATGCCAAGCTATCGGATTTTGCTATAAAAAAAAACATTAATAGAGCTCTCCTCACTGTCCCTTTAATTGCCTCAATCAGCTGCGGCTTTCTATGGCTTTTCTGATCTCAATACCAAGTTCTCCACAAGCAAAATCAACTCTGGCTTCTTTAGTTTGGTCAAATCCATGGCAATTCTCGAACGAGGACTTTCTAAAACAAGCTGCTACGTGAAATGCTCTAGTGAGCACGTGCAGAAAAATTACGGTTCTGATAAAATTTTCAGAGTTATCAGCCTAGCAGATTCTCAAAGAAAGTCAAGCGCTCACCACTGCTGAAGCCAGGACCAAGCGTGGACGATCCCGCCGCTGCCAGCCAGTTATGTTCTGCGGGGCTAGTAGTGTGTTTCACCAGGCATCGGGTCCAGGAGCACAACCGCTGTGCCGATGGAGGAAGGAATGTGGGCCGGAGACAGGGAGTAGGAGAAGCGAAGGAAAACTATATTCACATATTTACAAGGTAATTTAGAAACAGAGACAAAAAAAGTAAAAGCTGAGAAGAGTCTCAGGGAATCGCTCCTCGATGAACGTGTCGAGTGCTTTAAATAGCCCCTCCCGTTGTTTTTGTCCAATCACTGGGACTCCGTCTTGGGCTCCGCCTTTGGATGAAGCCAATGACGCTCATTGGCTGGCTTAGCCATTTTGTCGAAATCGGGCACTCATTAACGGCGCTCCCGTCTCCAGCGTCTTCCTCGGCTGAGTCACTCCTGAAGGTGCCCTTCCTGAGGTAACCTCCTCACCCACAATTGGACGTGCAGTTAACCAAACGCAGCTGTCAGCCGATGACCCTTCAGGAAGCCGGCCAGGGGTCCCATGCCTTTGTTCAAGGAGATGCCCGAAGTCGAATACTGGCAGCGGCGCCACCCACGCCGTTGACAAAGGGAGAAGCGCAGAAGATTGACAGCCGCTTGTGTTCTTGGTGCATGGTGGCAGGCGTTGAGTGCTGTCTCCCTGGCGGTGGTGCATACATGGTCGCAGGGTCATTACTGCTGCATTGGGTGCTGCCTAAGGAAAGCCCCTTAAGTCGGGAAAATGGGATGGCAGTGACGCTGCAGTGGACAAAGGAGTTGTCTAGACTCAAAGTCTCCGTCTGTCGTGTCGGGCGCCACTGTTCTTTGCAGGTGTCGCATGGGAGCACGTACTCGGAGAACGCACTGCCTCTGGGAATGGCTTATGTGAAGATGACTATGGCAGGAACACACGAAGGGGGGGTAGGGTCACAACAGTGCTAATCTAGCTGTGTAGTAGTTTTTTGCTAGTGCTTAAAAATTATCCGAAATTCCAGGGGGTGGGGGGCAGCCGCCCTCCCCTTTCGAATGCCCATGTTGTGGCTCTCTTTTTAAGTCTCTGTCTCTAATCATAGTCATCATCAACCTGACTGCTCACTACAGGACAAAGGCCTCTCCAGTAACCCTGTCCTCTACCAGCTGTGGCCATATTGTCCCTGCAGGCTTGTTAATCTCATCCACCCACTTAACTTTCTGCTGCGCCCTGCTACGCTTCCCTTCCCTTGGAATCCAGTCTGTTACCCTTAAGGACCTAAGGTTGATTCTGAAGACGATGCAAAAGGGACAAGGACAAGGAAAGCACAAGAAAACAACTTCCTTGTCCCTTTTGCACCGTCTTCAGAATAGACCTTAGCTACATATACCCAATGGCCCAACCCAAAGTACTTCTTTCTTAATGACCATCAGTTATCTTGCCTTCGCATTACATGCCCTGCCCAAGCCCATTTCTTCCTCTTGATTTCAACTAGGATGTCATTAATCCCGTTGGTTCCCTCACCCACTACCACTGCTTCCGGTCTCTTAACATTATACCTATCATTTTTCTTTCCATAGCTCATTGCATTTAAGCTTAACCCTTTTGTTAGCCTCCACATTTCTGCCCCATAGCTAGCGTCCTTGTTTGCGCTGTCTACATCCATGATCAAAAAGTAGTGCTTTCCTTATAGTGTATACAGCTGTTGTATTTCTCATGAGGGATATTGGTAAACTGCCATTCATGATTTCAGAGAACCTGCCATATGTGCCCCACCCCATTCTTATTCTTCTAGTTACTCCCCTTCCATGATCTGGATCAGTGGTCACTACCTGCTCTAAGTAGACATTCCCTTAAAGGTGCAGTGAAAAGGAATCTGACCTCGTCTTTTTGCCACGGGAACTCGATCTACACGTTCCGAGCATTTTTAGAAATTTCCACTTATTGCCCTGTGTGGCCGATTTCCCTAATTAAATTGAATTAATGTCCGGCTCCTGCCTTTATTTTTTAATTCTCTCAGTACGGTGGCTGGAGGTGACTGACGCGTGGAGTACTTTTCAGCCAGCTCCGTGGAGGCTTTGCTTTAGCTTTATTTTGTTTTTTAGGTTTCCGTGAATAAATAGTTTCATTCGCAGATAATATAGCTGCAAAATAAGCCCGCAGAAATAAAAATATGTGCAGACTATTTGCTACTACAGATTACAGTCGAACCCCGCAATAATGAAACCGCCGGGGAAGGAAAAACCTTTTCGTTGTCGTGAGAATTTCGCTCTCGCGAAAATGGACGAATAAGCACACCCATTACCTTCCAGAACCAAAATTTAATGAAAAAAGTCGCTTATTTTGCTCTGCTTGACATTGCTGTGCAGGAACTTGACGACTCTGGCTTCGCAGCTTGATAAGCTATGCATAGCTTCGTCGTTGTTGTGGTCGCCGAGAAAAGTCCGGATAACATCGAAAGCATCAAGCACATCACGCGAGCTTACTTGCGTAACTTTCCTGCATCCAGGACGACGCTGCTTCAGCGTCGACGCGCGCACACTCCCCTAACAACACTATGGCGACGATGCAGTGCTGCGCTTTAAATCGACTTAGCCATCCGGCGCTCGCCTTAAAGTTGTCGTGCCCCAGAATGCACGCGAAGTCAATCGCCTTTTGCTGCAGAAGGCTTCCAGACAAAGGCACCTCGTTCGCTCTCTTGTTCAGGAACCACTGAAATACGGCTTTGTCCACGTCTTCGTAGACCGGCGTTGCCAAAGTCTTGTTCAGAGCGCGCGCGCCGTTCTGGAGTGCCGCCATGATGCCATTCTTTGATTTCAGAATCGTAGAAAGTGAGCTGCACTGGATACTGAACTCCTCCGCAATGTCCGTCTTCTTTCTGCCTTTTTCAGCTTCGGCGATGATTGCAGCCTTTTCCTGCAGCGTCAAAAACTTGCGCTTCTTTACAGGAGGCAGCATGTTTCCGACAGTCCAAAAACAACAAAAAATACTGTACACAAGCAAGGCGGACGGCGAGATCGGCGAGATAGCGTGGTCGGCGCACTAGAGAAAAGAAAAAAAAGGGTTCCTTGCTCTTCCCCGGTTGGCCGGCGGTGGTCACGTGAAACGTCACGTGCGTGCGTAGTCGCCAACAGACGGGCTAGCAAAAAGACGCTTTCAGCGGGCAAAAAAAGAAATTGCTTTGCTATCATCATCATTACCGAACCAACCGAAAGTAAACAAAAATGGCTGCGCCGGTGCTTGTTGGCAGGTGAAATGAATGGGCCCGACTTGTCGGATGAGTGTGCTGCTGCAGTTTTGCCCATTCTATGTTCCCGACTGGCTCATGTGCCGAAAAAATGTTGCAGATCACTACCTCAAACTTTCGTTAATGCGGGACTGCTTTTTAAAAACCCTTCGCTGTTGAGAGGGGACAAATGCATTGAACCCAATGGGAGTTCGTCGGGGGCGCCAGAATTTTTCGTTGCCGCGAGAATTTCGTTCTTGAGGGCTTTCGTTATTGAGGGGTTCAACTGTACTACGTATTACTCTGCCGATGGCAGAGCAGCAAGCCGCCACGGGACTGGGTGAAGGGCACTCCACGCGCTGGTGGACTCCGCCCACCGTATGGGGAGAATTAAAAAAAAAAGCGGGAGCCGGACCTTAATTCTATTTAATTGGGGAAATCGACCACACAGGGCAATAAATCGAAGTTTCTCGTGTAGATCGTGTAGATCGAGTTCCCGCAGCAAAAAGACGAGTTGAGATTACTCTTCACTGCACCTTTAACACTCCCAGCACCCATTCTTATTCTTCTAGTTGTATCCCTCCCATGATCCGCATCAGCGATAACTACCTGCCATAAGTAGACATTTTTCCTTGCCGCTTCCAGCACCTCGCTACCAATTGTGAACTGCTGTTCCCTTGTGAGACTGTTGAACATTACTTGAAGTGTCTCGTATGCAAGTAATTTTACATGTGACGAGGTGCTGCACAGCTGATGTTTTAGGCTTTGAGGTGGTATCGGTAACGTTTGCACGTTAAGACTGGTTGTGAGAAAGGGTTACGCTTTGGTGCTTATAAGATCGGACTAGCCCTAATGGTTTGTTAGCAGTAGTGTAAGGGAAGAGAAAAGGGCTATGACGGTGATAGAAGGCCATGCACTTATATTATGGGCGTTTAAGGTCATTATCGAATTGCTACAACATTCTGAACATCACTGAGGTCATTGTTCTGAGTGGTTTGGTCACAAGCGTTATTGATAGTATGGCAGGTGGCCCAGTCTTCTGCAAACATACGTTTATTAGAGGACACGCTCTGAGCTGAGCTGTTGCAGACCAAAGGCGGGTCCTTGGGAGATACCAGGAGTTCCCTGTAGGGGGCTATACAAGTATTGACAAGCACCATCTTCTCACCTCCCCTTTGATCTTGCACCATTTTGACCCTTCTGCCCCGGCGGAACTTCACACGGATGGCAGTGGCATCGGTCTGGGTGGCATTCTTGCTCAGCGGAAACCTGGCTTCAATGAGTACATTGTTGCTTATGCAAGCCGCACACTCACAAAAGTGGAAGCAAATTATTCAGTCACGGAAAAAGAATGCTTGGTGATTACTTGGGCAACCACAAAGTTTCGCCCGTGCTTGCATGGGCGCCCGTTCGATGGCCCGTGTACTGTGCGATGTCAGTGCACGTTAAAGAACCCCAAGTTGTCGAAATTTCCGGAGCCCTCCACTATGGCGTCTCTCATAGCCTTAGTCGCTTTGGGACGTTAAACCCCATAAAACTAAGACCAACCAAATCATAACAGATCACCATGCCCTTTGCTGGCTGTCTTCTCTCAAGGATCCGTCTGGCCGCCTGTCTTGTTGGGCTCTCTGTTTACAAGGTTATGACATTTGAATCATATATTGTTCCGGTCATAAACAGTTCAATGCTGACACCTTCTCATGCTCCCCTGTGCCCTCTGATCCTGACCCACCATCTATTTCCGGCCTCACACCTTCTCTTGACATAACTGATATGGCTTCTGAGCAGCGCAAGGATCCTTGGATTACTTCTCTTCTGGATTTCTTAGCCAACCACTCAGCGTGCCTCCCTTCTAGAGCGCTCCTTCGTCAAGCTCATCACTTTGTCATGCGTGACCAGCTGCTGTACTGTCGGAACTACCTCCCCGATGGTCACAAATGGCTGCTCGTGATTCCAAGGCATCTCCGCTCCGCCATTTGTGCCAGTTATCACGACGACCCACAATGCACTCATGCCAGTCTGCTGAAAACTTTTACCTGCCTACGCCTGCGGTATTATTGGCGAGGCATGCACTGTTTTGTCCGCCAGTGCATCCACTCTTGCCTGGAATGTCAGCATCAGAAGAACCCACCACCACACTCACCAGCTCCTCTGCAGCCTTTACCGTGTCCAGCCCGGCCATTCGATCGTGTTGGGATTGACCTTCATGACCCTCTTCCCAGCACTTCTACAGGGCACCGCTGGATCATTGTTGCCATTGATCATCTCATGCGCTCTGCGGAAACTGCCCCGTTACCAGCTGTGACGGCTTCGTGACGTAGCCAGTTTCATACTTCAGAACATCATTCTTCGTCACAGTGTGCCTCAGAAATTGCTCAGCGATCTGGGTCGCGCCTTTTTATCTGGCGTTGTGAAAGCCCTTCTTCTGGAGTGTCATATCGTTCACCTCACAACATCTTCGTACCATCCGCAGACGAACGTCATGACCGAGCTTTAACCGGACCCTCGGTGACATGCTGGCAAAGTACATTTCTTCCAATCGCTCCAACTGGGACCGAGTTCTACCTTTCGTTACCTACACTTACAACTCTGCAACACAAGCCACTACTGGTTTTCCCCCTATTTTCTTCTCTGCGGCGGCCCATACTCCCTTACTGCCCAGAATCCTCTGAATTTACAGCCATCTCTCAAGCCGCTGTGCATGCCAAAGAATGCCATCAACTGGCCCGTTCCTTTACTTGTCACGACCAGCACCATCAGAAAAGCGCACGCACCACTGCTGCCAGTTTGCTGCCATGTTGTCTTCCTGAATCCTTGGTTTGGCTTTGGGTGCCCTCCTCCAGCCCAGGCCAGTCCACAAAATGCTGAGCATATACCAGGGCCGCAATCGTGTTGTTCAGCAAACATCCCCAGTTGATTATCTCGTCGAACCCCTCACGCCTTCGGCTGATCATCGCCGCCGCGGCCGTGAAATTCTCCACTTCGACCACCTGAAACCCTTCTACGACCCAGCTATCTATCGTCTCGTGCCCTTAGGCCTCCAGGATGACGCCTTTTCACCTCGGGGGTATTGTAAGACAGACAGTTGCGGTTTGATGCCCAAGTGGCCTGTGTGGACGAAAGAAAAAAGCAAAAGTCGAAGCTGAGTTTTGCGCTCACGAACGCTGGACTACTGGGCTGCACCGTGCTAACAAAAGTTGAGGCCGTGCGCAGTTAATGTTTGATTTGCCTCTTATATATATATATATATATATATATATATATATATATATATATATATATATATATATATTAGTCCGGTCGCTTCTTGCGTCACGAACAATAATGATAACACCCCGTTCCTGTGCCCTTGAGCGCGAATGAACGAACACTACAATGATAGGTGGCATTACCCCCCCTGCCAAAGAAGCATAGCCTCGATGCTTGAAATAAACACGGAGAATGCAAAACTTCGAGTCCTTTGGCATTCAAAATAAGGTTTAAGGCGTGTGACTTGTACGGAGGATGTGGAGGAGGTTGTGGAATTGGCAATGACCAAAGTAAAATCACAGTACACTGTACTGATGGGCGACTTTAATGCAAAGGTAGGTAAAAAGAAGGCTGGAGACAAGGCGGTAGGTGACTATGGCATAGGTTCTAGGAACGGTAGGGGAGAGTTATTAGTAGAGTTCGCAGATAGAAATAATTTACGGATTATGAATACCTTCTTCCGCAAACGAGCAAACAGGAAGTGGACGTGGAAGAGCCCCAATGGTGAGACTGACAATGAAATAGACTTCATACTGTGTGCACACCCTGGCATCGTAGAGGATGTGGAGGTCCTCGGTAAGGTCCGTTGTAGCGACCACAGGATGGTAAGGTCCCGTGTTAGCTTAGATTTGAAGAGGGAACGGAGGAAACTGGTGAAGAGAAAGGCTATTAACGAGTTAGCATTAAGAGGGAAGGTAGAGGAATTCAGAATGTCGCTGCAAAACAGATTTTCCGATTTAACTGAAGAAGACGACCGTAGTGTTGAAAGAATGAATGATAATCTTACAGCTATCGTTACAGAGTGCGCCGCAGAAGTAGGTGGTAGGATTGTTCGACAGGATACCAGCAAGCTATCTCAGGAGACTAAAGATCTGATTAAGAAACATCAAAGCATGAGGACGTCTAACTCCACAGACAGGATAGAACTAGCAGAGCTATCGAAGTTAATAAATAAGCGCAAGGTAGCCGACATCAGAAAGTTTAACATGGAGAAAATCGAGCATGCTCTAAGGAACAGAGGTAGCCTAAAATCAGTGAGGAGAAAACTGGGCATAGGTAAAAACCAGATGTATGCGCTAAAAGACAAACAGGGCAATGTCATCAGCAATATGGATAAGATAGTTGAATTAGCCGAAGATTTCTACAAAAATCTATAGAGTAGCGAATCTAATCAAGTTACTAAGGGAGACAGTCGAGCACAGCAATGGGACATCCTGCCAGTAACGAAGGAGGAAGTAAAGAAAGCCTTAGGAGCAATGCAAAGAGGGAAAGCAGCTGGTGAGGATCAGGTAACAGCAGATTTGTTGAACGACGGAGGAGAGATTGTGCTACAAAAACTAGCCACCCTGTATACGCAATGCCTTGTGACCTCGAGAGTACCAGAAGCTTGGAAGAACACTAACATTATCTTAATTCATTAGAAAGGAGACGTCAAGCACTTGAAGAATTACAGACCAATCAGCTTATTGTCCGTTGCCTACTAGGTATTTACTAAGGTAATCACTAATAGAATCAGGACAACCTTGGACTTTAGTCAACCAAATGATCAGGCAGGCTTTCGTAAAGGATACTCAACAATAGATCACATTCACACTGTCAATCAGGTGATAGAGAAATGTGCAGAATATAACCAACCCCTATATATTAGCCTTCATTGATTACGAGAAAGCATTTGACTCAGTGGAAACCTCAGCTGTTATGCAGGCATTGCGGAATCAGGGTGTAGAAGAGTGCTATGTGAAAATATTGGAAGATATTTATAACGATTGCGCAGCTACTATAGTTCTCCATAAAGTCAGCAATAAAATTCCAATACGGAAAGGTGTCAGGCAGGGAGACACGATCTCGCCAATGCTCTTCACTGCCTGCTTACAGGAGGTATTCCGGGGTCTGGAATGGGAACAGTTGGGGATAAGAGTTAATGGAGAATACCTGAGTAATTTGCGATTCGCTGATGACATTGCCTTGCTAAGCCACTCAGGACAAGAACTGCAAAGCATGATCAATCAGTTAGACAGGCAAAGCAGAACGGTGGGGCTAAGAATTAACATGCAGAAAACCAAAGTAATGTTCAACAGCCTAGCAAGGGAACAGCAGTTCGCCATTGGTAGCGAGGTGCTGGAAGTAGTAAGAGAATATGCCAACTTAGGGCAGGTAGTGACCGCAGATCCGGATCATGAGAGGGAAATAACTAGAAGAATAAGAATGGGGTGGAGCGCATATGGCAGGTTCTCTCAGATCATGAATGGTAGCTTACCAATACCCCTGACGAGAAAAGTATACAACAGCTGTATCCTACCAGTACTCATCTATGGGGCAGAAACGTGGAGGCTAACAAAGAGGGTTCAGCTTAAAGGGCCACGGACCACCCCAGCTCAGCAGACACTCTCTACCTCTCTTTCAGCGAGCCTCCTCTCCTTCCACTCCCTCCTCGAAATTTTTCTCTCCCGCTCCTCGTCGAGTAGGCTCGGCAAGGCAAAATCACCCCTTCCTTCTCCGGTGTAAGCCGGAGGCGTGGTGTCTGTGGAGTGCGTCACAGGGCGACGTCATGGCCCCGCCTTCAATAGAATTCTTTTCTTGGTTTTTGCATTTTCTCCGCACACTGAACGATCGAGAGGCGCGATCGGCTCGACCACCTAGACTTGTTAGCGAGCGCATCCTTTCATACATCTGTTTGTCATTCCCAGTTAACGAGCCACCTTTTCATTTTCTTTTAGGCCTCCCCACCGTTTCACGAGCGGAGGGGCGGAAGTCGGTTGTGTTCGAAACACACGGCGAAGCGCGGACCCGGCAACCGCCCGTTTGCTTTTCTCCATGCGTGTTTGTGTTCTGTGTGTTTGTGTCTTTTCTCCGCTCCAAAGCATATGTCATTCATTGGAGTCAAGGCGTACGCAAGATGCACGAAAGATAAGCGGTATGTGTGCGGAGCGGTAAAGTGGGCGAGCGAGGGAAAGGCTCTGCTGCACTACTAATTAAAACCTTGTTTTGGGGGGCTCGCATAGAAGAAAAGAAACTGAGAAGGGAGCGCGCACGCAGAGCGTCTCGTGACGGGATCACGGCGGGGGGGGGGGGGGGGGGGGGGCGAGCCAACTCCCTCAGTTTTACTGTTTTTTTACTTTTTATGGCTAGGGTTCAAGGCTGTCGCCGCACGCTCCCTGCGCAGTTTTTTTTTTTTTTTGTTCCTTCATGCGGGTTTGTAGGCATGAGCCAGAACAGAAGGCGCTGCGGAAAGCGTTGTGCAGACGATGCGACGCCAAGGCTACGCCCAACCTTCTCCCATCAGTCAGAACGATGCACCAATGGAGTGCCTTTAGCGAAAGTAGCCCCCCCTGACGTCAGCGGGGTGCAGAGTAGTGGGCCGGGCCCGTTTTTGAAGGAAGGAAAGAACGAACGGGCTTTGATTTGAATTTTCGCAGCTTTTCGGGGCGCGCATGGCTCTAGTATTTTGCAGAGGTTATCTTCGATGCCTCATCTATGCAGTGGGCTTGTTTTTCAAAAATGTCCGGACCCTGGTCAGTGGCCCTTTAAGTTAAGAGCAACGCAGCGAGCTATGGAAAGGAAAATGATAGGTGTAACGTTAAGAGGTCGAAAGCGGGCAGGGGTGACGGAACAAACGCGGGTTAATAACATCCTAGTCGAAATCGAGAGGAAGAAGTAGGTTTGGGTAGGGCATGTAATGCGAAGGCAAGATAACTGCTGGTCCTTAAGGGTAACGGAGTGGATTCGAAGAGAAAGCAAACGTAGCAGGGGACGGCAGAAAGTTAGGTGGGCGGATGAGATTAAGAAGTTTGCGGGAATAGAGTGGCGGCAACTGACAAAGGACAGGGCTAATTAGAGAGACATGGGAGAGGCCTTTGCCCTGCAGTGGGTGTAGTCAGGCTGATGATGATGATGATGATGACGATGTATGGGATGTGTGCGTCGTCGCTGATATGTTGTCGTGCCGTCGGAGATGACTTCGTAGTCTAGGTCACCGATGCGGCGGAGAGCCCTGTACAGGCCAAAGTAGCGTCACAGCAGCTTTTCACTCAATTCACGGCGGCAACGAATTGGTGTCCATATCCAAACACGATCACCTCACTTGTAATACGTGTCTCGTCGGCGCAGATTGTAGCGTGGTTTACTGCTGGTCTTTAATGCGAAGAAAAGCAATTGTCGTACCTCTGTTTAGATGCCGGTATTCTTCGGTGAATTTGGTTAGCAGCATCCGAGCTTGGCCATTTCAGATTTGGGTGACTCCCCTTGCGACGCCCAGTCCTCGATCCAGGAGTAACTGGGTGTTCCCCTCGACAATGCCTTCGGCAATTTCGATGGCTCCAGTACCTATGCAGGCGAGGACGCTTGATCAGGGCGGCACGCTCAATGCTTTGTCGCGGATATTTAAGTCAACGTGATGAGTCACACTCATTGCAGCAGGTATGGCTTTGTCCGTGGAAAGCTTTATCGACTTAGATCGAAGGTCAATGATCGCCCGATGTTCTTTCAGGAAGTCCATTCCCAAAATCACGTCTCGCGAGTATTGCTGTAGGACCAGGGAGGTTGTAGCATAGGTAATCAGGTAGGCGTAATCTGGTTACCACCTGTGGTGCGAATCAGCTATCCATCCCAAGTTGTTGTTACTTCTTGCCCTCGTTGAGTAGTGAGGCTGCGGTGAGCGTACTCAGACCTTATTTCTCTGGGCAGTGGTAAAAGCCTCAAGTCTGGCCGTGTCGTCGTCGTCGGTGTTGTTGTCATAGCTGAGGCATGGTCTTGCGTTTTTGTCGATGGAGGATCTGTGTTCTTGTGCTTAGAAGCAGCCTCACCTTCAGAGGCTGCTTTATTCAGTTTATTTTTATTTAGTAAGGAACCCACAGCGCCGTGGCATTACAGTGGGGGGGGGGGGGGGGCAATGTACAACAAAGAAGCACACATGACACCTCCGCTCGCAGGCAGAGTTACAAGCATAAAACTTTCACCATGTACATCTCACTTCAAAAGAACACATCACAATCGCATCACATCATTAAAGAACGAAAGAACGCATCATTTGATGTCACACTCACAACATCGCTCGGTAGTCTGTTCCATTCTCTAATGGTTTTCGGAAAAAAAGACATTTTAAACAATTCAGTTTTTGCCGCGAATTCGGGGCTGGGGGAGCGTCCAACGCACGGCGTGGCCTCGCCTAGGAGACACAAAGCACGGTGATCATGGCGATGGGGAACTTGATAGGAGGCTCGGCGATGAGGATTCTTCCCGACGCAAAAACTCCTCCATTTCAGCTGGTTGCTGGCCGGGCTGGGGTCGTGGGGCATCGTAAGAGAACCCTTGGAAGCCCATTCTTCTGTATGGGCAGTGCTGGAGGATGTGACCTGCTTTGCCGCAGTGGAAGCATAGTGGGCGGCACTGGTTGGGAGTTCTCCACTCGTCACATTTCCTCGGCCGTGTGCGACGCTTGTAGGACGGGCGGGTTGGGGCGAGAGGGTGGCGGTCCAGCACAGCTGGCTGAGGGCGATAGGGGCTTGGATCCAGATGTCGAGGTGCAGGATGGCACACTGCTACGGCGTAAGTCATGGCTGGAGGCTCCAGTTACTGCATGGTTGTCGGCGTCACACCCAAGGCCTGTTGAACTTTGTCCTGGATGGCGTCAGTGAGCGATGTAAGCTGCGTTCCCGTTGGCAGCAATCGTCGGAGCTCTTCTCGCACAACTTGACGTATAACCTCCCGCAGGTCATCGTTATTAGTGGTGTCCGGGAAGCTTGCTGAGAAAACATGCTGTTGGGGGTCATACTGGCGGGCTCTGGCATCAAGAGTTTTTTCCATGGTGGATGCCTCTTCTACAAATTCCGTGACTGTTTTCGGTGGGTTGCGGACGAGGCTGGCAAAGAGTTGCTCTTTAACTCCTCGCAAAAGCATCCTTACCTTTACTTCTTCCTTCATGTTTGCGTCGGCACGCCGGTAGAGACGCTTCATCTGCTCAGTGCACGCTACAACAGTCTCGTTTGGGTGTTGTATGTAAGACTGTAGCAGCTGCTGGGCTCTCTCCTTTCGCATGACGTTTGTGAAAGTCTTGAAGAAGCTGCTCCTTGAAGGTTTCCCAGTTCGTAAGGCTAGCTTCCTCATTCACAAACCAGATTCTTGCTGGTCCCTCCAAGGCAAAGAAGATGTACCTTAATTTCGTGGCATCGTTCCAGTGGTTAAAGATAGCCACGCCGTCAAACTGTTCCAGCTATTCTTAGGGGTCGGCCCGAGGCGATGCGTCGAAGGTTGGTGGCACCCGCGGCTGCTGCAGAATGATTGGAGTCGACGTCTGGGGCAAGCTCATGGTGGACGTTGCTGTTTGCTTTCACTTCTGGGTAGGCTCCGGCAGAGTCCCGAACTCGGGTGGGTCCCATAGCAGGCGTCGGCTTGCTTGATGGACTGGAGTCAGGTCCTCTGGTGAATGACTCATAGGGCTGGCATCACGACTTGTAGGGGGTGTCCGGTACACGGAAGGCTACCCTGCACCTCCACCAGATGTCATGTTGTAGTGACGGCAGTCCAGCGGTTAGGAAGACAGCAACGTGACTTGCAAACGGTGCTCTTTGTTTGGGCTGACTTGCGCTCGTAAAAGAACTAAACAGCACGGCAGCGGTGTAAGCAACAAACACGCTCGTCAGTCGTCGAACTACGAATGCTCAGCTGCATCGCTCAATTTAAAGCCGGCAAGGAAACTTCGAGATAACCGGTCAAAATCAACTACAGTAATCTGGAAAAACTAGATGCAGTTCTTCATGGCTGTGATCAATCGAGATTAGTCTGGTCGCTTGTCGTGTCACGAATAAAAATAATAACGCCCCGTTCCTGCGGACTTGAGTGTGAACGAACAAACACTACATTGATATATGGCAATTTTTTTTGCAGAATTCGAGCTGTATTTATATGGTGTGTGTTTCAGTTTGCGAGTATGTAGTGCTGTGTCTGTCTTTCATCTTCCACCTGTGCTCATCTTGGTGCGCTGCAGAAATGTACCTTGGAGTACAGCTGTTGCTGGCCCTTTTTTGTTTGCAAGACGGGGCAAAAATGTTGGTAGCATTAATACACGCTGCAAGTCCAAAGTGGAATGTTTCCTCTGTATTGCTGTAGAACTGTTTGCTTGACCAGTACTTCAAGAATTTTTAGCACTTTCGCCACTCGCTTATCCTGTGCGCCTTGTTGCCAGGCCACTGTGTAAATGCACTGTGGCTCTCTTTCAGGGTTGCAAGGTGGCCAGTCCCCTGGCAGGACGGGGATCCATTGAGTGCTGTGGTCCACCTGTGCATCCTGGCCTAGCAGTTTGTGGGCAAGCCGAGGTAAGACCGGCTGCAGGGCTTTGGTGATCAGTCTGCAGCTGTACAAGAACTCTTACACGATCCGCTGTAGGTCATTTGAGTGTGTTAGTACCCAAGCATTCGTTATATCCGAGATGGTACACTTAAGTTTGTTAAAATTGAAAAAAGTACGGGGTTTTTCGCTATGTTCAGGTTTTCGTTACATGCAGTTTTCGCGAGACGACTCGAAAAGACAGTGCAGAATGGAAACCAGAAATAAATGTAGGTGAAATTGCCTTGAAAATGTTTGTAGAAAACTCCATCACTTGAAGTCATAAACATGGAGAAATGTATCACGATCGTGCTGATAGCGTGTCTGTGGCAGCAGCCACCACCACCTCTGGTGCGGCTTGCATAACGCCGCTGCGAGTAGGGTGGGGAAAGTGGTGGAGGCGAAGCCACCCATCATCCTGTGGACAACTTGTGAAGTCTTCTGGTTGTTCCTTCCCCCCTGGGCTATGTCACGCAAAAGAGGCCCACATAAAAGTTCTGGGCAGCACGTTTCAAAGCTGCGACGGGTGCACGGGTGTTGAAAATGAGGTCGGGAAGGTGTACAATGGTTAACCCAACCTATTCGGAGACGTCGGGAGTGGGAGACGACGGCGACGACAATGCGATCAGTTCCTGAAACACGTGACACCTCGTTGATAGCCTTGGGGCAAGATAAGTCGTGGCATGCCACGACATGCTTCGTGACATATTTTTTTTTCTAGACGTCAACCCCGCATGTAGCGTCTACATTTTGTGCTGCACTTGCTATTGTGTGTTTGTCAAGATGACATGCTAGTGTCTTCACTGGAGTGGAATGTGGATTACGCTTTGCCAGGATATGCCTAACACGTGCTGCATGCCAAAATGCCAGAGTAATTACAAATTGGGGCCCAAAAATTGTTTTTAAGTTTCCCCAGAATGAAGAACAGAATGCTTGGATTAGGGCGATGCCACGAGCAAGTTCGTTACATCACCGCACTCCAGGGTAAGATGTTCAAAACTTGTTCAAATAATAATTACTTTTGAAAAATACAATAAACTTGAGTGCTGCATTATAAAAAGTCTGTTTAAACGAGGAAGCTGCTTAGAATTGTGAGTAGCGAATGCAGCCTTTCAAGAGAACTCCCTTGTCAAGTTACAGCTTGCGTTAACACGTTTTGGCAGGCTAGTTGGTTAAACTTCTTGAATAAACAGTGCGAATGAAGATGAGCACAAATAACAAGGAAACAGACGACACAGCACTGACTAACAAGAGTTGTTAGTCAGCGCTGTGTCATCCGTTTCCTTGTCTTTTGTGCTCGTCTTTGTTCATGCTGTTTATTCAAGAAGTTACAGCTGCTATTCAAAAAAAATTTAACTTCCCTCTAGGTTTGTGAATTTCCCTTCATTGAGTCTGAGATGTCGCGAGAGGCCTTCCATATTGACGAGGTTACAGTGCTCACCACCACTGCACTGCTTCCGCATCTGTGCCTTTGCCCAGGCACAATCCGTTCAAAGTTTCCAGAATGCCCGTCTTACCTTTCTAAGCCAAGCAGCCCAAGGGGTGACCCAGACTTGAAGCACATGCGTCTTGAGGCTGCTGTTTTGAATAGTCTCCTAAGTATTTCTTAGAGAGCAGGAAGCGGATAAGATTCCAAACCTAAAAGACTTGGCCAAATATGTAGCAAGCAAGGAGTCTACATTCTGGCATGCTGTTGAAGGAAATTAGCGGCTTATTTTACTGCACATCATTGAAAACAAAGCTCCAAGCGTCAAATGTTCAGTTGCAGTAAAAGCTGACCTTAGCATGACAGTTTACTTCATAAAGGCACTGATAACGAAACTAGGCACCAATTCCGCCATCCCAACTATATCAAACAAGAAAGCAGTGATGGAGCTACCGTATAGACTCATGTAATGGCCACACGTTTTTTTTCTGAGGTCTGGGCTGAAAATCTGGGGTGCGGCCATTATGGAGAAAAAGACAAAAAATAAATATTTCTGGCGGTAGCTGCCTTTATTATTGCCAAAACACTCCTCGTTGTCCTCCTCCTCCAAACTCGTCGGGACCTCACGTTTGTCCTTTATTTCAGATGAAGTCATCTTTTGTGCCGTCCAGCTTGTTGGATGTGCCTGTCACCTTGAAACTTTTTTCCACTGTAATAAGGAACCTCAGTGACGAGGCAATAGATCAGCTTACGACCTACCTCAACAAGCTCTGGCAAGAGGGAAGAGTGCCGGCGGAGTGGAAACACGCCGTCGTCGTGATGATTTCGAAGCCAGGCAAGAAGCTCCAGATCGAGAACCTCAGGCCGATATCTCTAACGTCGTGCCTGGGCAAGCTGTACGAGAAAGTGATCACGAAGAGAATCCAGTCCCACCTGGAAAACGGACAATGGTACCCGGACAGCATGTACGGGTTCAGAGCCAACCTCTCTACGCAAGACGTGCTGCTCCAACTCAAGGAGGAAGTGCTCGAGGCGATGCCGAAGGCGGGCGAAAACGTCGTCATGGCCCTCGACATAAAGGGGGCTTTCGACAACGTAAGCCACGTGGCCATCATGGAGGGCATCAACAACACCAACTGTGGGAAGAGAACGCACGATTACGTCAGAGCCTTCCTGAGCGACAGAACAGCGACCGTGGGGCTGGGCGAGCTGAGAAGCGACGTCTTCCCCACTCTGTGCAAACGCACACCCCAAGGATCCGTCATATCGCCCGTCCTCTTCAACGTGGCAATGATTGGACTTTCAAGACGGCTCAAGGAGATCCAAGGCATCCAACACGCGATATACGCCGACGACATCACGATATGGGTCACCCAAGGATCACTCGGGGAGAAGCAAGAAAAACTACAGGAAGCGGCAACTTGCGTAGAAACTTACACCAGAGAGAGGGGCCTAAGATGCTCGACGGAGAAGTTGGAACTCCTCAGTTTCGGCAAGCATCCCACCCAAGCGACATTGGAGGTCGTTCTCGAGGGACAGAACATCCCGGAAAAGAACATGATAAGGATCCTGGGCATGTGGTTGCAAGGAAGCCGGAAATGCAGCCACACCATCAGCCTGCTGAGTAAGGTGGCAGAGCAGGTGGGCCGTACGATCAACAGAGTCTCCCAAAAGAGATATGGAATGAAAGAAGAAGACACTCTCAAGCTAGTTAACAGCCTAATTGTCAGCCGAGTCACGTACTCCTTGCCGTACCACGCGACGACCAAGGCAGAAAGAGAGCAAGCCGACATCATTCTCAGAAAGGCGTACAGGACTGCTCTGCACCTACCCAAGTACACGTCTAACGAAAAGTTGCTCCAGCTAGGCATCAGCAACACCTTCAGCGAGCTCGCCGAAGCTCTGCTGGGAACGCAAACCACGAGACTCAGAGGCACCCCCACGGGACGAGCGCTCCTAAGAAGGTTGGGTCGGGACACGAGCGGACTGGTAGACAGATACGCGGACGTACCGGACCACCTTAGGAAAACCATTAACGTGGGACCATTGCCGAAAAACATGGACCCCAATCTTCACGAAGACAGACGAAAAGCGAGGGCTGAGTACGTGGAGAGAACGCTAGCCCAGTTAGACAACACCGTATAGACGGACGCTGCCGTATACCCGCGCGAGAGAGAACGGGTAGCCGCGACGGTAGTGGTAAACAAGGAAGGAAACATGATCACATGTGCCACGGCAAAGGTCGCCGGCACAGCGGAGGCCGAAGAGATTGCCGTTGCGCTGGCGGCAGCAGAAGGCTACAGAACGGGCCGATCTCTCAACATACTGAGGGACTCGAAGGAGACGTGTAGGAACTACACGAGGGGCAGGATCAGCAGAACAGCCCTTAAAATACTCAGCGGGGTAACCTCCGCCGAGGAGAAACCCAGGCATAACCTAATCTGGATCCCGGGCCACGCGGGCATAGTGGGGAACGAAAGGGCAGACAGCCTAGCTCGAGGTAACGCATTCCGAGCAGGGCAGTCAAACGCTCCAGAGCTCTGCCTACAGGCTTGCGAGGGGGGATACGCAGAGACCTTGCACTTGCATAGGGGAGCTAGAATTAGATTAGAGCCACCTGCCCTTGGTGCGATGCCACACCTACACTATCATATCACGTGGGAATGTGAACGTAACAAAGCATTGCACCAACACGAACACCCGAGTGCGGAGCAATGGGAGAGTCGGCTCACCAGCGGTGAGCTCGCGACCCAAAGGGCCTTAGTGCAGCACGCGACTGATGCAGCACGACTCAGTGGAGCCTTGGAATAGGGGCCCACCCTTGCTGACGAGAAGCCTCAAGTCGCCAGCACCAGAGAAGACGATGGAGACTTCACAACCGCGAATCCCTTGAAAGATACAATAAAGTTTTCATTCACTCAGTCACTCACTCCACGGTCTCGAACGAAACCGTGGGAAATCACAGGGCAGCAATGCGTTCCCATTTCGATATTGCACGTGATAGGCCTTGGGCGAGCGAGGTAAACATAGTAAAACGAGAAGCGCGAACAGACGGCTGTGGCTGAAAGTGGCTTTGGCTATTCTTGGCTGTTCCCGACGTGCGCAGCACTTGATTTTTGTGCCCCACCTGGCGGCAGTAACCACAAAACGTTCTGGATTTCTTGCACCGCACTGTAGATGACACTGCCGAACTTCCTGAAATTCTTGGTGCGTCATTTACTCGGGTAATTTTTAAATATATTTTTTTCTTGATTTTTTTTTAAAGTTAGGGGTGCGGCCATTACATGAGTGTGGCCATTACACGAGTCTGTATGGTACTTGAGAGCATTGTGAACAGCAGTGCCGAGCTCACTCAATATCCTGAATCTGCCAACGAAGACATCTGCAAGCGATTTCTTCTGCTGTTGAAAGAACTATCCTTTTTGCCCACAGCTCCAGTGTCATGCAATCAGTTGATGCTACTGTCAATGACGAAAGTTTGGAGACATTACTCAGCCAACTTCATGTGGTAGTTTGCTGTCTACTCTTCAATATACCGCCTCACGCTTACAAATATATCCGCGAGTCCGGAATCATGACTCTGCTGCACTTGGTGACCATTCGCTTAATATGCTCATCATACGGCATGGATCCCCAAATTGAACATCAGAGTGAATTGTCCCTCGAATACATGGTGGGAAGAATCACTGACCTGAATGATCGCCATCGTTTTGTGACACTGATGTTCATGAATGATGTTCACATCAAGCCTTATTAAGGCAAGAGCCTTTAATGCCTCGTCATTGTAGACAGGAGGTTGTCAGCAGATCTGTCACGCTTATCGGTTGGTCAAAATGATTGTGACATCAGAGTGCGCGGATTCGAAGTAATGAGGTCACTCACGAATGCCTGGCGCCGCCTTTTGGAGAACGCGACAACTAATAAAATAGTTGTCGTACGCTCTGACAGGGGGCGTAAGGCGTCCGTGGGTGACCACATTACATACTTCATTACTGCGAACAGAGCCATGGATACAGCCAAGCTCATCGAAGCAGAGAGAGAGTCGTGCTAAAGAAGCAGTCAAAGTCGGCAGTCAAAGTGTGTAGTTGTAATGTGTAGTCAAATAAAGCACTAGTACAGCACCAACAGTTTCTCAGCCAATGCCACACAGTGCACCAGGAAAGGCTTTCGCCTTGTAGCACTTTAGAGAGCCAATGTGTGCCCTGAATTTTTTTGACTACAAGGGAGGGAATATTACCGGTGCTCCTCTGAACAGCTGATGTACAGCAACTAGCGCACTTGCCTTTATGGTGCAGAGCCTCTTGTGACAGTTTAAGAAAGTCGTTCACATTTTCTGCATCACATGTGCAGAGTATCTCTACAAGTGGCTGAGAAAAGTAATGTGTGGACTGGAAGAGATTGGCTACAGGGTAGCGAGTGTCATGACAACAATGCCATCAGCACAAAGGCTACGTCTCTCTTCTTGCCGTCTCCTTCGAAACAAATTGTTTATTCGCATCCATCGGACCCTGCAAGGCCACTCTTTTGTTGTAGTAGACCCAGTACACATACTAAACTGTATATGCAATAATTGGCTTAACCAAAAAAAAGACCAACATTGCTTCTACTTTCCTGTGTTCAGAAAAGACTGGAGTACAGCAAATGCTCTCTGCATGATCTGCTACCATCAGGAATATCTACAACTTGGAGGGCAAGAGGCTGTTAGACTATGCTACAGCCTGTCAAGAAAACTTCTTTGTCCATTGAACATTGAATGACAGAATGTCAAGTTGTCTTTGCAAATCTTCAATGACTACTTTCCTCAGGCTCTGCAAGCCCTGGGGATGAAGCACAACCTTTTGTTTTTCGAGGGGACTGCCACTTTCGTTGAGATGGCGGTAAAATGGTGGAAGATAGCGAACGTGAAAACCCTTTGGAAAGAAAAAAGGCTTCGGGACAGGTTCCAAGAACCAGTGTTTCCTTCAGAAAAATGACATCAAAATTGATTTCTTGCGCAACTTTTGGCCTGGTTGGAAGAGTGGAAAAAATTTGGACAGCGGTATGCTAACGAGAGACCCATGCCACTATCTACGACGCAATATGTGCATTTATGGAATCTACTAAGTACTGCTTCGAAGAGCTCAAGCTATCGTATGTCCTAAGATCCAAACCGACAGTCTGGAGGAGCGCTTCGGAAAATACAGGATGCTAGCTGGATCCCAGTATATGATGTGTCGATAATACAAGTGTATGACTGTGAGAAGAAGCCAAGGCTGCAAAGCACTTTACCAGCCATTGGTAAGGGTGAGCGATGGGATGAGCTTCCCTTGCGACGAGACCATCCATGCCCTAGCTTAAATGCAGCGGTGACTGCAGGTGCACTGTAAGAACTAAACGACATCGTCCCAGTAGTGGTCTATGGGGCAGGCTATGCTGTGTGTGCTATGCTGGAAAAGCTGAATTGTATAAGATGCGGGGACGCGCTCAGAGAAAAAAAGGACATCATCAGTATCGGACACGGGTGGACAATATGACCTTGTGAAGCAACTTGGGAGGGGAGGACTTGTCTACCCAGTTACATTTGCTGTCAAATGCTGTCACACACAACTACATAGTTGTTAAGCAGCTGTCTACAGATGAGGACTTCATCAGTCTGCCAAACCAGCGCCATTTAGTCATGGACCTCGTGCTTGAACTGCTCGCCGGTGACGTTTCCTCAGTGTTTGACATCTGCGAGGATAGCCACAAGTGTGAAGTTGTGTTGAAACGCTTGTTGTGGTGTAGCACTAACATTCTGCTGAAAAATTACTGTTGTAAGATGAATCACGAAATATTGGGTGCCAATGCTAGGGCAAAAAAAGAGAAAAGCTGAAACTCTACAGAACAAGGCAGCTGTTTTCTTGTAAATAGTTACCAGAGTTTTTTATATGTCCATTTCTAAACTCGCGTGGAGAAGATTGCATCCAAACGTCTGTGGATGTTTCCGTTCCGTGAGCATCCCAAGACGCAAGCAGTGCCATCTACCTCATGGATTTTGCACTACTATTGCGATTTACAGCCACCTTTGCTATATCTGGTATATTTCCTAGTTACATCTGTTTGACACCATCGTTTGACACCATTTGGAACCCCTGCGACAAGCGGTTCGGCCATTTTGGCCGTATGAAGGTCCTCACAATGTATGGTTTGGGGGCGGAAAGGTCGTTGTTGCGAATCCCACACGTAATGTTACAGGCTTGAAGAAGAGCTAGGAAGAGCAAGGTGGAGAAAGGAAGAAGCGGAAGTTGGAGTGTTGTGCCCCATTGGACGCGGCTTCCCGCTTGCCAAATGAACCGCTCGCCACTGGCCTGTTGAACCGGCTTGAATGCCTCGGCTGTAAGACTATAGTCGTATCATTGTGGTGGAGGAGCCAGGTGACAGCCCAAGCTACAAACAGCGCAGCTTCAACTGGAGCCTCGCCAGGGTCATCGCCTTGTCAGCCTGGAACCGCTGACCGGTTCCTCACAGCACTATTGGGAGCCTCGCACTTTTGCCAGAGCAGCAGGCAAGGACGTCGATGAGTGGTTGCCCATTATCAAAGGGTGAGCCACTGTAACCGGTGGGACGCTGCCACTCAGCTTGCCGACATGGTTTTCTTGCTGACCCATACTGCTTTGGTCTGGTTTGAGAACCATCCCTCATCACCTGGGACCGCTTCGTAACCAAAATGCGACAGTGTTTTGGCAACTGCCGCGCATGCCGCTAGCAGGCCGAACAAGCGCTTGCACACAGGGCTCCATTGCCGGGAGAAACTTGCACAACCTGCATAGAGGAAGTCCTCAAGTTATGCAAAACAATGAATGCTAATATGACCGAGGAGAATAAAGTAGGATATCTTCTGAAGGGCATTGCAGAAGATGTGTACACTTTTCTGATCGTGAAAGATGGCCTGGGAGCAGTCTCAGATGTCATTTACCACGTCCACACATTCAAGACTTTTGAAGACTCGTCTTATTACTCCCAAATTTGGGTGGCTGGCCAACGTCCCAACTGTGGCCAGTGTCGAAGAGCGCTTTACGGATCTCTCAACTACCAGATAGTTCTCGAAGAACTTTTGCGATTCGAGCTCC
Organism: Amblyomma mixtum; assembly: GCF_055824585.1. NCBI lineage: Eukaryota > Metazoa > Arthropoda > Arachnida > Ixodida > Ixodidae > Amblyomma > Amblyomma mixtum. The sequence continues at coordinate 238,204,979 of NC_143014.1, read as the reverse complement.
ATGCATGGTGTACACCATCTGTGCTGTTCGACTTTCCCATTTATCAAGGGTGTCCATATGTAGTCCCCTCGATGCCCGGGCTAAGTTCAGTAAATACTGCACATACGTCCAGGTTCAGTGGCCTTAGTCATCCCTCTCACTCCTACTCACGCTCGGCTGACTTCGAATTGCACTACGATTCGGATTATGAACATCGTTCACAACCGCCTGCACGCTCTTTCTGGCGCCCAGCCAGAAGGCCTGAAGACACACATGGGTATTCAGTGCTTCCTGCCTTGCCAGAGTATTCTAGGGAACAAGGGCTTCGTCTGTCCGCTCCTATGTTCCACCACTGCGGCATTGAGGGTGACATTGCTCGCTACTGCCGCCGCCGCCCACCACCTCGTTACGAGCGACCCGTCCATCCTCCTCCGTCAGTTAATGATTCTTATGACTTTCCTTGGCAATAGCCTTCAACTTTGAGCGACTATTCCCTGCCTGACGGACAACGCAGCCGCTCTCCCGTTTCCGACCGAAGTTTCTTACCACCGCTTTCCTCTTCTGTGCTTCAGCATCCTGGTGACATTCCCCATCGCCTTTGCTGGGAAACTAGTCTGCGTGGCCGCTGGAGACTGTGTGCTGTGTATAGAAATTCCTCCTTCAGTTCCTATGTTGAAAAACACAGTTCATGTGCTTGTAGATGGTGTGCCCACAATGGCCATAGGGGATACAGGTGCAACTATCTCAATTCTGAGTTTGTCGTTCAAGAACCAGCTAAGCTGCAAAGTTATGTTTCTGTGGGAGTGCAGTGTTAACTTTCATAGCATGGGCGGTGAGTTGTCTGGGGATATGCAGTGCTGTGTTGTACCTCGGCGGAACGGCTTTTACAGCGGAGTTTGCAGTGCTTCCGAGATGTATGCATGATGCTATCCTAGGCTTTGACTTTTTGTGAATGTGTGGCACAATTGTCGACTGTCACTCTGGGGAACTCTGCGTTGATGGTTCCCTTCCATCTGGACTCTTCGAGGAGGCGCCGGCTTGAGAGATGTGTTTTGCATATCTGAGGAAACCAGTGTGCCACCACTTTCTATAATGTGCTTACAGGGGTAGATGTGTGGGCTAGTTGGTAAACCATGATTCCTTCAAACAGCATGAAAGACAAGGACACAGAAAGAAAAGAAAAAGAAAGAATGTGCATCCCAGTTTCATGCCCCAGCCATGCTTCCGATAGCTTTGATGCCACAATGGCGCCTCTCTATTCTAACTGCGCCATGAAACTCATTCTGGTTCCACGTTGCCTGGTGTCAGTGTTCCAGGGCAGGGCACAATAGTGGGCCATCAAATGTTATTCGCAACCAGTGGTTTTGCCTGTTCACATGAAGATCGCCACGTGTAATCGAGATGGCCCTGCTTTGGTCTCTTTGATTGCTGACACACCAGACATAGTTGCTGCTACTCCAGCCACTGACTCACAGCTGCGTCGGATGATTAGCGAATCCCTGAGCAGTGCCGAGCGTGATGCCTTGGAAGCCTTGCTGGTCAAACACTCGTCCATCTTTGACTTTTCAGAGCCCAGCGGTTCACGTAGCATTCACATGTCATATACATGGCATAGGATTGACAACGATTACTCACACCCCATTTGACAAAAGCCGTACAGAGTGTCTCCAACAGAACGCCAGGTCATCAATCAGTAAGTTCGAAATATGTTGCAAAAGCATGTTATACAACAGTCCTACAGTCCTTGGGCCGCCCCTGTCATTCTGGTCAAGAAAGATGGCACAGAGCGCTTTTGTGTGGACTGTCGCCACCTGAATGGTGTAACAAAGGAAGACGTGTACTCACTTTCTCGGATTGATGATGCCATTGATTGCCTGTTCTCTGCATCGTACTTCTTGTCTGTTGACCTATGTTGGGCTATTGGGAGGTTCCTATACCTCCCGAGTACAAAGAGAAAACTTTTTATCACACTGGATGGCCTTATTGAATTTAACGTAATGCCTTTTGGGCGCTGCAATGCTCCTGCAACTTTCGAGCAATTTATGAACGCGATCCTATGGGGCTTGAAATGGCAAATTTGTATGTGCTACCTCGATGATGTCATTTTTGGCCAGACATTCATTGAGCACAACAAATTTCTCACCCTTGCACTGGACTGCCTGAAATGTGCTGGTCTGATGCTTAATTCGAAGAAATGTCGTTTTGATGAACATCAGACATTGGTGCATGGGGACCTCGTCGACCGGGAAGGTGTCGGCCCTGATCCACTGAAGACCTCGGCTGTAGCTTCCTTTCCAACACCTCAGATTGCAAAACTTCGCAGCTTCTTCAGGCTTTTTCATATTTTCGCCACTTTATTCTCCGTTTTGCTCATATCGCTCACCCACTCACGTGCCTGCTTCACAAAGATGCTCCCTACGATTGTACATCTGAGTGCGATTCTTCTTTTTACCAGCTTATGTTTCCCCTTACATCGCATCCAATTGTACGCCATTTCAATCCTTCTGCCCCAATAGAAGTGCATACTGATACCAGTGATGTTGGCATTTGTGCTGTGCTGATTCAGCGTTATGGCCACAAGGAACACGTGATTGCTTATGCTAGCCGCTGCCTGAGCAATACTGAGCGTAACTATGCCATTACTGAGCAGGAGTGCCTTGCAGTAGTTTTTGTGATTCAGCGGTTTCGCTGCTACCTGTATGGACGACCTTTCACAGTGGTTACCGACCACCATTCCCTCCGTTGGCTGATCAACCTCCGTGACCCATCTGGCTGTCTTGTGGGCAATCTGCTTGCAAGAGTTTGATTGCACCGTTCGTACAAGAGTGGACGCCGACGCACTGACGCGGGCTCTCTCTCTTGGTTGCCACTTGCTATGATGGAATATGATGCCGACAGCTTTGACCACTACATCGCTTCCGTAGAACCTAAATTCCCCGTTGCCCGTATGTTCCACGAGGAATAGTGGAAGGACTAGCATCTCACGCTTCTTTAACACTGCGCAGGCCCCTACAACTTCCTGTGCATTCTGTGTACAAGATGGTCTTCTCTATAAGAAGGTCTACTCCGCCACTGGTCTCCATTTCCTTCTGGTGGTGCCTGAGAGCCTACGCTCCTCTGTTTTGCGAGTCATGCATGACGATCCCACTTCGGGACACCTGGGATCTGCAAGGACACTTCACCGCGGCCAAGAACGCTTTTACTGGCCACTTAGCATGATACGACTGAGAAGTATGGGGCTATCTGTGCACAGTGTGCGAGTCACAAACGCCCCACTGGTACCCCTCCTGGTCTTCACCTTGTGACGCCTCCCAGATCTTTTTTTAAGAAGGTCGGGGTAGACATCTTGGGTCGTTTTCCAAAGGCCCATGTCTGCAACCGTTGGATTGTCGTCTGTACAGATTACCACACTCATTACTTTGAGACAGCTGCTCTCCCTTCGGTTACTACATATCAGGTCTCTTTCTACTGCATTCTGTGATCGTGGACCATATGCTCCCACGAGTTGTAATCAGCGACCGTGGCCTCCAGTTCATCGCCTATGTTGTTGAAGAACTTCGTTTGTGCACAGCACAGTTCAGACATTCTATCCCTTAACATCCACAAACTAATGGCTTAACAGAGCGAACCAACCGGACACTCACCAACATGCTTTCCATGTACGTCGCCTCCGACCACAAAGACTGGGACTCCATCCTACCTTTTATCACATACGCATAAAACACTGCTTAACACAAAATTTCGTACTACAGTCCGTTCTTCCTCCTCTATGTCCTCTCTCCACGACACACCCTGGATTCTATATTCCCGTTCTACACTGATGTGGACCCTGGCATCGCTGAGATCCTCTGCAATGCTGAGGAAGCTCGCCAACTAGCCTGACTGAGAACTCTTGCCTCACAAGAGTGCTCCAAAGCCCGCTACGACAACCATCGTTGCCAAGTCACCTACCTGCCTTGCGAGTTGGTTTGGTTTTGTCATCCACTCAGGAAAAGCGGCTTATGCCAAAAACTGCTCGCGAACTATACCGGTCCCTATGTAATCTTGGAGTGACTCAGTGACCTCACTTATAGGAATTGTGCGGGTCACCAGAAGCGGCTGATGTTCATCCCGCACAGAACTCACCGAAGTCACGCGGCTGAAACTTTGTCATCTACGTGCCGATGCCTGACTTGCCCAGTGGGCTTCGCCTGTGACGGGGGAAGTGTTACGGGCTTGAAGAAAAGCTAGGAAGAGCAAGGTGGAGGAAGGAAGACGGGGAAGTTGGAATGTTGTACCCCGTTGGACGCTGCTTCCCGCTCGCCGAATGAACCGCTCGCCGCTGGCCTGTTGAACCGGCTAGAACGCTTTGGCTGTAAGACTAGCCGTAACAATATTTTGGGCTCCATCTCAATTAGTAATTTTATCTTCAGGAACATGCCAAGTCATTTGACGCCATTTCAAACATTCTGCGTCAAACGGATGGGCCATGAATATTATGCAAATGGTGGTCCTGCTGGGGTCCCACTTCGATGATCGCTATACTGGCAGATATATAACGGATCGAAAGTGTAGGTATAAATTGAGACGCTGCTGTGTGATATAGCGTGGTCACGTGGTTACTGTTTTGGTTAATTTGACCTTCATTGCAGACAGACGCATCCGTTACAAATTTAAGTAGTAAGAGTCAGTGCTCTTGAAAGTCTGTTTGTAAAAATCTCACAGGCAGCATGGCCGACGGTGAAAATGGCTGGGAGGCGCAACCCGCTCGTTCACTTTAGGTGAACAGCCATGCAGTTGTTTAATGCTTCATCTCTATTTGAACAAATTCATAATCAGTGTATGCAGCTGGGGTGATAACTAGCAGTACTGACGAATGCGCTCCAACCTAAATAGATATCGAGTCGCTTCCTGCAGGTTGGTTGAGGCATGATGAGACCTTTTATTATCTGCTGTGAAATAGAATGCTTATTTTTCAGTCTTAAGGGGGGCAAAGGGGGGATAGAGAAGGACCAGAAGCACTGATTGTCCATTAGTGTCTCGCTGCACTCCACATCTGTTCCGCAAGTTTCTCACGTACCTAACCAGGGTAACCTTGCAGTGAGTTTGAACTGTCTGCGAGACAGGGTATTGCTGGGCTTGTGTGGAGGATTTGTTGATGCTTTCTGTCACATGCATGTGATGCTCACCATTTCATCATTTCTAAGTTCTGTGTGGAAAATTTTTGACACTCTTGTGCGCTCACAATGAAGAATAGGTTCGAGTGGCGTGTTCCGCCGCACGCGGGATTCTGGCACCTGCATCTTCATTGCGACCAGTCGCCACTTCTGGGGATGTTCTGTCTATTGGAATCTCAGTGCCATAGCGTTAACTTGCTTTTTAAGGGGAGACGCAGGTCTTGAAGGATCAAGGAAGGAACAACGTTGTTGCCTCCGTGCGAATGCTCTGTCTCTTCCATGCCTGAACTTCGGCTTCTCTCCTCAAGTTCTTCCATCTGGCATTTGCATTGCTGCGCTTTCCCTCATCGCACTGTGCCAAGTCGCTGCATTCGACACTGCCCCTTTCCGTGATTCTGCAGTCCATAACCAGCCTACCTCACTTTCTCCGAACGCCTTCATGACTATGATGTGCTATCTCTGTCCAGCCCAAACAGCAGAGCTTTGAGCCCTTCTCGAATCTTTTTCGGACATTTTCGGCCTCAGTAATGTCCCACTTCTCTGTGATGCACCGCATTGACACCAGGGATCTGTCTCCTATCCGCCGTCGACGATACCGAGTTCCCACGTCAGGTCATCAATGCTGAGGTTATGAAAATGCTTGCTAACAACATTATTGAACCCTCCTATAGGCCCTGGACCTTGGCAGTCGTCCTTGTGAGGAAAAAGGGTGCCTCATGGCGTTTTTGTGTTGACTATCGCCGCCTGAACAAGATAACCAGAAAGGACATGTACCCCCTCCCATGCATCGATGACCCCCCTTGATTGCCTCTACGGTGCAACTTCTTCTCCGTAGATCTTTGCTCTGGCTATTGGCAGATAGCTGTGGATAACCATCACCATGAGAAGACAGCATTTGTGATGTTGTCTCAAGTGCAGTTGAAAAAAGTGGCTGAGGCTTAGCTTAGGTTAAGCCTAGTCAGATGCGAAGCATATTGTCGCCGAGTTGCATATCGAGCACGCCGCTTGGCTAGACGTTCTTCACGCTTTTCATCAGTCTCTGTAGCACGCCACAACTTTTGCTTCTCACTCCAACGAGCAGCCCTGTCTCCAGGAGGCATCTCTATCCCGTGTACGCCTAGCAGAGGCAGGCGCACCCCCTTGTATACCGCCGCTCCAGCATCACGTGTTCACTACAGCGCACCTGGCGGCAGAAGCAGGAAACACATTGGTCGCGACGCCTCGCGTGACGGCGTGAGCTGGGGCCTTGTTTCTCCTATGTCGTTACCTCACGCATCACGTGGTCCTCCTTGGTCGTGACGCCTCGCGCGACGGCGCGAGCTGGGCCCCCGTTTCTCATCTGCTGTGACGTCACGCACCACGTGGTCACCCTTGGTCACGACGCCTCGCGCGATGGCGCGAGTTGGGCCCCCGTTTTTCATCTGCTGTAACGTCACGCATCACGTGGTATGACATGGAGGTCACGAAAGGTCAATGGTAACGACACCGCCGCGCTCGAGGAGCTGGGTTGGGCTATTTTAGTACGCTTCGCATAAAAAAACTTAATAGTCATGCGTTGGTTTCCCAATAAAGGAAAATCACATTAATTAAGACCTAAGAGGACTGAAAATCCAAAGGTCCAATAGTCAAATGGCTACATAAAAACTTTCGGAAACTGTTTTGCACCACAGCGAATTTAATTTAGCCATTGTGGTGGCTCGGTGGTTATTGTGTCCGGCTGCTGACCCGAGATATGCAGGTTCAATCCTGGTCATGGCAGTCGCATTTCGATGGGGCCAAAATGCTAGCGGTCCATGTACTGTGTGATGGGAGTGCATGTTAAAGAACCCCAATAGGTCGAAATTTTCCGGAGCCTTTACTGCGACGCCCCTCACAGCCCGAATCGCTTTGGGACGTTAAAGCTCATAAAACCAAAATCAAGCTTAATTGGTGAGAAAATAGGCAATGGTCGTCGGCTTTTAACACAAAACTGCGCAGCATTGAATATTTTTCACATTTCCGTCATTGTGTATTGTGTGACCATTTTCAGGAATATCAAAGCAGGGCTGCTTTAGAATAGTAAAGCCTTCAGCGATCTCCTTCACAGGTGCAGTGCAGTAGCGGTGGAGCCTCCTTATAACTGGCTGTCTCCATATAAGGAGGCCCCACCACACAGCTAGCAGCTCCTCATGATGAGTGCGCATTATCGACGTGCAGGTCCATGCGGACAAAAGCGAGGGGAACGAACATTTGCACCTGAACAATGAGATGCCTTCTAAAAGAAACAGTGACCAGTGATGCATCAGTTAGTGTTCGAACCAGTGCACAGCTGGGCTTGGCTTGCTGGAGCATGGTTGACAGCCGCAGTTCTCACGGGCTGGTAGTGAAGCTCAGAAAGCGAAACTACGCAGTCACGGCGCAGCTCAAATCTACACTGCCCCCCTTTTGATTGCACCTGACCTAGATAACCTAGATGGAGGTCAGCTTGTTGATGCTTGGTTTCAGGAAAGATCTTTTCACCAGACTGCTTTGTCATCCACCCAATGTTATGGTGTAGTGGAAGACCATGCTGGAGTCTGTGGAAAACAACGATGAAGAAAGTTCTTACCATGATATTGCCACCTATTTTGTGCAGACATGACCTTGGTGATACGGCATCAGAAGAATACCCCTGCCACACGGGCACTTTCAATCCCCATTGAGTCAGTGCTCATCGAACTCAATGTAGATCGATGGTTGTCAGACGGCCACTTTCAAGCGCAAACGATCTTGATCCTGCTAGACTCGATGCCGATTCCTCAAGGGTGCTTGAGGTTCCAAGCACAATCGAAAGCACTCTCACGAAGCTATAAAAATAAACACTAGTTAACAAAACAAAACCACAATTGTTGTTGTGATTGATTAAAATGCGAGACAACATTTTCAGGCACTACGCCTGCTTATATGCAAGCATATTTATAAATAGTTTCGACACCCTTCAAGCTTCGCCGTCAGTGTAAACAAAGATGGCGTCCTCCTGCTCGTCGACCCGCAAACTGTGGAGCGAGCACAAGACAGCCGCTCTCATCGACTGCTCGCAAGACTGCCTAGATGATTTGTGGCGCCAGAACAGAAACGCCGTAGTCTACGCAGAAATCGTGGACAGAGGGGTTGCGGACCCTCGGGTTTCGTCGCACAGCAGCAGAGTTGTGCCGCACGTCTGGCTACGGATTTGGCTGTCGCTGCTCCAGACTGCACAGTGTTGCCAGAGATCACCATGTTCTGGCTGTTCAAGGAACATTTGGCACCACCTAACACACATGAGGGAAACTTCTCAAGAAGCATTGAAAATGCCTGTGTAGCACCGGATGTTTCGAGCATGCTCGAAAACCTCGATGCAGATAGAGTTCAATCAGGATAGAAAGTGCCCAGGAATATAATGCACCTCAGCCGTAACTTTAACGCATAGCAAAGCTGTGATCCTACCCTGAGAGCAACTTGCATTGCAAAGACAGAGACCTCCGTCCTGAAAATCAGTATTCATGGCCGTAAAGACTTTTTGTGGACCTTTTGCTGCTGTAGTTAGTAATGTGGTGACCACTTGATGCGACACAGCTTAGAGATTCAAACAGCTGAGAACATGTTATCACCCCATTAGGCTGATAGCTGCGAGAGTAACAGTCGGCATATAAACACACGATGACCTTGTAAGAGGTACAGCTGTGCTTGCAAAAAGCGATCTTAGTCGTGGACTTTATCACTTGGCCTGAAGCAGTCAGTCACCTTCAGTCAAAATTGTTCACCTTGTCACTGGCCGAGGCCCTTCCACTTAACAAGGACCCAGAACATCAAACTCTCCAGTGTGTGCTTGAAAGAAGGAGTATTCCCCTGTATTCAAATATTATGATTCCGGTAGTCGCGGGGGCACATGAAAGGTATTGGTGAATCATATCAAAAGCAAATATGTATGCATGGCCTGTGTGCCAATACTCCAGCAGGTCTTGCTGTTGGAATATGAAGCCATCGGCGCACTAAGGTGAACAGATGCTGCATGACATCATCCAGGCATTGAAAAGTCCGTGGCCATTTCCAGCTGTTATAATAAAAAAAACTCTCAGGATGGTTGCTAATTACTAGAAATTATACTGTTCGGTTTGAACTGAAAAACACTAGTAAATGTATCCCCAATACATTTTTAAAATTCAGTTTTAACCAAAAAAGGGTCAGTATTTCCGCCATGCAAGCCACAACTAAATGGAGTACCAGTTGGTCACAGCAGAAAACTAAGAAAGTGCTGGAACCAGGAGCGTGGTGAGACAAAGGTATCTTGGGAATTTAGTACAGTTAGTCAGTAACTCTGAGCTATGAGGCACTGATCTAGTCAGTAACTCTGAGCTATGAGGCACTGATCTGCAAACTCAGACACGCCATTGCACATAGGAAAGCTCGACTACTTAGCTAAGTGCTACTGGCTAGCATGGTGCCATCCACTCGGACTTATTACTGACTTGGGGCTGTTACTTTGTTAAGTAGGTTTTGCCACTGCATCTCAGGGCATTGAGGACTTTTGGAACCGTAACAAGCAACTTTCAACGTGAAACTATGCATAAATGACATGAAGGTGTTGTGTTCTGGCTTCCACGATGGTTAAGCAGCAGTTTCATCATTGCCTAAGCACGCAGAGCATATAGGGTGCGGGTCGTCTTGCTTGCTCAAGAGTGCAACCAGGATGCGGCAATCAAGTTTTTAGACACATTTTCGCTCATGGCCCAATCATTTGACTTCGGAATTTTGACTTTTTGTTATGACCACACGACTTTCTTCAGCAAAAACAACTCTTAAGACGGCCATTTATGCGGTACACAGTGCCACAGGAGCGGCTGGCTTAAAAAAAAATGGCTAGTGTTAACTGTACGCCACTTTTGACCGCACAAGAACATCATACATTTCACTGATAAAAACTGAAAATTATTATGTAGAAAACAATATTTGCCGATAAAAACTGGAGGTGGTATTCTGAAATAAACACCGAAAAAAGAAATTTTCAAAAAATAAAAACCGAGAAGTCCAACTCTTATGTGCAACGTGGGGTTAGCACTGTTGCTATTGCATATAAACACCGCACTGACCCTTGCCTATTAGGCTTCATGCAACACCTCACATGTGGAGCTTGTTTGCCAGCAGCGGTGTTCATTCGTGAAATACCATCGTTCTGTTTGCCTCATGAAAAACTTAAAGAGCTAGCTGGGCACCTTAGGTCATCTCTGCCAGTCTGTGAGAAGATGTTTTGCAAGCTTCCCATCATGCCATGATGTTATCAATGCGTTGCGGATGGCATGAAACTGAGAAACGTGCTAACAAGAGTGAACGGTTAAAAAAATACAAATTCTCAATGACAATGAGAGATGTGTTCATTATGTGAGTAAATACAATAGTTTTGAGGTGAAAAAATTATTACATTGCTAATTCCTCTATGATCAGGACAACAAATAAAACTAAAAAAAATTCCTCTATACATTGGTTTCAGTTGTTGTTGGCTTTCAGTTTGTCAATGTTATATTACGTTTCATGCATGAATGCAGGAGTTGTATGATGCATTCCTGGCACAAACTTCTTTTCTCTGCGGTGGCTCAGCGGTTATGGCGCTCGGCTGCTGACTCGAAAGACGTGGGTGCGATCCCGGCCACGGTGTTTGCATTTCGATGGAGACAAAATGCTGCAGGCCCATGGATTGTGCATTGTCAGTGCATGTTAAAGAACCTCAGGTGGTCGAAATTATCCAGAGCCCTCTACTACAGCGTCTCTCATAACCCGAGTTGCTTTGGGATGTTAAACCACATAAAAATGAAAGCAAGCCTTGCACTTACATATTTTGCATGTGTGTGTGTGTGCGTGTGTGATTGAGAGAGATATGTGTGATACGAGTGGCTTACAGTGCCTGCAATGTTTTTTTTCAAGATGAACCCACAACAACTCTCCCAAATGTCTATTCTAGTGCCTACGAGTTCTTGACCACTGGCATGTTGTATGTTGCAGGTGCCTTCCCACTGGTGGTCCTTGGTGTGTGGAAGTTCCCGGAGCGGTACTTCGTGTGACGCAGTTGATAAGCAAGATGGCGTTCTCGGAGAGCGCTGAACCCCCGGTGAGACCACATCTGTTGTTTTGAGAAATCTACTGGCTGTATGTCTACTGGGCATGTCTTCTGTTTCTGTCTACATCTCTATGTATATTGTGTTGTCAACATCAGTATTATAGTAAGGACATTGCTTGCCCTTACCTTCGATTCTAATGACACTATTGGCAAGCATTAACCCCTTCTTTGCCCCAGAGAGTTTACCATTCTTCAGGTGTCTAGGAAAGTATTCTTTTGCTGCAAGTACAGCCTATGCAGAAGCATACTCACTCGTGGGTTTTTAATGCTCTATTCTGTACTATATTTCTGGGAAAGTTTAATTCAAAAGTATCAAAAATTCCGAAAAATTTTTTGTGCTCGTATTTGAGCCCATTAATTGTTGACCCTCTGTGTCTTCATGTTGCTGCAAAACGGCACATGAGCTCTCATGTCAAATTAAAATGAAGTCACTATACTTCCCAATGCAACACAGTTCCTTCCACATCACTTTTATGGCACAGAAGGCCCCACTGTCTCAGCATGGCTGTCGAAAAGAGGTGGTGGTCTCGAGCAGTGCTTTTCCATCAGCAGCAAATGTCAAGTGCCTGGTCTCAGCTCTTTTCTCGTTCTCTGCATTCCTCCTTGGTGAAACAAAGTGGATCAGTGCCTGGCCCCCTCTACCTGCATTAATGACCAGCATTGCTGTGGGTCTCTTCGTCGCACGATCACGAGGGGTTGTGTTCTCTCATGAGGCCGTGCAGGTGCACCTTGACCTTATTTATGTTGAGTAGGCAATGGGACATCAAGTGTGATCATCTCATCATCGAGAGTCAACGGTGGTGAGCTTGATGGCAAGATGGACACTGCTTTTGAATATGACTGCTGGATCAGCTTTGACAAGATACATGCTTGCCTTGTCATGCAGCCTGTTGCACCATCCATCCTTTCCACCACAGTACCAACTGCTGGAGACCCTGATGTAACAGCCCAGAAGGCACCGAAAGTGCTCCAGTGTGCGCCTCATGGTTCATATGGTGCTGTTGATACTCCAGATCTCAGCCTTCTTTAGCGATCAAGCAGGCTGGCAAGGCTTTTAGTTCCAATACTTAGCTGCTATTCACAGCCATGCAGCACTACTGAAGGTTGAGTGGTTCAAATATTTGTACTTGTACCTGACTGGATTGCAACTCTGCAGTTGAAACTCTTACTGATCGCTTCAGACGTTGCGGCCTCCTCATGGATGAGCACCTGAAAAACCTGCTGCCTTTGACCCCCCCTCACAGCTTGGAGGATGTAGTCTTCTACAATGACACCAATTTCTCCATCTTGGAGGGGCTTGGTATCTCTGCCAGCTGTAACACTGTAGGGCTCCATTGCGTCTCGATTGAGGCCTTCCTTTGAGACCTGAGTATCCCCCTACGGAGTCTCCAAATGTATCCAACACAGGACCAGATCGAACAGACAGAGCAAGGCAAGTTTGAAAGGCTCTTTATTATCTTCAAATTCAGTGGACATTGGGGAAAAGAGATGGCTTAACAACCCTGTCTATCTACCCTGCCATCTTGTGAAAGGGAGAGTCGTGGTTTCTGCGAAAACGAGCCCTCCACTGTGCGCTTAATTGCCTTGCATGTCTAGTCCACTTCTCCTGCTCGTCACCCTTGTCTTCTGTGCACCGGCTCATTCCACTCGCTTCTGGAACACGTATTCGTTGTGCTTATTGATTAGAACGTACTTAATTGTAGTGTTCGGCACTGCAGTCTGGTAGCTGCTACAGAAGCTGCTGCACAAGCTGCTGCTGTCCCATAATCTTGTGGACTGGCATGAGCAAAAAATGCAGCTTAGTAGCCATATCCGAAGGCCCCTGTGCACCAGGCATTTCATGCAGCTAGTTTGTCTTGTGGTAGCGGAGAGTCTCACTGGTGATGTAGTTTCCACAGATCTTGGAAAGAACATTGCTTGAAAGCCGATAGGGGTAAGAAAGCCAAGGGGATCACAGCTTCTTGTGAAAGATGGAAGTAGCATCCTCCAGGTGGCAGGAAGGCAGGCTTGGTGGACACAAAGGCATGAATATCATTTATATTTACACATACCATGCCTTCATCTTAGTTCCAGAGGAGCAGCAGGACTTTAAAGGGACACTGAGGAGAAATTGAAGTTGGCTTGTATCGACAGAATACCAGCTCCTGATTACAAAAACGCCACTCATACTGACAACAAAGCTCTTGTAACGTAGAAAAGAGCAAGAACCAAAATACAGGTATCGCCGCCACAGGCCAAACTCGCAAGTACAAGCGTGATGACATCATAGGACAAAGCAGTGTTGATAGAACCAATGGTTCTAGCAACTCTAGGACCTGAGAAGCCACAATTCACTGAGGCACAGCCAATGCATGCGCAAATCTCCTTGACGTCGCCAGATGGCGCCACGTGTCCGGCACCTACGCGCGCGCCTGAGGCATCGGGACCAATCAGCGTCTGCTCACCGGCTCCCGGTATTCCGCTAAAGGTAACAAGGTACACGGTATTCTAAAGGTGTCTATTTGCGAGAACTTCGTTGACGACTTTGAGAACGAGATCCATCGTAACGCTGGCAAAACGCCAGTGCAAACGTAAGCGAAGCGACTGTAGCGACGGCCGCAATAGCCAATAGATGCCTTCAATGTGCGGCCTGCGGTAGCTTTCTTTTCAGCTGCTGCTAGGCCGCACTGCTGGCCGCCAGTAATCACGGAGTCTGCGTCACGTCATGTTCACGTCATGTTTCACGTCTCTTATTCCTGTGTCGTCATAGGAAAATCCCAAGTTTGTATCAGAGCGGTGGGAAAAACTTTTTCAACTTCGAATCCAAATTTCTTAGAAATAAATGCATCTTTCGCTGCCGGCCAAGTGGCAACAAAGCCATGACATGCCGAACAATAAGATTTTGCTATAAAAAAATATTAATAGTGCTCTCCTCACTGTCCCTTTAAGTATACTTTGATGTTGAAAATAAAGATGAGGCACCGATTTGTCTGTAGCAAGTTCCAGAACATGTGCAGGCTTGAGCATTGCAATTCCATGAGCAGCATCAGCTGAGGGCCTGATTTCAGCTCTTTTCTTGCTTACTACATTTTTTCGGTGCCAAAGCCTAGAGTCAGCATCTGTCCCCCATGACCTGCGGTCCATGACTGCAGGTTGCGAGGGTCATGGACCATGGTCTGTGGAGCTGGTCCATGACCTGCAGTCAAGGATCAGCTCCGACATCACTGAAGGTCCCTTCGTTCTCCAATCATAACAGCCATGACCTCTCTTAAAGGGCCACTGACCAGGGTCCGGACATTTTTGAAAAACAAGCCCACTGCATAGATGAGGCATCGAAGATAACCTCTGCAAAATACTAGAGCCATGCGTGCCCCGAAAAGCTGTGAAAATTCAAATCAAAGCCCACTCGTTCTTTCCTTCAACAAAAACGCCCTTTCCTTCAACAAAAACATCCCCCCCCCACTACTCTGAACCCCATTGACGTCATGGGGGTTACTTTCGATAAAGGCACTCCATTGGTGCATCGTTCTGACTGACGGGAGAAGGTTGGGCGTAGCCTTGGCATCGCGTCGTCTGCACAACGCTTTCCGCAGCGCCTTCTGTTTTGGCACATGCCTAGAAACCCGCATGAAGGAACAACAACAAAAAAAAACTGCGGAGGGAGCGTACAGCGACAGCTTGAACCCTAGCCATAAAAAGTAAAAAATAGTAAAACTGAGTGAGTTGGCTCGCCCCCCCCCCCCCCCCCCCCACCGTGATCACGTCAGGAGACGCTGTGCGTGCGCGCTCCCTTCTCAGTTTTTTTCTTCTATCCAAGCCCCCCAAAACAAGGTTTTAATTACTAGTGCAGCAGAGCCTTTCCCTCACTCGCCCACTTGACCGCTCCGCACACACACCGCTTATCTTTCGTGCATCTTGCATACACCTTGACTCCAATGAATGACATATGCTTTGGAGTGGAGAAAAGACACAAACACACAGAACACAAACACGCATGGAGAAAAGCAAACGGGCGGTTGCCGGGTCTGCGCTTCGCCGTGTGTTTCGAACACAACCGACTTCCGCCCCTCCGCTCGTGAAACGGTGGGGAGGCCTAAAAGAAAATGAAGAGGTGGCTCGTTAACTGGGAATGACAAACAGATGTATGAAAGGATGCGCTCGCTAACAAGTCTAGGTGGTCGAGCCGATCGCGCCTCTCGATCGTTCAGTGTGCGGAGAAAATGCAAAACCAAGAAAAGAATTCTATTGAAGGCGGGGCCATGACGTCGCCCTGTGACGCACTCCACAGACACCACGCCTCCGGCTTACACAGGAGAAGGAAGGGATGATTTTGCCTTGCTGAGCCTACTCGACGAGGAGCGGGAGAGAAAAATTTCGAGGAGGGAATGGAAGGAGAGGAGGCTCGCTCAAAGTGAGGTAGAGAGTGTTTGGGACGATGGGGTGGGCAGGGGCCCTTTAAGGAGCCGTGTGTCGCGGTGCGCGAGTTTTGTGCGGCCCGTATGGAGGGGAAGTTGGCGGGGCGTTTGGGGCGATGGGGGGCGGAAAGTGCACCCTTTGACCCTCGCCGCGGCGCCTCTGGACGCTTCTGATGAGGGGATCGTTGTCGCCGACCAGCGTCCGCGCACGTGCCGGTGTATGCGTGTTTGTGGCTGTGGCTGTGTGCGCGTGTAACCATGAGCCAAGGCGACGCCTGTGAGTTGTGCCGTTGTGTGCTTCTGCGTGAGCGCGAGGATGAGAAGGACCCCTCGCTGTGGCCAAGCTTACACATCAGGACACCGCCGAACGTCCTCGCCCGTTTCAGCCGGCGTGAAGGGGGTGCACTAACTGTCTTGTGCCGAACGTGACGTCGTGTCCAAGGGCACGAGGTTAGTGCTCTGCCGCGGCCCCGTCGTCAACGGAAAGAAGACCACCATCAGTCATCGCCCCTCCCAACCCGTTCAACTTGAAGTCTGCGAGCGGTGAGTCGCTGACAGGCCCACTGGGCCGCGCCATCGAACTTTGAGGCTGGCATCCACCTGTAACACACCTGTACAGTTGTATTCACATCTCCTTGTGAACCGTGTATATAATCTGCGTGCTGTTTAGTTCCTTGAAGCGTACGCAAGTGTTTGTTTGTTTGCCTTGTTTTCCTTTGTTTGTGTGTTTTTTTTTACGTTCTGGCTGGAACTGAAGAGTAGCTAGTTTTTTTTGTGTATTCATTTCTTTATTTTGGAACTGAAGTGTAGCTTTTGTTTTGTGTATTGCTTTCTTTATTTTGGCCGTGTGCTTTGCCGGTGGGTAGGAGGGCATTTAAGGAGAGGGGGATGTGGGAATCCTGGCTCTCCGCCGTTGCCTTTGCACGGCCGTGCCGGCTTCCCGCGTTGTTTCTCCTCTTTCCCTTGCTCCCGCCTCAGGTGGTGGAGAGGCGGCTAAGTGACTAATCACTGTCATTTGGCCACAGCTCTGCCCCGGCTCCCCAACGGCCTTTGCCATTGGTGCCTTTTGGCGGGATTTCGGGACCCGCTGGGCGGCCGCGCACCGCGCGACTGTCCGAGCGGGGCCCAGGGAGAGATCCCTGGGAGACAGCGTAAGGTGCGTACACTACTGCTTGCCCCTGCCGGCCTTTGCCGCTCGGACCAGTGCATATACTCGAGCTCGCCCGCACGTGTCCTCTGACCTGCAGCGGCCCGAGCCTGTCCAGCGGGGTCCAGCGACCTCCGACAGGCGTACCTTGCGTTTATTGCCCACTCTCTCTCGCAACCGGCCCAACGGTCGACACGAGAGGGAGATCACAGCACTGCCGCGGGGACATTCTCCTGCAGCGGCGTGCTAGCAGCGCGCATTGCTAAAGTCGCTTCGTGCGCGCAGCGGAGCCTTGCACCTCGCGCGCCCCCGGGACTGGGTGACGATTGAGTGTGTGTGTACTGCTGAAGGACGACGTGAATAAACGTCTCCTTGGCGAACTTGGAGGCCTATTTCTTTGCGGCGAATCGCTCTCCTCCCAGCGGAGGTTGAGTGCGCTGCAGCGGTGTCCCAGTGTGTGTGTGTTGACGGCTGATCGGGGCCCTTAGCTCGCGCGAAGCTCGAACCCGCGGTGGGTGGTGGCCTGTGTCCACTTAGAAACCCACACCCTTCATGCTTTAAACTCGATCTTCGGATGATTTGCAAAGGTATTGGGCGTTGGCAAGGTCAGATTTATAAAAGTCTGCGTGGTATTCGAACACTACTCAATACTAGGAAGTTCTCACATTCTCACATATAAATTTATCCAAATGATTTCAACCATGTCACACACATATAGTAAACACACTTGAAAGTCAAGAATATTAGTTCTTATCCTTGTCACAGCTTATCCTTGACGAAATTAGAAGGCGCCGACCAAAAGAAAGGATGAGATGACGTTTCGGCTCCCCCACGGGAGCCTTGTTCACAATGAGCTCATCCGTCATCTCATCCTTTCTTTTGGTCGGCGCCTTCTAATTTCGTCATGTACCATCCCGACCAGACGGGTTTCCGTCAAACACTAGACTTCAAACAGCTTATCCTTCGTGCATCTTGCGTACGCCTTGACTCCAATTAATGACATGGGCTTTGAAGTGGAGAAAAGACACAAACACACAGAACACAAACACGCATGGAGAAAAGCAAACGGGCGGTTGCTGGGTCCGCGCTTCACCGTGTGTTTCGAACACAACCGACTTCCACCCCTCCGCTCGTGAAACGGTGGGGAGGCCTAAAAAAAAAAATGAAAAGGTGGCTCGCTAACTGGGAATGACAAACAGATGTATGAAAGGATGCGCGCGCTAACAAGTCTAGGTGGTCGAGCTGATCGCGCCTCTCGATCGTTCAGTGTGCGGAGAAAATGCAAAAACCAAGAACAGAATTCTATTGAAGGTGGGGCCATGACGTAGAAATGTGACGCACTCCACCGACACCACGCCTCCGGCTTACGTCGGAGAAGGAAGGGGTGATTTTGCCTTGCCGTGCCTACTGGACGAGGAGCGGGAGAGAAAATTATCGAGGAGGGAGTGGAAGGAGAGGAGGCTCGCTCCAAGAGCGGTAGAGAGTGTTTGCGACCCGAGGGTGGTCAGTTGCCCTTTAAAGACCTGCTGCGGGAATAAGCCACATCAGTGGCTGACCTGCCACAGCACCTGAACCGTGTGTTAAGGAAGCAACAGAACTGCCACGGATTGAATCAATGCATCCTTGTTGAAGATGATGGCAAGGTCAATGATGGAATGGTTGGTGCCTTTAATTGCAACTTCAAGGTCAGCCTCGTCAAGACTTGCATTTGCCTAGCCACGCAGCCCGTCCCACCAACTGTCCTTGGCACCACACCCTTGGCTACCACTGACCACTGCAAGCGCTGAAACTTATCTCCAGGGTGCTCCCATTGTTACGCAGAGCTCCTCTCCCATGTGTGCAGTGCTACTGAAACCCCCAGACACCAGCATCCTTCGAAGACCTCAAGGGTTGGTGAGGGTTTCTGTCCCGGGAAGCAGCTGCACGAATTTCAGCAAATCATTGGTAGATCACCCAAATGGCGACTTAGTGCTTAAAGGGCAACTCTGGGGGTTTTTCGAACATTTTGAATTGATAGTCACGTCACATTCCTTAAAGTTCTTCCTCTTCACGAGTCATACCATTTTGAAAGAACATAAGTGGCAAACCGAAACACAGTCCATTACCAGGGACGTGATGCAGCGATGACATCACAAACTTTACTCGAAAAACACTTGTACACACATTGAATGGCTGAAGTAGCTACTGAAAACAATGAATCCTTTCACAAAATGCCTGAGACGACCTTACACAAGCCTGAAATTTTTGTTAATGAAGTGGGGAGTGGGTATTAACGTGCGGAAAATGTTTGTGATGTTGAATACATAGTGTTGTCATAGAAATAATGTGCACTGCAGTTATAGAAATAAGAAACTTTAAAACCAATTTGCGCTAGAATAAATTGTGGCATGGTTGCCAGGCTTGGTGGAAGAAGTGAGGAATGAGAGAAAAACCTATAGTATGAGCTTGATAACCTTGAAAAACTGCAGGAGCAGCCCTTTAACAGTAGTAAAAAGAATGCTTATGTGGATGCCACCCTTCAGATGTAGTCTTTGTGTCTACAGCTTGGCTGTGCTCAAGGACTGCAACGTAGCCTGCAAGCAAGCCAATGCTCTGCTGTAGATGGCAACAAGCTCATCCTAGTAGCATGGGCGTCAGTGACCACAGAGTGCCACACCGCTCACCAGTACAGCTCAGTGTTGCCATTGTGAGGTATCGTGACTCAGCAGAAAACAGTCTTGACAAAAGGCTTAATGGCATGGCACCCCTCAAGCAATGCTTACATCTACATAGACAGTTTGGTTTTGAATGGCTCTTCAGTATCTTCATCACAAAAAAATTGATGCAGGAAATTTACCCGTCTTCCTGACAAGAACATGGAGCTAGAATAGACAGTGGTTGATCTGGGAGAGCTGGATATTTTTTTTTCAAGGGACGCAGCCTTGCCATGGTTGCTCCGTAGTGTGTACAAGAAACTCGGTTGGCTCCCTGGAGCTCTGACTCTCTGGCGGTTCCTTCCTTGGATACGCCCTTGAGGGCTACCAGCTTGGGTTGTTGAGCCCGCACACTTCTTTGCTCACAGACCCCTATTCTCTGTTATTATACTTAGTGGGATGGACGGGTCCCCTCATCTTGCTTTTCCAGTCCCACCATAGCATTTGTCCCTGCATCAGCGATGCAGGCAGAGGCTCTTTCTCTTCTTGTTTGTTTATTGGTTGCACTATATGTCGGTCCCACTCTGCCTCCCACCCCCTGGCATGGGCGAGGGAACTTTTGTTTTTATTTCTTTTTTGCTACTCTGGACACAGTATCTGTCTTCTAGCTCTCGTGCCTTCATGTTTCCGCGTTGCTGGCACTGTGAAGTGCTACCAGTTAGCGCAGCTCACCATCCTTGTCAGTCTCGTCTTCCATGTCAAAAGTGTGCAGCTTTTCTGCCATTGTAGCATACTTTTCTTTAGCATACTCGGTGCCAGAAAACACAAGATTGGATGAATACATTTCATCATCACAATTTCAGAGATGTCATTGAGGTCTAGGAGAAAGATCACTTAACTGTGCGATGTCAGTGCACGTTAAAGAACCCCAGGTGGTTGAAATTTCCGGAGCCCTCCACTATGGCGTCTCTCATAGCCTTAGTCGCTTTGGGACGTTAAACCCCATAAACCAACCAACCAACCACTTTGCATTTGTTTTTTTTTTCTGTCAAGAGAGTAGCTGGAGGGCATTTAGTAAGAAATTATGGCCTTCCTTACACCTTTGAAACTACAGTGTCATTTCAGTGTATTTAACCCATTCAGGTGTCTTGTACACAATTGTGTAAGCGGTAAACTTGCAGCTTTTTCTGAGAAACTGAAGCACTTAACAGTGATTTCATTATTTCAGTCAAATTGAGCACCCTTCATGCAAATAAGTTGCTTTTTTGTACCATGTAGCGAATGCAGTAGATAATATTTCACATAAGTGTGAGCGAGGTAGTACTTTGTCCGCCGTTTTTGTGCAGACAGATTTTGCCGCGAGTGAAAACGTCGATGGTTTTTGTTCAATTTCGAGCGTAATGTGAATCTTCGAAACTCAAAGCGATTCCACGATCCCTAGGGTGTTTACCTGACACATGAGAACATTTCGATGTTATTATTTCTAACAAATCTGACACTTTGTACAGAATTCTCCACATCGTTGTAAAAATTAATCGGCTGGTCTTTCACATTCGAAAACTAACAAATTCCCTTTCTTGAGGCCTGAATATACTACTTAGGTGCAAAAATAATTGATTTCAGTAAAAACAAAAAATGGCGCCTGAAAGGGTTAAAGCTGTGAGTAGCCAAAGGCTGCACTCTGCCCTGCCACCATTCAAGATTGTGGTGCTTATGCATTAGCTCAGTTTCAGTCGCTTTCCTTGAAGTGCTTTCTCTCCAGCATTTGTGTAGCATTTTGAAAGCTGTGTTATTCCCTAATTTAAGTTGCTGAGAAATTCTGGCATGGTGTTCATCAGGTAAATTTTCAGTGCTTATCAAATCGAAGGAAGATCATGGTTGGGGTATTCGTTGGAGCGTCCCTTATTAATGCGCTAGCATTAGAAAGTGGCAACCCACCCTCCAGGCTACAAACGAACTTTGTATACTGCCTCGGATATAATGAGCCTTAGTATGCCACCTTGGACATAACGAAACTTAGTATAATGACTTTTTTGTGTTTACCTCGAATGTACCGAACCTAAGTATGCCACCTCAGTTATAATGATTTTCGTGTGTTGATCACAGGTATAACAAACTTTTGTTATACCTGTTGGAGAGAAATAACTAGAGGAATGAGAATGGGGTGGAGCACATATGGCAGGTTCTCTCAGATAATGAATGGCAGTTTACCAATATCCCTCAAGAGAAAAGTATACAACAGCTGTATCTTACCGGTACCGGTAGCAGGGAGCGGCAGAGAGGTAGGTGGGCGGATGAAATTAAGAAGTTTGGGGGGATGTGGTGGCCGCAACTGGCGAAGGACAAGGTTAATTAGAGAGATATAGGAGAGGCCTTTTTCCTGCAGTGGGCGTAGTCAGGCTGATGATGATGATGATGATGATGTATGCTATCTTGGATATACGAACTTAAGCATTCCAAGTCGGATGTAATGAAATTTTGTATCTTTACCTTGGATGTAACAAACTTAAGGTGTTTGTTGATCTTGGATATAATGAGCCGAAGTGTACCACCTCGGATATAATGTATGTTTCATTCGTAATGCACTCAAACAATCGACCGAGGATTGCCTAAGAGCTTTCTTGAGTAAGCAAGATACCACAGTGCAGCCAGACATTATACTGAATCCTGTGGCTATGGAGACTGCAATAATTTGTAGCTGAACCAGTTAACATTAACAAATGCTGGTTGTAGAAGTGGTGTGTCAAACCAGAATCTTGCAAAAGCTGCTGCCAGGTTATAGGCTAGGAAAGTAAGGTATAGCAATACATAAATTATAATAAGTCATGCTTAGAACAACCTTTGAGCTGTATTATGTGAAGGTCCTTTATGATTTTGGGGTTGCCCAGCCTTCGCAATCGTTTGGTGTGAGGTGGCTCATGTGCAGTGTGTCTAAAGAAGTAAGGCCGTTTTACTTCCTGGAACATCTCTCCCTTGGCATAGCGCATTTTTCAAAAGAAGGCACATTGCACTTCTGTGCCTCAAAGTTTGGCACAGAACCATCCGCTATAAGGGGTGAGCAGAAGGGCTGTTGTTCTGCCATGAAAACTCTTGCACAGGGCCTGCTCTTGTGCTAAAAGCATCGTAAGAAATAGTGCTACTTTAATTAATTTAGTGGTGGAGTAGAGTGTGCTTAGGTAGTTCAGCTTGGCCATTTAGTTTGCATATGTGTGAGATGTATTTTAAATGCAAGTTAGATCCTTTCATTGTGCTTTTCTGCATGTTCCAGAACACAACAAGATGTCAGTGATGCTTGAGGTGATGCATGCCAGTCTCTGTTCAAATGGAAGGCTGTGCCCTTGAGTTGATGTGGCACTGGTGTCACTGTAGGCAGCTCTCCCACAGTGCTACACAAAGTTTCATGACTGTCAAGAAAGATGAGGGGAGTACACTTGAACGTTGAAGCATCATCTGCTGACATAAATCTCGCATGCAATGCCTACCTTCTGTTGGCATCATATCATGTGGCTTCAGTTAACCACAGCAGCTTAGAATCAGCCCCGGTTGTCTCTATACTGGAAAAAGCGTTCTGTCGTCTGGCACTCCTTCATGTTTGCCCCAGAGAGAGTCTGTTGTCAGAGATGACTATAAAATTAGTGGTATATTATGGTAGACTTTTCACTGTGCTGACAATTGCAAGAGCAGAACTAGCAGTTTTGGCTGGAATTTTTTTTTTAAATTGACAAGGAAAGTCAAGGCAAAGCTGAGGGTGGTGCCACGCTGTGTTCAATGTTCGTAGCTGTGGAAGTAGTTAGGCTGCGTCGCGTGAAGTAGGCATACTATATTTCATAGGTTATTTTTGTTGCCAAACACCTCGGGTGCATTGTGTTATGTTTTAGTAAAAGTTTATTGACGTTACATACTACAAGCCAGAGCGGCCATGGCGAGTTCCCGCGCTTTTTTGTCCCTGCCCGGTTCCCCCAGTGTCCAAGCCCTGGACTGGACACCCACACAGATACTGCACAGCACACGTAGGGGCGCTAGCTACAGGTTTAAAAATGTCATACATAACACGCCCCTTTTTAAAAAAACAAAAAGTTCACAACACAAGGCGGTGTTCAGGCTTTCTGGGTTTTGTCATTCACGAAATCTTGCTGGCTTAACTACCCGCTGACCTGTGCAAGTATGGTACACGCTAGAAGAAACTGCTCATGGAGGTGATGATGCGGCTGGTGTGGGGGATGTTGGTGAAGCCAGCTGAGCAGGTGGAGGCTGAGGTGATGCAGGCTGAGGCCATGGATGGTGAGAGAATGGAGTTATGTCATAGTTCTCTGGAGAAGCCAGTGGCACTGGAGCAATGCCAAATAAAGGTCTAATGTGGTAACGGTTCCGACAATACATGGCACCTTCTGGTGTGACGACCAGATATGATCGGTGCTGTGGGCCAACTCTGTGTATACTTCCACGCATCCACTGACCTTGGCGTCTGAACCACACTTTGGGCAATAGGGAGAACTAGGGTTGTATGTGATGTCCCAAGAAGCGAGAAACTCCTGGAACTGGGTAGCATTGAATGGCGGTCCATTGTCACATACGAGTTCTTCCAGGATGCTGAAACGGGCAAATACTGCTTTGAGAGCAGTGATAATGGCTTCAGTGCTTGTTGATGCCATTTGTTGCACCTCCACATACTTGCTGAAGTAGTCGACAATTAGCAGGTAGGTAGATCTGTTGAAATGAAAGAGGTCCATTGCAACCTTCTGCCACGGACGGTCAGGCAAAACACGCTCAGCCAGAGGTTCATACTGGTTTTGTCGCTGGTGTCGCTGGCAGTGATGACAACGTTTAATCATCTCCTCAATGTCTGCGTTCATGGACGGCCAATATAGGCTTTCTCGAGCCTTATTCTTGCATGAAACTATGCCACGGTGTGCTTCGTGAAGTCTCAGTAAGGCATCTTGCTGACACGTGACAGGCAAGACAAGTCGCTGCCCTCTCAATATAAGGCCATCACATACGTGTCGTTCATCTTTGCAATGGGCAAACGGTTTCACTGCTGTTGGAAGCAATGTGTCACGTGTAGGCCAACCTTCTTTGATGTGTTTCAACACCTGTTGCAAAGTGCTGTCCTCAACAGTTGCTTTTCGGATATGTTCCAGCTTTGACGTTGAAGCGTTGACTACCACACAACTAGCCAGACACTCAGCGGGTTCATACTTCTGCAAAGAACTTGCACTGTCAGGTGCTCGTGAGAGCGCATCAGCTGCTATGAGTTCTTTCCCTGGAACATATGTTAGCTGAACATCATACCGCTGGAGTCTGAGTAGAAGACGCTGAAGCCTTGGGGTTATCTTGTCAAAGTCCTTTTGTTGCAGACCAATCAGAGGCTTGTGGTCAGTTTGTACCACAACACTCCGTCCATATGTGTAAAAATGGCAACGTTCACAGGTAAAGACTATAGCGAGCAGCTCTTTTTCGATCTGGGCATATTTTTGCTCTGCCACAGTGAGTGCAGCTGAGGCATAGGCTACTGGATGATTTTCCTGTAGGAGTACCGCACCAACTCCGTATGTGCTTGCATCCGCTGAGACCACAACCTCCTTTGATTTGTCAAAGAAGTGAAGGACAGGGGTCTTAGAGCTGAGGTGCTTGATTCTGCTGAACTCTCGAGTCAGGTTGTCATCCCAGTGCCAAGGAACGTCATTCTTTAACAGCTGCCTGAGACATGTAGTTTCCTTTGATGCATTTGGCACAAATTTGGTAAGGTAAGTCACCATACCCAAAAATCGGAGGAGTTCAGTCTTGCTTGTTGGCACTGGCATTCCTAAGATAGCACTCACTTTTGCAGCATCTGCTTGCAGACCCTCTGAAGTGATCTGATGTCCCAGGAACTGCAGACTAGGCTGTGCTAGCTGACCCTTCTTCTCATTAAGCTTGAGATTGTGTTTGCGAGCTGTTAACATGACGAGCTGCAGCTGCTCCATGTGTTGCTTCATAGTCTTGGACGCTATCAGAATGTCATCAAAGTATGGGTAAACACCCTCAATGTTTGCAAACCTATCATCCGTGCAACGCTGCAAAAGTTCTGGAGCATTTTTCAGTCCAAATGGTAGCCGCAGGAAATGGTACCTGCCCCAAGGGGTTGCGAACGTACACAAGTAAGAGCTTTCTTCAGAGAGAGTAAGCTGCCAGAATGCAGATTTGGCATCAAGCAGGCTGAATACAGTGCACCCACATAAATGAGCAAACAGTTCCTCTTGCGTTGGTATACGGTAGTGCTGGCGCTTGATAGCACTGTTTAGATGCCTGGGATCGAGGCAGATTTGTAAGCTGCCATCTTTCTTGGGTACAATTACCAATGGGTTCACCCGGTCTGTTGGCTTCGTGACTTTTGTGATGATAGCATCCTGCTCCATATTCTCGAGCTCTGCTTCTGCAATAGTAGGAGTTGCACTATCTTGCAGCACAATGCTGACAGTTCCTGGAAGCTGGCCAATCCCAGTGAACACATCTTTGAAGTCCTTAATGATGTCTTGAGCTGTGACATCGTCAGAACCACGCTGAGGAGTACCGGCTGCATTTCCTGAAGAGGCGAGATGATGAAGTCGACGAATCAGCTGTAGCTGCTGGCATGCCTCAGCACCAAGCACAGGGAACACATCAAGGTCTACGACAAGGTACTGCAAGTTACAGCTGAGGTTTTGTGTTTTTGTCTGCAGAGTGCACTCATCGCTGACCAGCAGTCGATCACCTGTATACGTAGACACCCTGATGCAAGTCGAATGCAGCATTGGTTGATCACTCCACTGTTGAAGCACATGCTTTGGAAGAATATTCACGTCAGCCCCGGTATCAAGCTTAAACGTCACCTTGTGGTTGTGGATGACGAGTGTAGCTGTCCAGTCCGATGTTTTGAGAGTACTGCCCGCTGTCAGCTCCCCAAGAAAGAAGTCATCCCGCTCAAGCGTCGACACGTTGTGCGATGGTCTAGTCTGCGTCTGTTGATCATCACAGTCAGCTGGTCTAGCTGGTCTTGCTCTCCTCTGACGGCACATTACTGCAAAATGTCCAAACTTGCCACAGCGAAAACAGTGCATTCCATATGCCAGACAGTTGCGCGGCGGATGATTGCTCCCACACCTCGAGCATGAGAGTGTAGTCGGGGTCGGCGTGCGGCCTTGTTGCGGCGGTGGCGGACGTCGGTCATTCACGGGCTGGTGGCGTTGACAATTACTGGCCCGCCGACTGTTGCAGCAAAGTGCGTCCACCTCTATCTTTGGTTCAGTCGCCTGAAGATCTTGCAAGTGCTTTTTTGAAATCTCGGCAGCTTTGCAGATTGTGATGATGTGTTCCAACGTTAAGTCGTTTTCGCAGAACAGGCACTCCCGAAGCGCAGAGTCCCGAATGCCCACGATGATTCGATCACCAATCAGTCGATCCGCTATGCTGGCAAAATTGCAGCGCTTGGCTTGAATTCGCAGTTCAACTACGAATTCGTCGATTGACTGTCCCACCTGCTGGGTCATGGAGTTGAAAATGGCGGTGGCTTGAGTAGCGCTCCTGTAAGGCTTATAAAGGGCGTCGAACTTGTCAAGAATGTACTCGACTTCATCCACTGGTTGTCCGTCTGGTTGCGTAGGAGGCGGCGGGAACGTTTGATATATTCGTCATGCTTGTGGGCCAAGAATGTGCAGAAGTTTGGCTTAGCTGCGTGCTCACAAGCTTGCTTATATATGCTGTACGACGAACGCCATTCTTCCCAGGTCGTCGCTGGGTCGTCTGTCGGCTCAAACGGTGGCAGTTGCTGCAGAAATACACCGGCCATGTTGCGCTGCTTGCTGCGGAGTCGTTGCGGAGACTAGGCGTTGACTTTCACTTCTGACACCATGTTATGTTTTAGTAAAAGTTTATTGAGGTTACGTACTACAAGCCAGAGCGGCCATGGCGAGTTCCCGTGCTTTTTGTCCCTGCCCGGTTCCCCCAGTGTCCAAGCCCTGGACTGGACACCCACACAGATACTGCACAGCACACATAGGGGGCGCTAGCTACTGGTTTAAAAATGTCATACATAACACATTGATTTTTTTTTCTCTTCCAACTAGCTGACATTAGCTGACAATGACATTGCTATCGGCAGTACTGCTGCTGGCAGAAAATGGTACAGATGTATACAGTATATATCCCCAGCCTTATTTTATTGCTAGTTGTTTTGAAAACTACCTTAGTGCCTTCAACTTTATTTTAAAAAAATACCATGTCACATTCATTATTGCCATTGAGTGTTGCCTTGGCAGTGGGTAGCTCGTGTCTGTAAAATTAGTGTGTGCAGATGCTGACTGCCACGTGCAGCAACGTTCCCATGTCGAAGAAGTGTTTTAAACATTTTACTGGGTTTCTTATTATCACAGCTGGGCATACATTTATTTGGGCGAAAAGTTTTTGATTACAGGTAAGAAAACATGGTTGATATAAGTCAGTACTCTGTCCCAATAACACTACCGCGATGAAGCAAATTTCCAGCTGCCACATGTTGACACTGTGGCAAACACTGGAAAACAGGCTAGCACAAGTGTCACACAATTTTCCAGTCTTACCTGGAGGTAAAGCTGGCAGTGCTGCATTTCATCCACCATTGAGAGGCACTGGAGTGTCAGGAGGATGAGGTTTCGTACTTTGCTTTGGCTGCTGTTGTGCAAAAAATGTGGATTCAACTGTAACAATGTGACTCTTCTCACGGCAAACCTCAAACAAATACTGTGAAAGCTTCTATTCCAGCCCAGTGCCAAACTTTTACTTGTGTTCAATGCATTGAAAAAGTGAAGAACAAAGTTTTGAAATAATCTGTGCCCAGAGGACAGCATAGCGGTGTAACTGCCAATGTTGAGGTACAATCCATGCTTTCAGCCTAACACTGGACAAGCCAAAAACAAAACCTCTCCTTCTGGCATCCCGTGGTGGATGAAGTGTTCGTTAAGAGACTGGATAGTGACAAATGATTGTACATATCAGTGATAGGGTTTTTGCCATTGCGTATTAGGTGCGCCTGTTCAGTGTTTGTGAGTGATAGCAAACAGGAGTACTGCGAGAGGGGTTCAGTGATGCCTGGGGGATGGCTGGCCGCTTGTGCAGGTGGTGGCGGCGGAGGAGGACCACTCGGTGCTGCAGCGTCCCATCGAGCTGGGCGTGCAGGGCGTTCGCCAGATCGTGCAGTGCATGGCTGGCGGCAGCCGTGAGGTTAAGGACGTCCTGCTGAATGAGTGCAATGTGCTGTTCGAGTGCAAGGTGTGCCAAAGCCTGTTCCGGAGCCTTGCCAACCTGTTGGCCCACAAGCGCATCTACTGCACCCAGCACCTGTGCAAGGCCATGCCACTGTGCGCCTTCACGTCACCCCTGCCCATTGAGCAGCAGAAGCAGCCGCAGGTACAGCTCGCGGCTATTGCAGCCGCCACGAACGCCGTGTGCCAGGGCCGCTGCGAGCCCAACCAGAGCCCCAGCAGCGCCTTGGTGGAGGCACAGAGCGGAGAACAGCAGCTGGGCCGGGGCCCCTCGTCGAGCCAGGCGTCCTTGTCGCGCACCAGTTACCTGTCGTCACGCAGTGACTGTACCCAGCGCCTGTGTGACGCCATGCCGCTGTGCGCCCTCACCTCACCCGTGCCCATCGAGCAGCAGAAGCAGCCGCAGGTACAGCTCGCGGCTATTGCGGCCGCCGCGAACGCCGTGTGCCAGGGCCGCTGCGAGCCCAACCAGAGCCCCACCAGTGCCGCGGTGGAGGCACAGAGCGGAGAACAGCAGCTGGGCCGGGGCCCCTCGTCGAGCCAGGCGTCCTTGTCGCGCACCAGTTACCTGTTGTCACGCAGCGACTGTACCCAGCACCTGTGCGACGCCATGTCGCTGTGCGCCCTCACGTCACCCGTGCCCATTGAGCAGCAGAAGCAGCCGCAGGTACAGCTCGCGGCTATTGCGGCCGCCACAAACGCCGTGTGCCAGGGCCGCTGCGAGCCCAACCAGAGCCCCACCAGTGCCGCGGTGGAGGCACAGAGCGGAGAACAGCAGCTGGGCCGGGGCCCCTCGTCGAGCCAGGCGTCCTTGTCGCGCACCAGTTACCTGTCGTCACGCAGTGACTGTACCCAGCGCCTGTGCGACGCCATGCCGCTGTGCGCCCTCACCTCACCCGTGCCCATCGAGCAGCAGAAGCAGCCGCAGGTACAGCTCGCGGCTATTGCGGCCGCCACGAACGCCGTGTGCCAGGGCCGCTGCGAGCCCAACCAGAGCCCCACCAGTGCCGCGGTGGAGGCACAGAGCGGAGAACAGCAGCTGGGCCGGGGCCCCTCGTCGAGCCAGGCGTCCTTGTCGCGCACCAGTTACCTGTTGTCACGCAGTGACTGTACAAAGCGCCTGTGCGACGCCATGCCGCTGTGCGCCCTCACCTCACCCGTGCCCATCGAGCAGCAGAAGCAGCCGCAGGTACAGCTCGCGGCTATTGCGGCCGCCACGAACGCCGTGTGCCAGGGCCGCTGCGAGCCCAACCAGAGCCCCACCAGTGCCGCGGTGGAGGCACAGAGCGGAGAACAGCAGCTGGGCCGGGGCCCCTCGTCGAGCCAGGCGTCCTTGTCGCGCACCAGTTACCTGTCGTCACGCAGCGACTGTACCCAGCGCCTGTGCGACGCCATGTCGCTGTGCGCCCTCACGTCACCCCTGCCCATTGAGCAGCAGAAGCAGCCGCAGGTACAGCTCGCGGCTATTGCAGCCGCCACGAACGCCGTGTGCCAGGGCCGCTGCGAGCCCAACCAGAGCCCCACCAGTGCCGCGGTGGAGGCACAGAGCGGAGAACAGCAGCTGGGCCGGGGCCCCTCGTCGAGCCAGGCGTCCTTGTCGCGCACCAGTTACCTGTCGTCACGCAGTGACTGTACCCAGCGCCTGTGCGACGCCATGCCGCTGTGCGTCCTCACCTCACCCGTGCCCATTGAGCAGCAGAAGCAGCCGCAGGTACAGCTCGC
The DNA here is from genome assembly GCF_055824585.1 of Amblyomma mixtum. NCBI lineage: Eukaryota > Metazoa > Arthropoda > Arachnida > Ixodida > Ixodidae > Amblyomma > Amblyomma mixtum. The sequence continues at coordinate 238,174,585 of NC_143014.1, read as the reverse complement.
GGTAATTGCGGCCGCCGCGAACGCCGTGTGCCAGGGCCGCTGCGAGCCCAACCAGAGCCCCACCAGTGCCGCGGTGGAGGCACAGAGCGGAGAACAGCAGCTGGGCCGGGGCCCCTCGTCGAGCCAGGCGTCCTTGTCGCGCACCAGTTACCTGTCGTCACGCAGCGACTGCGACCTGTCGCGCCTGGCGTGCTTGAGCTGCGACACGACGTACACGTCGGTGAAGATGCTCTACCTGCACATGGTGTCGCTGCACTCAACCAAGCGGCGCTACCCGTGCCCGCTGTGCCGCGCCAGCTTCATGCAGATGTGGGGCGTCACGCGGCATCTGGTGAGTGTGCACGGCCAGACCAAGGAGCAGATCGTCAAGCTGCGCGACAGCATCTGCGGCAACATCCAGCTGCGCAAAAGCCGGCTCCAGCACATGGTCGACTGCCTGCTGCGCAACAACGGGGCGGCCGCTTGCGGACACTGCGGCCGTCGCTCGCGCACCTGCCGGCTGCCAGACAGGCCGGCGGCAAAGAAGGCCACCCGCAAGGGTGTGTCACGCCGACGGGGAACCCCCGCTGCGACGGTGCCAAACAGCACTGCCAACGGTGCGGCCGAAAATAGTGGTGAAAACAGTGCTGCAGCGATGCCGCCGTCGGCCAAGACTCCTCTGCAGCACGGTGGCAGCAGTGCGACCCCGAGCGGTAGCAGAGCCTGCATCAAGCGTATCTCGCCGGCCATGGAGCGCAAGATATTGGCGATCATCGATTACGACCGTCTGGCGTGCCTGCGCTGCAAGCAGCTATTCTCGAGCTTCTCGAGCCTGCGGCGCCACGCGGCCATGGATTTGGGCTACAGCCGGTGCAAGTTTATGCATTGGAGCCATGAATCGGACAGTCAGACCGACTGCCGCAGCCACGTGCAGCGCGTGCACGCAGACGCGGCCCATGACGCCGAGCGCATGATCGTGCAGGTGCCGGGTGAGGAAAGGGGTGGTCACCCAATGGACACCTTCGCCTCGACTTGCTCTCCACGCTCATCACCCACTCGGGTGCCTACCCGAAGAGGCCGCCACCGCTGGAACCTCAGAAGTAGGGAGGGGGGCCCGCGCAATGGCTACACCCGCTCCGGTCGCAGATTCGCGGACCCCGCACTTCGTCGAGGGACGCATGAAGTAGCCTGAGTGCTGCCTCTCGATCCATTGTGTGTGCAGCTAGATATTTCAATTATTTATGGTTCGCATGCTGCGCCCATCTTACACCGGTTAGTGGGACTGTTAGTGGTCACAGTCGCCACCTGTTGATTGTGTAGTCGGCTTCCGGTGCATGGAGGTTCATGGCCTGAACTGCTGCAATCTCGGTGAAAGAACTGCCAGTGAAATATAATATTACGGGCACACTTGAAGCCCGATTTTACGAAGTTTTTGATCCGACATTTAGCCATCTTGTTTATTGTGTTCATTGTTGTTGTTTATTGTGTTACAAGCACCTGAACTGATCATCAAAGCTCAACATAAAAAGTTCATGGCTTGGAGTTGAAATCCTTTCATCGTCTACGCCAGTTGAGATCCTGTCTCGACTGCGCCAGTTGAGTTTCCCCTTCAGGTGGCGATGTGGGGATGCACTTGATGATGATGAATAGATGGTTCGGACTTGCAAACAATCACGTTACTCGATGGCGGGACAAGAAGGTTAACTATTTATTAACACATGAATAAACGAGAAGAAACAAACAAGGAGGAAAGTATTTACAACATGACTGAACCGTTGGTTACACGAAATCAGCCCCCGACGCGCGTCGCGCCGTGTGTCTGCGGTGCGTCTGTTGTGCGTCCGCGGTTCAATGAATTTGATCACCCTTGGCGCCGCAGAAAGTTCAGCGAACTTAACACTTGGTATGTACAACATTTGTCCAATACATAGAGCCGGAGGAGTTAGCTTCTAAGCCATGTAGGGGGTTCTAGTAGCATCCGTAGAAGTCCTAACTTTCGGAGGTGCGGGGCCTTCCTTTCACCTTCAAGCAATTTGCAACGCTGTCAGTGCATGACAAGCCACATCACGAGACCTATATATGGTAGGGTACAACTCAAGTCTGCAGTGAAGCTCCACCCACATTCAGGGTCGCCGAACAGAAGTCCTTTTTTCTTTTATTGTTATCTAAATGAGAACCTCTCACAAGGACAAATCAAAAGCTCATTGATTCCTCTGGCTTTTTTTGTACAGCCGGACATAAAAAAGCTGATTTTGTTCACTGTTGCATTTGGTCAGCAGAGTAATACAAGATGCCGCGGACCGTTACCAGTGTGAGCAACTGTTGTTTTTTAAAGTTGTATCCTCATATGGAAAGAAACCCCTTGTGCTGCTTGCTTTCAAAGGTGTCTGTACCATGCAGGGTCACAGACATAAGGCACACAGACTGCAGTTTCATGGAGGTTTTCGGGGCAATAAAATGGGGCTGGAATCATGCATTGCTTCAATGAGCTGATGGCTGAACAGCACGTGTTGCGTGATTATGGTTGGAATGATATCTTGCCTCATATAGATAGGATTAGGCATGATATTGCTGGTTTAACGACGAAATGTAATTTTATTTAAACACCGAAAGCTGCATCAAACGAGACCAGGCAACGTTCTCGGTACTGCAGTGGAACTCGCTGAATTCGAACGTTCGGTTTATTCAAAATGACTCTTTGGTACCGTTAAAATCACATGTATTTCTCTGGAAGAAAACTGCCGTAATCTGAACGCATGAGTGTAGCACAGTTGATTCGAAAGGGCTGCGCAGACAGACTGGTGAAGCGAGGCATTGCAGCCATGTAGAAGGAGAAACTCGGGAGGGAGCGTCGTGACGATTTTCAAGCCTAGTCAGAAAAAGAAAGGGAGAAAGTGGGTCACCCACGTGGCTGCCTGTAGCACATTTTATTAGCCATGGCCGGCTGGCGCGTAGGGACGACTTTGGTGTGCCCGGAAACAGAAGAAGCAAAGAGAACGACTTCAGCGTCTTGTTTCGATCAGTATCCCGATATTTCCGACACCGCATTGCTAGAAGGAATTTTTGGATTCCTTTCCACATGGTGTACCCCAGCATATGACCACATGTCATGCTTGTCAAATATACCGATTCTCATAAATTTTGCTCAAGTATGCTGCCGCTCTTCAGTACATCTGACATAAAAAAAATTCATTTTAAGTGAAGCATCTTTTTTGTGTGTGGATGATGGAATGGTAGAACAGCTGGAATGCTCGTATGACGGCGGCTCATGTGAATGCGTTTATAGGCAGCCGTGCATGAAATGTGGCGTGTGGGTTTAAACGTCTGAAGCCACATGTGGTGCTGAGGGACGATGCCGAAGTGAAGGGTTCCGGGTTAATTTATACTACCTGTGGCTCTACAGTCGGCGTTAGGCAAAAAGTGAAGACGGGCTTTTGTCACAGTGCTGTGCCAACGACCAGTAAACGAGTAGAGGGACCACAGCAGGGAATTATTAGTTGGAGGAATAGGGGAATAGTGAGGAGCCAGCATTTGTGTGCAAGACAATATCCCCAGGCGTTATTCTGCGCATGCATACTGGCGTTCCGCTGTTCACCTATCCACTCAACCTATAGGGTTTGGGACGAAAGGCACGCATAAGCACAGACAGTGTCTGCCTTTCATCCTGTTGCCTTTGTGCAGTTTTACTCGTTCACTTCAAATGTTCGTATAGGGTTCCTCTATTCTAAAATTTCCTAATAACTTGGTCAATTACTGTTGCAAAACCTTCTTCACCCTCAACCGCCATGCCTTGATCACCCCCTTTTAATGTGGCAGTATCGGGAGGGTGATGAAGGCGAAAACTGTCTATCGGCGCCTGTGTGAAGCCTCTGCTTGTTCGGTGCTGTTTAGGGGAATTTGCCGTTCTCCACGTGTCAACCGTTTCCCTCTATACTTAGGGGAAAAGAGAGAGACACTGGACACAGGTTGACTAAGCAGGAAATGACTTCGATAACAGCAGGTCTACATACATAATATGCAGCCTCATGAAGAACTGTGTGTGTGCAAAAATGAGGCTTGCGGGAGCTATTCTCGCATTACTGGGGAAGAGCAACCTAGTTAGAAGTTAGCTAATAGCAAACAGCAATAAGAAAATTGGTGGCTCAAAAGCAGGGCAGTGGCGTAAGGTACAAGCTCAGTATTAACAGTTGTATTTAAACAGATATGGTGAATTTATAAACAGTACTGTTAAGTTCGACCGATTGTTTAAAGAAATATCAGAAAAAAAACGAGCATGGTGCCAACTGCCACCACCCCGTTTCAAAGGGGACGCTCCTAACTTCCTTCTTTCGTTAGAGCTTCGCGATCGCTTGTCCCGCGCTGTTCGTAATGCTATTCACGGAGCGGCGATCCCGTGAACCTCCTGGTGTCAGATGTTCCTTGGGTGAGGTGAGTTTTCACATTCAGCGCAAAGGATCATGGGAAGGTCGTCTGCTACCGCTTCTTCTGGTTCCGAATTTCTCCCCCAGCTCGCCTGCCTCACTGCACTTCACACTGTTCCTACTTCGAGTTATTGATCAATTCGCTCTCGCCCTACCATAAGCTTGCCGTCCCGGTTAGCTCAGTTGGTAGAGCGACTGCTCCGGTGAAGCGGTGGTCCCGGGTTCGAACCCCGGACCAGGACGAATTTTTCTTTAACTACGAAGTCTCTGAGAAAGCTGTATAGCTTTCCTTTCTAGCCGTATGGCTGCGCTTGGGTGGATGCCAATGAGTATTTACTCCCTTATTACAAATCTACTCCACCTTGGGGGATTCCCCTAAAACATTTGACCTACAGTAAGTGTCTCTTGCAAATAGAGATTTACTGCTGGCGATTAGTTACAGCCATAGCAGTTTTTAAAGTTTTCAAAACGCAATTATCTTCGATGCTGTGCCTCAACGAATTTCGGCCTCTTCTCGCGACCCAGAAACCGATCAGCTCGGGAGCCCTCCCAGTAGCGCCCACCAGTGCACGTCCCTTCGGTGCGCTCGTGTCACGTGACATTCTCTGTACTCCCAGGGTATGAGCAGCAATCAGCGCGAGCATACAAAGAAAATGAGCAGGAAATATTCCGCCGCAAATTCTTCTCTGAAATGAACAGGTCAGCCTACAATCGTATATGTTTTGTTCCTTACTGAGCACACACTTTAGAGGAGAAGCAATGAGCTTAGATTGTACTAGAAGACAATGTCGCTTCTTGACACACTATACTTGCATGGGCGTCCGGAGGGGGGGCAAGGGGGGGCGGCTGCACCCCCCTGGAAAATCACTCCCTCGAACCGTGAGTGATGGCCGCACGCCAGGGGCGGTGGTGCGCTCAGTCAAAAGGGTAAAAGCAGCCCCGCATGGTCACATCTGCGAAATGCCGCGTCCGGGCGTGCGTCGTTCCGCCGTTTTCAAACCACGCCATCGTTAGCTCTACTGAAGGGCGACCTGTTCCAGACATACAGCGGCACCGGCGAGCATGTGTTTCGAGCCGCCTTGAGATGGGTGTCTGTTTCTTTGATCTCTAGAGAGATAGCGACACGGAGGCAGACAGTGCACGGGGCATCTTGTTTTCGCCTATCGTTACGCCGGTCACCGATGAATTCTTAAGGAGGGAAGGTAAAATCAGCCGTGTCCACCCCCGCTTTGTCGGGCTGCTCAGGGGCAAGCGGGCGATGAGTTGGCGCCGCCGCCGCTCGCTGTCTCCTCCGATCCACGGGTAGCGCAGTTCGGTAGAAGCGCCGCTTTCAGAATCTCCGGCAAAGGGGATTAGCTGCTTTTGTTCACGGCGACGCAGTCTCCCGAGGCGCCCCCACACCAGCGTTCTTTGCGTCTTCTGCGAAAACCAGCGCCTTTGGTCAACGCAGCCCGATGGCGCCTGCCTGGCTCGCCTGTCACCTCTGGCTGGGCCTCAAATCGCAACAGCGCCCATGTACTGTGCGTGTCAGTGCATGGTAAAGAGACCCAGGTGATCGACATTACCCGGAACTCTGTACTACTCCATCCCTCATAGCCTGAGTCGTTTTGGGGCTCTGAACCCCATAAAAACACAAAAACAAATTTTCCGACTGGAGTGGCGAGTGTCCCTTCCCCTCGGAAGTTGCGCGGCGTTCCTTTCACCCCCAAAGTGCGCATTCGGGGATACTGCGGCAAGTAAGCCCTTGCACGTGTGCGCGCCTCTGTGTTTGTGCTTGGGTGTTTTTAGTGGCCAGTTGTCAGCGAAGCTGAGAACAACCAAGACAGTGGACGAGAAAGCGACGAGCGGCGAGCAGTGTGCGTGCGGTTGCTCGACTGTGCGGATGCGCGAGCAAGATGGAGCGAGGTGTATGAAGCTGCGAGCGTGCATTTATCTTGTAAATAAGTTTTCGTTGTATATATAGTCATCTTTTGTTTACAACGTACGCGTTCAACAGTTTTTCCAATCAATGTGTATGATGAGTGTGCACCGAGAGCGTGTAATGAAGCACAGAAGTGAATTTATCACACGTGTAATTACGCAATTCGCCCAGAAAAATCCGAGGCGCCTACAGTGTCTGTGTAAAGGAAGACTGTCTGAGTGACTGTAGTTGCGTGTTTGTGAACATATTGTGCTGTGTGCTGGTCATCAATCCGGGTGAGTCGAGAACCCGTATGCAGCAAGACTGAGCACTCTTCTCCACGAAGTGATATAGCATCTTTTTGCATTTTTATTAATTTTAGTTGTTTCTTCGTTGATAAACTCCAATGTACCTCTCCTAGCCGCGCTTTAATTTGCTGTTTGTAATTTTTCTTTCATGTGTGCATTTTGTTTAATTTTTATTTATATATAAATAAATAAATTTACTCCGCAAATAGCGCCTTTCTGCTACGAACATACCCCCCCCCCCCCCCCCCCCCCCGGGGGCACCAACGGGGCCCCCCCCTGCAAAAAATTCTGCGGACGCCCTTGTATACTTGCTTCTTGGTCGGGGCAGCAGTTGACCACTCTGCCCGAACTCGCCACTACTCACTGACTGGGCACTCTGGTCCATGACAATAGGTACCCTGGTGTTGTGAAAGCTCCAGCAATGGAAAGGGGATTCAAGGAGCCCTCAACGTCTGTCCTACCATGACACACAAAAAGGCCTCACGATTTATGACATTCCTATAATGACAAAAATTATGTTCATAAAAGCGAGTCACTTCCCGTATTTACCGCTTAATCCTATTTTCAGCATTCCCGAGACGAACATCTAAAAGCACGGCTTCTATTCCTGCACGTTCGTTACTAATAGTACCTAACTTGCGGCTGTTCCGGCCGCATAACACATGTAACCAATCTCCATGGCGACTATTGCGGTTCTTTTTAAACACTCACAAGCGTGTCGACCGGCGCCTTGTTCAATCACTATTGTTCAAACACGCTACTGGTATTTCTGGAGTGGAACGTATGATGAAGCATCGCCCTACGCTTGGCAGCGGACCTAACCTTTCAACTTTGTATAATATATTTTCGGGGTGTGAACCTCTTCAAGGCACTCTCAGTATTGAACATGTCTCTCCCACGAATTCATAAACGCCAATTTTTTTCCACATATGTTTGTTTGCTTCCAATTCTTTTGCAAGTGCTACCATCTAGTATGTCACTAGAGAGCTTTAATTCCTAAGCTGAGCAGCGTACCGGCAGCTCCGTCCTCCTCACCTCACATATTCCATCCGATCTGTGTGCGCAAATGAGAGACATACACATCTGAATTGTTTACCTGGCAGTTTCTTCCAAGTTGTTTCGTGTAGCCGACATTCAGTTACAAACTCAAATAAGCCCTCGAGGAGGGCCATCTCAGTGGCGCTAAAGAAGGAGATTATGATTTATAACCTCTGCAAGCGCATCAGGCACACTCCAAATAGAAGTAAACCTCCTCGAATGAGAACGAGTTGATGCATCCGTCGAGTTTTATGCGGCGCCAAAACAGCGATTGAAACTATACTCTGATGATTCCGTCTCCGGTCACTATTGCAAGCTTGTCTTAACTTTGTTGCATTCCTTGTCCATGTGACACTCCACGGCCTGTACATAAACCGAAGTGAATGCGAGAGCCAGTGACATGCAATCACTGAGTGCTTTAAAAGGACAACGACCTCTATGCAAAATGGTCACCCCTAAGTAATATGCCAGTAAAATGCCATTAAAATTGTCACCACCATGTACTTATTTGAATTCTTTGGAGGTGCTACCGCAAAGAGGTGATTACATCTCATCGAACACAGGCTGTACCAAACCTAAAACGAGACAAAGATCATAATGACGCGCTGGAATAAAATTGTCGAAATGGACACAGATTGGGCTTTCAGAAAATGCGGCACGCCACGAATAACAAAGGAATGTTTTGATACTTTATTTTTGGATTCCTTATGGGGACCCAGATATGCAAACTAAATACAAAAAAAAAACAAGCCAGTTTTTCTCACATAATCGATTAAAAATTTCCGTTCATCTGAAATAATGGTGAAAATGTTCTGCAGAGAAAGCATGAAATCGAGGAGACCTCGGAGGTCTCCTCGATTTGGCTGCACTTTCTGCACTAGTTCACAAAAGTGCCGTGCCAGTGCAGTGCCAGTTCTTGCGGCGCGAGTGCAGCCTGACACTAGTGCTGTCGGTGCAGCGGCCAAATCGAGTGCGAAAGTGCAGAAACGTTCGTCTGCTGCGGCCTTGTGTCGGCGTTTTGTCGCGTGGTTTGACATATGCGCGGGATTGTGCTAGCTCTATTGAACACTGCGCATTTCTTCGAAGTGGCGCATCTCGTGGAGTGGCTGAAAAATTTGTTAATTCCAAAAGTGGTGAAGAATTTGACACCGTCCTTTCCGTTGCATTGTGCAAAGTTGCGCAGGCCGGTCGATCGTCACCGATTCAACGGGTACTTTGAAGAGGCAACAAACTTTGAATTCGAGAGGTTACTCAGACTTGCGCTCGAGACGACCTTTGAGAGTTCATACACGTGATCCGGGTTGTTGTCGTTCTATCGGAAAGTGACTGCCGCAATTACAGAAGGAAAGAGTTGCCTGATAACTAGGACTATATCTGAACTCAACAACTCGCGTTCACTGACGGCGACCTCAATGCCAGTCGTCCAGTCGATCGCTGCTGCAAGCGGAGGAGTCAGTACAAATACGTTGCGATCATCCACGTATTAAAAAAACATCTCACCATCTGCCTCTTATGCAAATGCTCCATCATGTAGCGAGTAATAATAATATTTACACACAAAATAGAGATGGTGTAAAGCAACATGCGAGGCTGGGCAGAAAGATGAGAACCCATACGTACTGCGCCATGCCAGCCAGTCGCTTACGCACGGACACGCACACACGCGCGCGCATACACACATGCACGTGCGCGCACTGTCATTTCAGCTGTTTAGTGGGCACGGTGCAGAAGCCGAGTGTAGCACGGCTATGCAGCCGTCTCAACCATGGTCTTAACGCCGCTCACTAAAACGGCCACGGAGCCGTCTGCTACGGAGCGCGCCAAGCACCTTTCACTTCTTGCACGAGAAGAGAACTCGCCGGTAGGCTAGTGCAAAAGTGCAGCAGAACTCGGGAGAACTCGTGCAGCACTACGTCAAATCGAGTGCCCAAGTGCAGGTGGCGCTAGCTGCACTGGTAAATCGAGGACGCGAGTGCAGCACCGCCTGAACTGGTGCAGAAAGTGCAGCCAAATCGAGACCACCGGCGACGTGCAAAAATCGGTGGCGAGCCCTGACGACCAGCCTCCTAGCAATGAAGGAGCATAGTGTGCCAGGCGAAGAGCGGACGACGACAAATGCCCATCAAGAAGCCCTCACCGGCGATTGCAGTGGAGGCCACGAGAAACGTATTTTCTGCTGTGTGTACGCCTCCCTTTGTCCGCTGAACTCATCGTGCTTAAAGGGGCTCTGATCCCGGCTGCACGCCTGAGCACAGCAGAAAGCGGCCGAAATGAGGCCTACGTCGTGGCCGTCGCAGTGTTACCCTTTGGTGGTGAGGTCGGGGTCCGCAGGTGTCCGAATTGAGACGTGGAGGGTATCACTGCTGCTGTACCCAACAGCAATAATCGTGCACCACATGCGCTTCCACTTGTCAACACAGTTCAGGCGCTCGGAGCGCCGCTGAGCCTGACATATTCCGTGCCGCTGTGCAGAAATGTGGATGACCTTATCACCGGGGGCAAGGTGACCAGGACGACACAGAGGGAACAAGTACCCAGCGGTATGAACTATGCGGAACTCCGCCTGAACGTCTAACTGCAGCTCATCAAGCAGTTCCAGGCACATCGGGAACTTGTGGTGAGGCAGGCAACAATGGTACTTCAATGCTTCACGACCCCAGGATATGACGGCGAGGTTGACGCCGGCAGTCGGAAGTTGAAGGAGGAAGACCGCAGCCAGAGGTCCCGAGTTGACCTCAAGCATGGTTGCGGGGCTGCCAGTGATGAAATCACTAGTTCCCTTGATGAAGTACACGATATGCTGCGCAAACGATTAAAGCACAGGAGCCTCAGTTACATGCTTACTCTGAACAGCACAAAAAGCGCCATTGAAGACATGACGCTGCTAAAGATAGCCCGATAAGGATCCAGCATCTCTTGCTTTATTTAAAAGGGTCCAGTGAGCTAACAAGTACAGATGCAGCCGTGCTATTCGTCAATAGCGTGCTAGGGTGAGTAAGGGCGGTTTAGCTTTTTTAAATAGCATTTCATTTGTTCCTTAAACAAGTACACAGTTAGGTATGAATTAAGGCAAGCTACCTGCTAAATATTTACGGCTTGAAGTACGCCGCTACGTCTACTTATGCATATTCGAAATTCGTAAGTATTTACCTCAGCCCAGCTGCCAAGCGCCGGTGAGAGGAATGACAATCGGACAAGTGATACAGTATAAATCTAAAGTAAAACTGTGTTCCGAAACTTATGCACATGTTCACAAGAGGCTTTATATACCACAAAGCCAGAACATCGCTCATGTTACCTAACATAAACACACAAAGGTTTTGAGCAAACCGGATGCGCAAGTGCTCGTGTTCACTTATCAAGACTTATAAGGACCTCACACAGTGTATTCATGATTGTAAAGCACCGCGACTGTCCCTGTACTTTCGCCGGGAATATAAAGAGTTAATGTCCGCCGATCGTGGATAAAGCTATTGGCGCTATTCGTTTTGCAAACGTTTCTTTATTTTACAATAAACCTTGGACGTCGCGACGGATAAAAACAATTCCGCACACCATGCTGTCACCATCGGTTATCTGTACAGTATTATTTAGCGCTTCTGATATACAGGCGGCTGTATGAAGGGTTTCCAAGAAATCTTAAAAAAAAAAAAACGCTTCCACGGATATCTCCAGGGGCCCGTTCACGGAAGATCACCCCATTGAATACCCCCAAAATAAATATAGATGCAGAAAGGGAGTCGCCTTGTCGAGGACACTATTTTCGCTAAAACTGCGGGTGTTGCAACGATAGTATACACTGCAGTATACCCTTAAAGGGACACTGAGGAGAGCTCTATTGATATTTTTTTATAGCAAAATCCGATAGTTCGGCATTTCATGGCTTAGTTGCCACTTGGCCGGCAGCGAAAGATGCATTTATTTCTAAGAAATTTGGATTCGAAGTTGAAAAAGTTTTTCCCGCCGCTCTGATTCAAACTTGGGATTTTCCTATGAAGACAGAGGACTAAGTAACGTGAAACATGACGTAACGCAGATTCCGTGATTTCTGGCCGCCAGCAGTGCGGCCCAGCAGCAGCCGAAAAGAAAGCTACCGCCGGCCGCACGTTGAAGGCATCTATCGGCTATTGCGGCCGTCGCTTCGTTTACGTTTGCACCAGCGTTTTTCCAGCGTTACAATGGATCCCGTTCTCGAAGTCGTCAACGAAGTTCTCGCAAATAGACACCTTTAGCATACCGTGTATCTTGTTACCGTTAGCGGAATACCGGGAGCACGCATACCGCTGAGCAGGCGCTGATTGGTTCCGGCGCTGCAGGAGCGCGTGTAGCTGTCGGGTACGTGGCGCCATCTGGCGACGTGAAGAAGATTTGCGCATGCATTTGCTGCGCCTCAGCGATTCGTGGCTTCTCGTGTCCTAGTGTTGCTAGAACTATTGGTTCTAGCAACACTGTTTTGTCCTATGACGTCATGAAGCTTGTACTTGCGAGTTTGGCCTGTGGCGGCGATACCTGTATTTTGGTTCTTGCTCTTTTCTACGCTACAAGAGCTTTGTTTCCAGTATGAATGGCGTTTTTGTAATCAGGAGCTGGTATTCTGTCGAAGCAAGTCAACTTCAATTTCTCCTCAGTGTCCCTGTAAGGGTGTGGATTTTGTTACTGTGTAGGGTGCCATCAATGTTTGCAGCGCCTATTTTTGGCGCTAGAAACAAGCCCTTGATGTACATATATGCCGTACTATAATCGCTACATGAGATGCTCTGTGTGAACCTTGCTCTCAAAATACTTGCAAGCACTCCAAAAAAGGTAAAAATGAGCGACATTTGTGATACTTAATCTGAAGAATAAAATATAGAAGGGTAACCATTGCTGGTGGTCAAGAGTTTCGCCCAACTCAGAATCGGGTTGGTTTGGTGGAACGAACATCTTTTAGCTGCGCGTGTGCGTCCATCCGTAACGCTGTCGATATGTTGGGAATTTTTTGCCATTAGCGAACAAACCATACAACTAAGGGTGTAGTATGAATAAAGTCAGTATATAAAGTGTCTGTGAGCCTTTTTATTCGTAAATCCTCCACGTGATCTCTCCTTTCATATGACACAGTGCTTTCCTTGCCTCCCACTGCCCGCAGTTCAAACTGAGGCGCGCAGGTTTGCAATGTACTGCTGACCATTTGTGCCCTCCACATATTCTGATCAAGAGTATATGTCACAAGTGTTAAATTTCTAGTGTGCCTTCTTTAGGTGTAGGCACATCTTATTATGTCAGTTGTATGGATGATGTCTTTTTCCCTCACTTCATCACGTTAACTTGCTGCCATTCTAAAATTAGAGAAGTGTCTGCAGTGAAAGATCACCAGGACATTTTTTCAGTACCTGAAATTTTAACCATGCAGAATTATGATGCCCTCAAGCCCAGGTGGCACTATTCAAAAAGTAAAGGTAAAAACAAGAAGGAAGAAATGCACGTTTCATATTTATGAAAAAAAAAAAATCAAAATCCTGACGAAAAAAAAATGCAATGCCCCAGTTCATTTCCAAGCCTAGCAGTCAGCCCTCTTCGCTCTACCACGCCAGCCGGAATGTTTCCGTTTCTGCTAAGCGGAACACATTCTTCCTAACAGCGAGAGAAGGAGATTCTCCATATACATCATGATGGTCTTACTAGATAACTGCGCGAGCCGCGTCCAGGCGCGCAGCGCATATTAAACGCCCGCAAAATTTACTATACGTTTCATAGTCCTACGACTATTCTGCCACTACTGTATTTGAGTATTCTGGAGAGCTATACCCAGTAACGGCGAAATAGAACTATTTTCTTTCTATGAAATCTTTTTTTTCGCGCAATAATTATTGAGAAAAATTAAATTGGAAGAATAATAAAAACATCCATACACAAATTTTTCTTTCACTTTCACCACTGACAAAAATTAGGTTAGACCACAGTAATCGCACGACTCCTTGCAAGCCACCGCTCCACAAACGGCTATTGAGCCCACTCACCGGAGCTGGATGTTCCGCTGAGACAGGAAGCCAGATTGCACGCTGTATGCGCCCGCTGAGCTGGTGGAAGACAACAAGCAGGCGCTGCTCCTTGTCTCGCTTCAGCACCACTCCCATTTGGGGAGTATGGCTGCGTGCGAGCGCCAGGGAGATCCCCGCCGGCGGTAACTCCTTAACCCTGAACAGCAGCTCGGAGTGCGCCCGACCGGTCCACGAAAGCCTGCGCAGAGGCGACAAATCATAGCGCGGTGTTGCTCCCCTGCCTCTCGGGCTGATCCACCGCTTCACATCATGTTCCTGTGAGCTTGGCGAAACACTGGCAACAAAGTCTGGCCTTAGCTTCGACTGAAATATTTTCGGAAGAAGTGAGAGGAATGGCTGCACGGCAACTATTCCCTGCCCCTTGTAGTGGCGACGTCGTCATGTGGGCCATGTGGGCGCACCTCGGTAATCCACCACAGAGACACATTCATGGTGCGGCTCATTACCTATCCAGGTATGCCGCCGAGTAGGGGCAGTCGAGATTGTGAGCTGCGTCTTCACTTCATAGAGGCCTCTGTTGAAGCAGGCACTCGCGTAGGGTGGAAGAGGGGATGATTGCTCAACTATTTTTGTCGCATGTTTGCTTGCGAGAGGGCGAGAAGTCTGAGAGTTGTTCGGTCAAAAAGCCTTAAAACGCTATTAGAAGTCAAATATGACCACGTACTGAGGCTGCAAAGCAGTGCTCTTATACAGAGGTGAATTTCGCTTAACTTTTGAGGTCAGCTAAGAACACGTGGAAGGCATACGTACAATGTGTAATCGGTGTGGATCGTGAGTTTGGCTAGCACGACGGTGTCACAAGCGCTTTCGAAGCCTTCATATGCAGGGTGCGTCGAAACTTTCCAAGGCTCCAGTACTCATTTTGAAAACACCCGTAGTGAGATATTTATGGCCTACCTGAACGCCCAATTTTCTTTGCGGTCTAAAAGAAGCATTATTCTCACCTCCGAGAACCTAATATCTTTATAGGCATCTTAAGTGTTCGGATATACTTTTGGAAACCAGATTATATGGCCTGGATGCCTCGATACACCAAGTAGAATCATACAGACAGTTTACCCTCCGCGGTGGCTCAGTGGTTACGGCGATCGGCTGCTCGCCCGGAAGACGCGGGTTCGATCCCGGCCGTGGTGGCCGAATTTCGATGCAGGCGAAGTTCTAGAGGAACGTGTACTGTGCGATGTGAGTGCACGTTGAAGAACCCCAGGTGGTTGAAATTCCCGGTGCCCTTCACTACGTCATCCCTCATAGCCTGAGTCGCTTCGGGACATTAAACCCCAATAATTAATAACAATTTCTGATGACAGGTATTCGCGCTGGCCAGTAGACATGATATTAAGAACCACAGCTTTCATGAAAATCAGTGTTTCCCTGCCCTGACATAGGGAAGATGCCGCGGCAAGAAGTGCAACCAAGAATGAAGCAATATGATAAACCTTCATGAGAAACTTTTAAATACGTCAAAGGTGAACATAGGAGCTCTGTTTAAGCACTTTATAAAAGTTTTTTTTTAAATTTACAATCACTTACAAGGAAAGGGTTACCTTAACATCGACACAACCTGATGATGCCGCTCCAGGACTCATAGCTTTCTCATTGTAACATTTTCACGTCCTGCCTGGTACACTGCGTTCTATTTTACGTAACAATACTGAGAGTTTTTTTCTACATTTGCAATGTAGAGGCGTGCTAACATGACGCATTAGTACAGCCTCGCAGCTAGCGGGTGCTCAACGGTATTGTGCGCCTGTCACGAAGCTCAGTTTTTTTTTAAAGAACAATTCGATGGTTTGCCTTCACTCGAAGTTTCATGCATGTCCAGGTGTCGGTGAAGCTTTTAGTGCGAAAACACTTCTGCACTAGCAATCCTGAAAGGGTGAGGTTTCCCTGCAGCCTCTCAGATACCCGCGGAAATAAAATAAATGTTGCCACTCCTGGGTTTCGAACTCGCGGTTGCGCGAACGGAAGAGCGTTGCTGGCCACAGCACACGAGCACTATGCTATCCCAGCAGCCGATCGCGCCTCGTGTTCAACTGCCACATGCTCGCGATGGGCATTGCACGTCCATCTTCATCAAGTTTCATCTGTGCGCAAAAGTAACGAAAGGAAAGGAAAGGAAAGGAAACGGGCATAGCTAGCGCCCTGGGTGAGTGGACACCTGAAATGCGCTTTCAGCTATGTGGCGGTACTGACAGAGAGATGTGCGCTGCTCGCGTCGTTCGCGTTGTCAACGTTTTGGCAGAAATTGGCACTGGAGCAATAGGCCTTTGTTATTTACTGCGTTCGTCGGCGTTAGCATTGAGAACATCCTACACTCCGCAGATCTGAAGGAAAGAGAAGGCCCATAACTGGCTCCCTGGGTCAGTAGACACCTCAATCACGCTTTCAGGTACATGGCGATGGTGTACACCTACAAAAACCTGCTTCCGCACAATATTGCTTGCTTAGCAACGCTAAACCACCATAGTGTTTTTAGTCAACTGAAGAGAAAATGACTAGTGCGCAGCAAGATTCGTTTTCAAACAGTTTGAAAACAAGGCTATAGACGCTTTACAGCGGCGTATCATGGGGGCTGCCATCTTTGATCACGTGATCACGCCGCCATTACTCGCCTCCTGACCGCTCGGCGCGCGCCTCGTCGCGACGGCTGCTGCGTCTGATGTTTCAGTTCCGACAGGCAGTGTTTCGGCTGAAACAGTTTGGAAAGGAGTGAAAAGACGACACTGTGTTTGGTCCGAAGCTTCGAAGGACATGTGAAAACCCTAATTTGATGACTTTAGGCGTGAAAACGTGATCGGGCTTCATGTCGCGAAGAGCCGCTGAGCTCTCCGTCTGTTCGAGGCAACGGGTGGATCGCCTGAATGCCGCGCAAGGCTTTGCTTAATATTTTTTTAGTGTTATTATCTAAAACAGCAAGGTTTAACGACCCTGCGGCTGCGCAGGTCGTTGTCGTATTGTGTACACGCATGCGGAGACTGCTCTAAAACGCTCACATGCACATCGTACTCATTTGTTTACAACCTGTTAAAGGTGCTTAGGAAGCCTAAAAATATTTTCTGTTGGTTTGCTAAACAAAGGAAGGCGACAAAAATAAATGAACAAACAAATGTTACCCAATCATGTAAGCAGTACCATGCATCAAAAAACCTTCACAAGCCTGCATGCAATCGTTTACAAGGATTCCGCGATATATTTGTGATAACGCGCTCATGGCAGAGCGTTCACTACAAGAAGTTCACAATTATGTCAGCCTCACATAGTATAAAATTGTGGTACGCTCCATGCTCGATATGCGGACATGAAAATGCTCGAGGTCTCGTTGGTTGTAAGCAATCAGCCGTAGTCACTTCTAGTGACTGTCTCGCATGGATCGCGAGGAAGTGACAACCGCTGAGCACAACAGCCGTAACACAAATGCTTTATTCCGATTGTGGTCCACGAAAACCACGCTATTTGGAGCGAAGTTCAACAGTAGCACCAAGGCGGTGTGTAATACACGAACTGACGGTAAGCGTTGTCCGCTCGCACGGCTATGCACTGCACAATATGCAGTAGCGTTAGCCGTCTTTTTTTTTGTGACGTTTCGGTGGCGGGACAGCTTGTTCATGCGGCTATGTTGCGCACTTACCCTCGCAGATTTTCCAAGATCGAGACCTTTCTTTCTATATTTGCTGTCTAGCGCTGGCGAACATGTGTGCTGCCTTCGCCCGTTCGGAAAGGGTGGATGTCCAACGGGCGCGAACAGGGGCAGTACGTCCTAGTGCAGTTCGGTTCCGTAAAGCTCGCAAATGATCGCATCCCGCCCCTTTAACTGTTTGTCGCAATTCTCGCAATCCACAACAGAGCACGTATTTTCTCTTTCCACATTTCCACTGCTGCGTCGAGGCATACACGCCGGCGACTTACGAGGAAAGTAATGGCGCCGTGTTCTGAGCGCACCTGTGGCGCCATCTGGTCTCAAACAGAAGAACTGCGCGCTGTAAACGGTCTATACTGCTATTGTCAGAAGTCTGTGTGCAACGCTCAGGAGGCACGCTTTTCATTGCTAGGAGCAGTCCGTATAACCATCCTCTATTGTGCAAATCCTTCGCCAAAAGAGCCCTTTGTGCAGTAGGCACAAGTGCGGTGCAAAAGGTTCAGTCCATATTTGCTGCCGTTCACTCACTCGAAGCAGGAGAGGGACAGCATCTTGAAAAGCCACCGGTCCCAGGCTCGGTCCTCGTGAAGGGCGGTTCTCTGGCACGGGTTCTTGCTGCCGCACCCTCTGGCGTAGAGGTTGCATAAGTGAGTGTCGCTCTCCTGGCTAAGCACATTCGCGCCTTGTTTCGAGTTGGAGTGAAATGCGGACGCTGGTGGCGAAGAGAAGGCGCGGGTGAATTGGCAGATGACCTGGATTTTATCCATCTGGAACAGATAGCGGGAAATGCCCTGCTCTCAAAAATGGACAGACAGGGACTGAAAACATTTATGAGATAAAAGACAAAGCGCTTTACAGCGAAAGGTGCAATAGCTTTGCACAAACCATTTAGTACAAGCCATTTAGGGGTATATCGGCAGCTGCGTAACGTATTACACGTTATTTAGGCGGACAGCACCGCCACCTCCAAGAGATATTGGTGTGTACAATGACCGAATAGGCCAGTTATGCGCCCTTCCTTTCGAAAAACCAACAAAAGGGTAGACACTGCGAAGAAGAATATTGTTTTTCGAGGAAAGGAAATGCGCAGTCAATTTTTACTCGGAGGTGAACGCCTCAACCGCTCCATGACAGAAGGGATAAAGTTGGGAGTGAAAGAGAAAAAAGAGAAAGAGGTGCAGTAGGGGAGCGCTCCGGAGTAATTTAGACCAGCTGGGGATCATTAATGTGCACTGATATTGCATAGCCCACGGATGCCTTTGGCGTACCGCATCGAAACGCGGCTGCCGCGGCCGGGTTCAACACTTGGAAGTATATATGGCTGATTTGCTTCGTGCAAGTGGGCTCCGGAGTCCGTGAAATGTGCGTAGAATCCGGTTGAATCGTAGACGGCATGCGGAATAAGGCCGACTATGCAACTGATGGTAGAGACGTCAAAACATGCTTGTGAAACGTAAAACGGGCCTGAAACTCCAGACCTCTGGGCCGCTAATGCCAGTTGGCTGTCGCTGATTCTTATGGGGCAAGGCAGTAAACTTATGCCTAGTATAATATTTTTTAACCCTCATCCTACCCCTATTGCTACCTGCGGCATGCAGGTGCTCGTCCTGCTCCACATATGGCATAAAGAATTTACGCCTACAGCGATGTGCGCCAGGAGAGAGACAACGCGTTCACGGGCCAAAGGTTTGAACACCACCATGTCTCCTATAAAGATATGGTAGAAAAATGTGAACTGAATAACGTCGCGGGGATTCTGAGAACTATCACACTGATCTACTTACTGTCGATATTTTGTTCGAATTATCCTAAAGCACTTCTCCTGAAAGCAAGTACAATTAATTTCGAATAGTTAACGTGAGAAAGAACTTCATCTAAGAAGCAACGCCCGAGAAGGGAAATTCCAGATTTTACGTTCGCCGTCAACTGTATGGCATGCACAACATACCGGGTGTTTCGCCTAAGATGTTCTCCAATTTTTGAAGAGAGGCTTTATGAGCTAGAAGAGCCATTTTTTCGGAATTGCATTGTGAGCAGCGTAGCGTATCACCATACATCTAAGGCGTGCTAAGAGTAGGGTGGTAGACTAATACTAACTAGTGAACGTTTTGACTATAACTCTTAGTATTCTTATTTATTGTAAAGCTTGTATCGTCTGCCGTAAGTAATGTCCATATCAATTTTTAGGACTGAGAAAACGGCCTTACCCTCGCCGCCGAGGCACTACAATTTTGGGTTGCATCACGCTAAGATACAAGCGCTTTCAAGAACGTTGGAGGCAAAGCAACCCCTCGAGTACACGTAACTCGTCGAAATAGCAAAAAATTGCTCCAGTAATATTCTAAAAAAATATTGTTAAAACACATGAGTGTTCTCTGCTGCAGAAAATACACTATGTTACATTAGCACATACGGGAAGACCGAACGTCTTAATGCATTCCCAAGTTCACAGGTGGGATGTCCCTCTTCTGTTGTGGTTCAGCTTTTTGGATAACGGTGAGCAAAAGTTTATTTTCAGGTAGCCGAGGTGTCCCTATCACGTGTAAACTAGGATTTCTCTGACTTTATAACGAATATTAGGCTCCCTCAGCAGACTTGTCACAAGCGCAGGAAGTACCCCCTCTTTCAGCGCTTAGGAAACTACCTGGCCAGTTCGGGCACGTATCTGCCCCCAAAAGAAGCCAGCGACGCGTATGAAAACAGCAGCGGGACGCTCGCCCCGCAACCACCGCGCAGTGCGCTTTCTGCCCCACCTGATGGCAGGCGTCAGAAACATTGCCGTTGTCACCAGGGCGAAGAGTTGCAGTCCCGAGTGAGTCGTCAGCGTCTCGTGGCTGATGGTGACGCGTGGATAGCTGCTGATCGCATTGCCCCTCCGACCCTTGGGTGTGGTTCTAATCCTGGGAGCGCATGGGAATGGGCGCTGGATGAGGCTCATTCTGGAGAGGCCTCAACAGGAGCTTCATACTCTAAGACCACCTGAGTATAAGCAGAAAGAACAGAACGAATATTTGATGGTGAGCCAACTCACAGCTTGGAGCGTTCCGCATGTTGGGCGGAGCTACTGAAAACTACCATATGCAGGCGTTATTTTTTAAAGAACCGCTAAACGAAAAATCGACAGTGTGGTCTATATTGTGGGAGGGTGAAAATCTGGGAGAGTTGGATGGGATTCTTCTTCGAAGAAGCGCTTAACACTAGCACCCAAGCGTAAAGGCAACATACTGTCCAGCTGACCCAGCTTTCCACCCCTTTACAGGGAAATTATTTTGCAATGGGCTCTGTTGCGTGTTCTAGCCGCTCGGGTTCTGTTGTCCCTCTCCTTTTGCGTTAGTATTTCAGGATTCTTCGGAGGTAGGATGCTGTATTAGTGCTCTGACATTCAAAGTACATCTATTTCATTGATGGTGGAGAGTAGTGGTTAGGTGAGGTACGGGCAATAACAATACTAATGGCTTGGATGTTACACCAAATTCACCATGCCACGCTGACACCAAGGCAAGCAGCTGAACAGCGCCACAGTAAGAACTCTGGCAATTAAAATGTTGCACTTTTTTGCGACGCGACGGTGGGTGAGAAATTACCAGATGAGGTGATATTTCGAGTATTTATTGCTTAGGCGCATGAAGTCACGATTTGAATACCTAGTCCAGCTAGTAGCTGTTCTTGCTCAGAAATGGCTGCATTGTACTCATTGCCTGCAGCAATTCCTGCTTTACGGAGAATCAAAGCCACTGAACCATTATGACGTGTCCAAGTGCCTCAAAAGAAAGCTAATAATTTACAAATTTTCATTCCCTCATCTCGGGGCGACGTCGGTTGCCGGTGTCTATAGCCGAGCATGACGACATTCGCGAAAGGCTGTCATTGGCTCGCTAAAAACCGTAGCGAAGAGCTGTTTCATTTAGCGATTTGGATTCAGATCTTCAGTGCTGAATGCGCAACGATTGCACGGTTCCTAAGCTCCCTCGATGTCTTGCTCTTTCGCAGATTCGGAAAACGCTCCGGATTGCTGAGGAAATTCGGCTTAAAATGTATCACTCGCCAGCTTGCTGTGCAAGCAGCCGCGGTTTTCGTGCTCCTATTTGCTATGTAAAAAGCACCGCTAACTGTAAAAATATTACTGAATCCCTGGTCAGCCTTTTGGATGGTGGCGAAAGAACTTCGTGGTGTCATTCCCTCTACTGGCCGCGCCCGCATTACTGGCTTAGTGGTGGCGCACGCTCTCTTCACGGCATAACTGAAACCCAAGTGGCACACGTTTGTAATTTAGGCCATTTTCTCTACAGTAATTTTCCAACACATGTTCCTACCCCGTACCCGAAGCTTTAAAAGACGCTATTGCGCCCCGTAACTGATCAGTTCAATATTTCTAGTGGACCCGAAAGCGTGAAAATAAGCCATTACACCTATTGAACGAGTTACGGCTGAACTGTGTAACAACGTCGAAAAACATTCTATTTGAGAGCACGATTAAAGGGAGATTATCCCAAGAAAGACCTTTACTTATATAAATTAGCTGAAAATTATGCTTTCGCAGCTCGAGCTTCAAGGAAAAATAATGTCCTTGACGAGCGGGTTTTTGCAACACTGCAGTCGAGTATAGGAACCGGACGAAAACGCATAGGAAGGCCTTGTGCGTTTCAACAACTGCCATGAACTGCCCAGTGGCTCCGTTCGCTGACGTACAGCCCCCGTCAGAATCCCAAAGGGCTCTGGTGAAGCGGGCAAAAGACGGGGTCTCGTCATGAGGTGTCCCAGATTAGGGACGCCGACCATGTAGCGGGGCCACTCTGTGGCTCCCAAAATGTATTTGACCAAATAAACTTTTTCACCACCACCACCCCCGTCAGAAGTATACAGCCCAAGGGGTTTGACACAGGCGTACAGCATGCCTCGTTATGAATCCTCAGCGACCTTAATCTATCGTAAGAGGAATGGCTTCGTGTCCTCGATGAAACAAGTGGTTTTAAAGAAAGGAAATGGCGCAGTAACTATCTCATATATCTCGGTGGACACCCTCACCACGCCGTAAGGAAAGGATAAAGGAAGGAGTGAAAGAAGAAAGGATGAAAGAGGTGCATAGTGGAGGGCTCCGGAACAATTTCGGCCACCTGGGGATCTTTAACGTGTGCTGACATCGCACAGCAAACAGGCATCTTTTCCATTTTGGCTCCATCGAAAGGCGGCCGCCGCGGTCGGTTTGGAACCCGCGAGTATTCCGGTTCAGTAACCCAGCGCCCTATCCACTGAGCGACAGCGACAGGTTTCGCGTCCTCTATCCTCCCACGCTTTGGACTGCTAGATGTGCTACTGTTTGTCGCTGAATAGCTTAAAAGCGAAGACCGAAGGCTGCATACTTTTGAAAGGGGCTATACTTCTGGCTACTTGACTGCTTATTGCTAGGACGGTTAGCTGTCACGCTCAGTCCTTCTCCACGTGAAAGGAGCTGTAACAATCCTAACAGAAATGTAGAGAAGTAGCGGAGGAAAGCAGTGTGCTCTAATGTTGTTTCATTATGGGGTATTTTTTGCATGACAGAATAACACATCTATATACACGTGACAATTGTGATGGGCACCCCAGCCGGCTCCCGAGCCAATCACAACTAAAGCGGATCACAGGTAGACAAACGATGACGGTAATTCCTGCGCCTGAGCGCCGCTTGATCCAAACAATAGGCTGGTCGGGCCGGGAAAGGCCCACCACCTTCTTGCGGCGGTCTTACTTTAGCGCGAAATGCGAAGCAGGTATCGAGGTGAATAAAAGTGACAGAACGCAGGCAACATCTGGCTATCTTTCGAGCACATCCGCCTCCACCTGCCAGCTTCAGCCAGAGCACCCAAATAAGAAGGTCAGCGTCACCCCACGTCCAAGATAGTGGGGTAACGAATGAAGGTGAGAAAAAAATTGGCGACGATTACGTTACTTCCTAACGCAAAATTTGAGCGCAGCTCATCAGGTGTTTCACCTTTTCGATAGATTGAGGCAAAGAATTCGAGCAAGACATGTATGTGCGATTACAGACAACTTGTTTGTTGCACGCATATTCCTTCTTGAAGAAACACTCCACTAACAGTTCTTGATTGTCATGAAGGAAGCTTTGTGGATGGAAATATAGATGGATATATGCTCGACTTGCTGCACCAATGCCTGCTTCTCAATGACGAGGTCTGCGCAAGTATTTCGCGAGGTTGTCACAGCTGTGGGAGCAGTTACGAGCGAGAGGAACAGGATGTTCGCCCGCATAAGTAGTAAGAAATTCCCGTTTGTCTCCATATCTACATTAAAGACCTCATCCACCCTGCGACCCTGGCAGGTGGCAGCATTTCTGGCACAACGTTGTCAGTGCCAAAGCATGCAGAGCCCATCTGTCACTACCGCCACGTAGTTGAAAGCACGATTGAGGTGTCCACTGTTCCAAGGGGGCAGTTATGCCCCTTTCCTTCGGTTCAGGTGTCACCGAGATGTGTGAGACAGATACTGTGCATTTCCGTTCGCCAAAAACCAATTTACAAATTTACCCTCTGCTTGCCAAGCCCCCGCTCTATTGGTTTCGCAGCTTGGGAGACAGATACTGCGCATTTCCTTTCCTGAAAAAAAAAATGGCAGTGGCTTAGCTCTGCTATGCCAGGATATATGTAGCGTAAGCGGCTGAATGCCAAACGACAACCTCTGGGTCTGAGGAATTGAGGTTTTCTAGTCTTCTCCGCCGACTGGCAGCAGCCCAACTCTCTTCAACCTCGACTGCACCAAGACGTCTGGGGAAGGAGCGGCGGGGCAGCTGCCACCGCAGACGTGCGCGTACTCGTTCTACCACTACTGTGTGACGTCACGGTTGCTATGCACAGCTGCGCCCCCCACTGCCGTGCCGGTTGCTAAGGAGGAGAGGAGGTTGCGCTTTTACTTTCTCCTTTCAAAGCTCCCGCTCTATTGCTTTCGCAGCTTAAAGGGTGTCCACTGCTGGTTACAACGGACAACGGCGACGGCGACGCCGCGAAAAGCAGAAACGGGCGCTTAAAGCGTGACCCGCATGGAGCGTTTTTCCGTGCGATTCGTCGGCGTCACGGCACCGGAGCGCTTTTTTGCCGCCGGAGAGGACGTTTTTGCCAAATCATCGGGTTCTGGCGGAACAGAAAAAAACGCCGAAGCCGCGCCGACGCCTGGAGAGGGCAGCGACAGGAGGCCAAAGAGAGCCGGAGCGGGCGTCGCGGGATTCTGGACGGAGCCACGCTGGCCGAGAGGGACGCGCTCGCGGGCTTGAGCTTGAGATGGCACGGTAGCTTGACCCACAGAACTGCGTCCCGCTTCCCGGAAAGACGGGTGTGCGGCGCTCCGAGGGTACCGAGGCTTTGGTTTCGGGTTTCTCGGCCGAAACGGCCGACCACCATGCTGTCTTTCGGAGAAGTCGCTTTCAGCTGGCCGTGCCGTAGCGTCCCTCAGGGGCACGTGTAAACGGTAGCACCATCTAGTGACAAGACGCCAAAGCACATCAACGCTGTGTTGAAGAAATTTTCATCCGTAATTACTGACAACTAGGGTGCGTGCATTGCGAGACTTTTTTCATTTCAAGAAGAAAAACTGCAAATAGATGAAAATGTAACCCTGACTAAAATCTAGAAAACTGCTTCGCCAGATGTCGTTCTTGCGAGGTAAACACACTGCATTTAGTGAGGCCTAAGAGCTTGAAAATCGCCAAATTATCTCGAAAACAGGGGCTAGTTATCGCTTATACCTCTACGCGTGGGCGAGTTGTGCGAAATAAAAGCGAACAGCTACCATTTAAGCGAGCTATCGGGTCAAAGAATGAGCGGTGACATGCATTTATTCCGGAGTGGGCGAGCAGGGCCCCGCCATCTTGTCAACGTATCCCGTAACGTGCCCGCAGTGCGCACCGCTCGGCTGCTGACCATGCGGGAGTGAATTTGTCGACGCCGGCGCGGGCATCGCACGCGCGACGCGATTTCTCGGGCAAAAAACGCTCCATGCTGGCCACGCTTAAGAGCTGCGTTCTAAAAGGCGAGCGAACTGTCTTTTCAATGTCAGACGTCCTAGCGGAAACGCTTTGCCATTCCGCGTATTTCTGGTGGCTCTCCAGTTCACGAAATAACACCTCATGCACTGAAACTATTTCGCGGCAATTAAAAAAAAATTGTGCCTGTTCTATTGCGGTTCATGTGTTTTCTGTACTTGTTTCAGTTCTTGTTTCGGTTTTGTGGATTGTCTTGGATTCTGTCTTGTGACGTCATTTCATGTATATATATAGGCTGTCTGTGTTCAATAAAGCGGCTTGGTCTTTCTTGGTCATGGGACAGCAGCACGGACTCGGCTCTCGTTACTAAGACGGCCAACACCACATTGACGACGAGGATGGGATAGGCCTAACGGAATAGGGGCATGGAATCCCAGTATCTCACAGTAATCCGATGACAGCCGTCATCTTATGAAATAATCGTCCTGCCATTATCTGCTATGTGAGCTGTACGGAGAAGCCCCGTCGACAGAATGTCATATTTCGGAGGTATTGCAAGTTTTCTTCCAGTTTTCTTCAACTTCGTCGACTAGCGTGGTCGTCGCCAGCGAGGTCGTCGCCTGATGAGCCACAGCCTGCTGGAACGCTGTCCTGGGCCGTAGTCATCGTGAAAAGTCCGTGAGTCAACAAACATTTTCATTCTGTGAAGAATTTCATGAAGGCAGGCAAGAAATTTTCATGTTGGCCGTAGCACACGTGAGCTACCCTACGTCAGGCTTTGTGCGTATTCTCAGAAGTTCATTCTCCGAAGTTCATTCATCCTCAGAAGTTTTCAAGCGCAGTATTGGAACAATGAGCGTTCGTGCGCTGAGTCGCAAATGTGACCGTTCGTCTTCGTGACTGAAGTATGTTGCGTCAAGTTTTTCAAGCCTCGTCGCCGAGGGAAACAAAGAGAACCGTGGTCCGGTTACAAGAGAGGAAATATTGATGCATTGACTGCCGCGTTCTCCGTCTTCTACGCTAGGCAGCGTCTGCAAGGAGCTTAGGTGGCAACAACGACAGCTCGTCACGAAAAAGTTCAATTTTGTCGCTGCAGACAAGAAAGGTTAAGAGGCCACGTGCTTTCCGTCTTCCAGTCTCTCATATCAGTTACTTTCCAATATTTGTCGCAATGGCTTTATCGTCCTTCACTGGCGTTCGCGCACCGGACCCATTTCTTCAGAATCCTGGTCGTCCACCAGTTCCATTTACTCAATGGATCCAAACTTTTGAACTTTACCTGACTGTATCAGGCGGGTCGGCAGCGACCGCCGAGAACAAAAAAGCTCTCCTCTTATATAGTCTCGGAAATGAAGGAAGGAGAATTTATTTCGCTCGCGCGGCATCTCACAGTGAGACGCTAGCACATTCATCAACAGACGCTCGCGTCGCATCTACAAGTGAGACGCTAGCTCACTCGCCGACAGACGCTCGCGTTGAAAGTGAGACGCAAGATGTCTACAAGTCAACTGTTGCCTTATTACAACAAGAATTTAGTACTCCGTCCAATTTGGTAATGGAACGAAAAAGATTTCATAACAGGCAGCAATTACCGGGCGAGTCCATCACGGAGTACATAGCTGCTCTGCGTGAATTGCTTCTATTGTGTGAGTATGCGGCGCCTGAAGAAATGCTGAGGGACCGATTTGTGACAGGGGTCTCTTCCCAAAGGGTTAGAGAACGACTTTTGCTGGAAGGACCCCGAGTTACATTCTCCGCAGCGTCCAGCATTGCGTTGCAGTACGAACAGGTGACTCGCGACGCGCCAGAGTTCTTGGCCCCTGTCGAGCCCATAAGGAAAGCAACATCAAATCACCCAGCGTCCTCACAAAGGCCGGCACCCAGACAATTTTCTCCTAGTTTTTCATCACAAGCGCCGAGCTTTTTTCAGCAACCACCTGCGTCGCAGGCTGCAGAATATCAACATAGTCAGTACAGTTCGCGGTACTCACGTGCGAGTTATCCTTCGCAAAATATTACACCATCGTCGATGTCGCAACAGTCTATGAGACAGCCTATATCAGGCATTTTCAACCGGAAAATCAGCGTTCAAGACAGTCGTCTTGTTTTCGTTGCGGATCAAGTCGTCACAGTGCCGCAGCGTCTAATTGCCCAGCTCAAGGCAAGACATGCTTCTGCTGCGGAAAAATTGGTCACTTCGCTTCCACGTGTAGGCAGCGCTCAGCTGTACGGAAAATACAGCAAGAACAGGAAGAAACAAGTCAGCAAGAACAATTTCCTGTAGAAACGATCGAAGTGACAGAGCAAGCGAGGATAGGCTTTCCCGCAACGCCGCTCCGCGTTCAGCTGATACCGCAGTCGCACAGCCGAACGCTGGACAAACCAAGTCTCAACCAAAGGTCACAACTTGATCCTACTCATTCTTGCGTTCAATCATCACCAAGCAATGGTCAAGTCTCGGAACTTGAAAAAACAGCGTCCATGACTAACGGACTTGAAGCCACAGAAACACAGAATGAACATTATATAGAAGAATCCTTGGCCAACAATGTTTACGTTATTGATAAGGATCGGAGGTCTGGCATTCATATCCAGTTGCAAGTGGCAGAGGTCACTTTGTCTTTCTTAGTTGATTCTGGGTCTGCTGTTTCCATTATTGATAACAGTACTTTTTCAAGATATTTTTCGGAGGAGGAGGATATAGAAGAGGAAAGGCAGGGAGGTTAACCGAAATAATAATCGGTTTGAGATATTTTTCGACCACTCAACTACTTGAAGCACCTCGTGTAATACTTGTGGATTATTCCAAGCGTTCTATTAATGTGCTAGGATGTTTCACTGCACCAGTCAAGTATCATGACAGAACTGTCCCTATTCTTTTCTATGTTGTCTCTGAGGGCACTACACTTATTGGCTTGGATGCCATTCGTGCTCTGAATTTATTTATTGTGGGAGTAACTTTGCAAAGTTTTCAGACGGTGGCGAATCCAGTTGAGAAAATTCCCTCCGCATTAACGACTGAGTTTCCGAAACTCATTTCAGACGAAGTGGGACTGGCTAAAGGGTTGCAGCATGAAGTGAAAGTGCGTCCGAATGTGCAACCTGTAGTTGCCAAACTACGACGGTTACCACTTGCTATCCGTTCCAAAGTCTCTGAAGAACTCGAACGGCTAGAGAAGCAAGATATTATTGAAAGAGTAAACGCTTCAGAATGGATTTCACCAATCGTGGTTATCCAGAAACCCCATGGGAAAATTCGCTTGTGTATTGACTTGCGTTAAGTCAGTAAGGCCGTGGTACCTGATGTGTTCCCACTGACACATACACAGCAATTTCTCCATGCGCTCATGTTCGATCCCTATTTGCCCACTGTTGTGCCTACCGATGCTTCGGATGTAGGACTGGGAGCAGTCCTCCAGCAATTGGGTCCACACAGACTTCAAATGGTAGCTTTCGCGTCTCGGACCTTGTCTCCTACAAAGCGAAAGTACTCATTGCCTCCACTGGCTCCATGCTGCATCGTGGGTGGCCTGCAACGATCCCGCAACACTGTGCCGCATCCTTTACCCGAGCGTGAGCCCAATAGCCACAAGTGGATCGATTTTGTGCGACAGTGTCTTGACCGTGGTGAGTTGTTTGACTGGATATCGCCAGCGCATGAGGAGAGCTTCATGTGCTCGCTGCACATTGCATCGGGTTCTTTCACACGCCTCTTTCCGGAGAAGTGCCTCAGGCCCGACGCTGCTCCTACCTTGTACCCAAATAGGTGACGTCCTGGCAGGGTTGTGCAGTGACGTGTCTTTTGTGATGTGCGTATGTTGTGATGTGTCTTCAGTGAGCGATGATCCTGCAGTGTGTGATGCTTCAGTGTGTGGTGATCATGAATCTTCACATAACAGTGCAAATTCTTTTGAACAGTGGTCTGTGCCTACAGGTGTGCAGAGTGGTGACAACCAGAACTCTCACCACTCCTTCAAGCAACCAGGTGATCACATCGAATTTACTTCAGGGAATTCCAGGGACTTTTCTCCAGACCTGCGGTCTGAAAGTCCTCTTCCGGGGCGTGCCCAGCGGCCAAAGAGGACTGTGCGGAAGCCTTTGTGGCTTCAGAACTTTGTAACAAAGTGACTTGTTTTTTTTTTGTTTGTATGTACATTTCTTGTGTGCATCGATAGAGTGTGTTCTCTTGCTTGTGTCAGTTTTCAATGTAGCTGTAAATCTTTTCCCCGGGGAATAAGAAAAATAGGCGTTATTGAATAAGAGAATAAGTGAATTAAGTGTGCTTTGTTGTTTGTCAATTTTCAATGTAGTTGTGAATTTTTTTCCAAGGGAGAGAGAGTGTGTGCTTTCTTGTTTGTGTGTCAATTTTTGTATGTAACTGTGAATCCTTTTCCCCCAAGAAAGGGAGTATGTTGTATTGTGGTTCATGTGTTTTCTGTACTTGTTTCAGTTCTTGTTTCGGTTTTGTGGATTGTCTTGGATTCTGTCTTGTGACGTCATTTCATGTATATATAGGCTGTCTGTGTTCAATAAAGCGGCTTGGTCTTTCTTGGTCATGGGACAGCAGCACGGACTCGGCTCTCGTTACTAAGACGGCCAACACCACAGTGCCCCTCCTGCGCAGCAGGGTGGCAACGCGTGGCACCCGAAGATTGCGAAGCTCACTGAGCGGGCAAAAGTCAATCGCTTCACCCGTGGAGGATGTTGCGAAGCTTGTAGAGAAGCCGAAAAGAGCGCACAAGTGAGGAATGCTGCTCACCTTAGGAAATAATTGTCGCAGTCGCTGGAGCTCGCAAAAGGGAAGCCCACAGCGCTCGAGTCGAAGAAACGGGCGCACGCTGTCAGCTGAGGTGGTGGTGTTGTTGTTGTAGCTGAGGTGGCGCACGCTCTGCGTCACAGCGCGCTGTTCTTCTTCTTCTTCTCCTCAGTGCTGATTGCGCATTAACTGAAAGAAAAAGGGAGATAAATTGTAAAGGACAGGCCGTAAATAATAGAAAATATGAGGAAGAGACAAGGGGTTCATTGACAAACACAGAAGCCAGCTGGCATGTCGGTCATTGTTGTTGTTGGCCTGACAAACGACATCGCATATCCACAGTGGGGAATCGACCAAGAATCGGGGGCATACATATTTATTCACGTGTACATTTGTGTGGTCAAAAATAACAATTGCAATATAATAAATAAATAAATAAATAAATAAAGGCAGGTGAAACACATCGGGAAGTGCAACACCAGTGGAATCTAATTCAAGTAGGGCATAAACTAAAAAAGATTAAAGAAAAACTGATAACAATGAGAATGCAAGGTGAAGTAAGACAGAAAAGGTAACATTTTAAGGTTTAGGAAGTCAGTTGATGAGCTTCCAGCAAACAATTTTCAACAGCGGATCAAACAGACCTGCGGCTGAACTCATGTGGTGGCTATTTCTTGTGCCAGTCACTGATGCTATATTTGGTGTACCCATGTGCTCGGTGTTTTTCTTTTCTCACATGTGTTGCACTGGACAGTTGAAAGTTTGCGCTCGTGTGTGTGGGCGTGTCTCTCCCTCCCGTCTTGCGTTACGCTCCACTAACTGGCCCAAAGTTCAGCTCTACTAACTAATTTTAATCTAAGGTTCTTGTCGTGGGGGAGGGGGGAGGGTAACTCCCCGGACACCACACGGTTACCATCTGGTTACAACTAGAGGTTACGTCCTGGTTATAACATGGTACACACCGAATATCACCGGATCGGATGGCACCTCAAATTACCACCTCGTTAGCACTAGACGCCACCCCTGGTTACTACCTGGTTACCTCTGGCCGACTTTGGAAATTAATTTTAACATCGTTTTGAAAAGAGCAACCTTCTTGAAAAGCATTTGATCAGGCCGCGAAATGTTTTTATCGAATTTCAGAATTATTTCTGCGAAAAAAACAGTTCGCACCAATAGCAAACAAACAACTAAGTAGCAGACTCTTGGCCCTAGTCACAACCTCTTTATGGCCTACCATCAAGCAGGGCATAGCAACCTTTCAATAGATATTTCCACAGATACCGAGAGATTTTACTATCGCAACATTTAATTATATATTATGTGGTGCTTACAATTTCCGAATCTGGGAAACGAGATAGACCACGTGTGGCCCATATGGTACACATATTAGTTTAAAATTGCATGCAAGGTGTTTGCGAAAACAATTTTAGTATCTTTAAATAATCTTCTTTTCAAGATCAACTGCTCTTAAGCGATCATGTTATCGGTGGTGGCGGGCGTCATAAAAATGTTTATGGGACTTTAACGTGCCAAAGCGACTCATGCTATGAGGGACGCCGCAGTGAACGGCTCCGGAAATTTCGACCACCTGGGGTTCTTTAACGTGCACTGACATCGCACAGTACACGGGCCTCTAGGATTTGCCTCCATCCAAATTTGGTCGGTGCGGCCGGTCGCAAAGCTACCCTACCCAGATAAAGCAGACACCTTCCCAGATACAGCAAAATGTACCAACTAACGTATCATAGCCTCTGTCCGTGGTGCGACGACACACGTCCTCCACTATTCCACCTCTCGTGGGGGTGCGGATGCAAACCCCAACACTTCAATTAAAGACGCCTAGCACATTATTTAAGGGGTGGAAGGAACAGATGTCCGGCGATACCCTGGCGGGACAAGAAGCGATCGTCCGGCAAGTTCGTCCAGCAGCCATGGCCAGTAGAGACCTGGAATGAGGAGGCTACCCAGTCGGCCTCAAGATCACAAATTTAGTTGGTGTTCCTTCCTTCCTTCCTTCCTTCCTTCCTTCCTTCCTTCCTTCCTTCCTTCCTTCCTTCCTTCCTTCCTTCCTTCCTTCCTTCCTTCCTTCCTTCCTTCCTTCCTTCCTTCCTTCCTTCCTTCCTTCCTTCCTTCCTTCCTTCCCTCCCTCTTTCCTTCCTTCCTTCTTTCCTTCCTTCCCTCCCTCTTTCCTTCCTTCCCTCCCTCCTTCCTTCATTCCTTCCCTCCTTCCTTCCTTTCTTTCCTTCCATCCTTACTTCCTTCCATCCTTCCTTCCTTCCTTCGTTAATTCCTTCGCTGCTTCCTTTCCTCCTTCTTTCCTTTTCACCTTCCTTCCCTCTCTTTTTACTTCCTTCATTCTCTCCTTCCTTCGTTCCTTCCATCATTCCATCCCTCCTTTCTTCGCTCCTTCCTTTCCTCCTTCCTTCCTTCCTTGCTTCAAGAGCGTGGACCGCCGAAATTTTTGCGCCGTGGTTGCGAAGACAGTTGCATTTTGTGCATTTTGCCACATTTAATTATTGATTTAGGATGTAGTGATTGCCTGGCTGAAGTGGTTTCCTCCTGCAACCAGGAACCTAATTGCTATAAGCAAAAAAGAATCAACATTTTCGCTAATTGTGGTGCTAATTAACATATGCGAGCCATTTGGTAGCGTGCACCACCGCCGCCATCATAATAGGTAAGGGGCGATTATATTACCTCTGAAACTCACTTTAGAAAACTGCTTACAATTTTTGAGCGAACACATTGCACGTATTTATGTGTATGTATTTTTTAAAGATTACCCTAAGCGCAAAGCAGGGCAGTACATAGGGAAGGATTATGAAAACGGCACATATATTTAGAAACCCAATCAAAATGTGGTGAGCATTTTGCAACAGGTCCGAACACAGAGGAAGTATCAGCAAACGTTGTCCAGAGTGCACGCTAAGTTCCAAGCGTTGCATAAAACTACGAGATTACATTCACTAGATGCGTAGGTTTTGGTAGTTAAAGATATGTACGATGCTAGGTGATGTCTTCATATGTTTCATCTTCGACGGATCTCTAAAACAAATTGGCGATCAGTAAACTGCATGAATTAAGACACTGTGCCAAGCACAATAATTTGCACCTTTATAGGAACAACTAATAAAGACGCTTTTTCGACACCATTTTATTCTGTTTTGGACGCATGTATGCAAGGGTGTTGCAGCTTATTCGGGAGCAAAGGTGGCTAAGGGTGTACGCGTGCTGTCACGTTTTTAACGGTTTTTGAGTTCCATTAAGCGCGTCCTTAAATGTTAAAGGTGCACTGAAGAGGAATCTGAACTTGTCTTTGGGAACTCGATCTACACGTTCCGAGCTTTCTTAGAAACTGCGATTTACTGCCATGTGTGGCCGATTTCCCCAATTAAATCGAATTAACGTCCGGCTCCCGCCTTTTTTAGAGCGCAGCTCTTTGGCGTCCGTTCCTGGGTTTCGCGTCGTCGTCCGCGTCGGCGTTGTCGTCGGCCTCGTAACCAGCTCCGCCCCCCTTTCATCCCCCCAGCGCTATCGGCGTCAGCGGCATCAGTCAGTCGCTGCTATCTCTTCCCTCCTCCCTTTATCGTGTTGTCCGCTTGCTGCGCGCGCTTCTGCCCCCATCGTTTGCCGCTGGGTGTACACGCCGCCCCCCTCCCCCCTCTTCCTGCGAGTCTCCGGTTGTCAAAGCGCCGGCTCGAACTTAATTCCTTTCTTCGCTCCTCCTCCAATGCAACCCCTGTGCGGTGGCAATCAGAGAGCCAGATCGGTGGCGGCGGATCTGTATATGTGCACCGCCCGAGCCGAAATTGCGAATACGTGTGAAAAATAAAAAAAAAATTCTGTGATAGCGCATACATGTGTTGCTCGATTTCTTTGCCTCAATCTATCGAAAATTTCGAAATCTATCGATATCGAATATCAATCTATTATTTGCTGCGCTCAAATTTCGCATTAGGAAGTAACGTAATCGTCGGTAATTTTTTTTTTTTGAATTCTGCCTCGTACGGTGGGCGGAGTCGACCAACGCGTGGAGCGCCTTTCCCCCAGTCCCGTGGCGGCTTGCCGCTCTGCCATCGGCGGAGTAATACGTAGTAGTCCGTAGTAGCAAATAGTCCGCGCGTATTTTTATTTCTTCGGGCTTATTTTGGGGCTATATTATCTGCGAATGAAACTATTTATTCATGGAAACCTAAAAAACAAAATAAAGCGAAAGCAAAGCCTCCACGGGACTGGGTGAAAGGCGCTCCACGCGTTGGTCGACTCCGCCCACCGTACGAGGCAGAATTAAAAAAAAAAAAGGCGGGAGCCGGACGTTAATTCGATTTAATTGGGGAAATCGGCCACACAGGGCAATAACTCACTGTTTATAAGAATGCTAGGAACGTGTAGATCGAGTTCCCGCGGCAAAAAGACATGTTCAGAATCCTCTTCAGTGCACCTTTAACTATTCCAGCTTTCCGTTCATTACCTATTCGAGTTTTCGGTTAACTAACAGCTGCAGCTTTGTCGCGGGCAACCATGAGTACGATTTGCGCCACCATAATGTGCTAATTAATATCTTATTCTATCTGAACCCCTAGCCTATATAACCTTGAAGAATATGTGCATATCGTGGTCGAGTAAGCATTACGCGGATCCGGGGTCTGTTTTGTGCTGAACTCTGTCATCTCAGTAGCTCTGTAAGACCTATTTCAGGGACACTTTTACTTGTTTGTTCCTCTGGCATAAGAGCGTGCGGCACATACTGGCATCGTGTTACTGTGCGAGGAGGTTTCCTGAAGGTCAGCCTCTTTTAGCGAGCTCTGTTTTCTTTGACCAACATATTAAAAAAAAAAACTCGGCCATGAAAACTGTGCAAACGTCAATGTGATTCCTCTCAAAACAGCTCTTAACGCACAGCGACAGACTTCTGGGTAACAATTATATTGGGGGATGCTGTAATTCTGGCTCAAACTTACAGAGGTCATCTGCAGCTTTTCTTGGCAAGGGCTCAGCTTCCCTTTAAGAGTGCACGCAAAAGAAAATCTGCCAGAGCCCTTTAATGCAATCAAAGCCTATTAAGTTGCTAAGCAGTCGGAAAAAGGGTGCAAATCTAACTATCCCATTCCCATTGTACGGTTGTGAGCACCACACTTGGAAGCATATTGGGTGGGTGTAAGGGCACAATTCACACAAGGGAATGGACTCATAAGGGTGAAATTATTTTTATAGCGACTTTCCTGGTAGTACCAACTCAAGGAATGTAAAATTTCGAACTTATTCTGATGAGGTTCGAGAAAGCGCCAGACTTCAAAAATGGAGAGCAAACGTTTCGCAGCTTTATTCTTGGGTTTTCTTAGTGGAGCGTAAATATTATTCATCGTTAATCGAAAAATAACCACACTGCAGGTCCACTGAAAGCGTACTTCGGCGCTGTTACGGTAACTGTGCACTACTGCCAGTCGCAGCATACAATCCGCCACGCGGGCCGACGATGGTGAGTCTACTGCAGGTTGTGGCGGCACTAGTGCGCGTCGCTCTTTGGGAGAGCGGGGTAGTGGTCCTCCCCACACTCTGGATGGAGGGGCACGACCGACCGTGATGTTTTAACAGGTCACCATAGCCCTCCACTGACCCCAAGGCTTTTCAGGGCATTGTGGCGACGCAAGCCGCCCAGCCACAGGGCAGAAACATGGAACCCTGCGACAAGAGCGAGACGGACGTTGACATTGAGCAAGCAGAAGGAATAAGACTGAAGGTTAATTGAACTTCGGTCGCGCACTGTCGGTTCCTCTAGCCATAATGACGACTTCGGGCGATGAGTGTTTCGAGCAGGCCAAACTTTAAAACAAATCTCGATTTACTTGGCATTGAGCGAGCACTGGAAGAGATGAGTGGCATCACATTGCACGTTTTGGCGGTATACGAACACGAACAAGGCTAAAGAGAGTTATGGCAAACGCAGCCCCCTATATTACTGGAGATGGCGTGCCTGATACGCACAGTGTAAACCAGAGAACAGGGAGGAGGACCAAATATGCGAAAATAAGATTTTTTTAACTATCCATACGCGACCGGCTATGATATCTATATTATTAGGTATTTTGTCCATTACTACTATCTTTTTTCTATAATTTTGTGAATGACGTTCCAACAGTCAAGCCGGATATTGAGTGAAACTATGAAAACTCTTCACGTATACTTCCACTGTCAAAAGAGCTGTAATTTCTACTTATCAAGCTGGGTCCGGTAGCCGATGCAGGCATGGCACCTGC
This sequence comes from Amblyomma mixtum, assembly GCF_055824585.1. Taxonomy (NCBI): domain Eukaryota; kingdom Metazoa; phylum Arthropoda; class Arachnida; order Ixodida; family Ixodidae; genus Amblyomma; species Amblyomma mixtum. Next base: position 238,138,273 of record NC_143014.1, on the reverse strand, counting down.
ATACACGACGCTCCAACTGAGGGCACCGAAACCGCACGCCCGTGCTTTCCCCCTGTGCTGCGCCTCGATGAGGTAAGGTGTACGGCTGCAAGCCTCCATGTCCAGCAGCAATGGCACGACCAGGAATGAGTACGGCAACGGTCGTTCCAGTTCCACTGCAGCGCCACTGCCATTCAGGAGTTATGACTACGTGCCCGCGCCATGAATTGTCCCGCCGGTGGCAGCTGCTTTTTGCCGTGGCGCAGCATGGGGAACGGCCGGGCGGCCCCTTCTGTAGGCTCGGCAGCAAACAAAGGAGAATTGGGCGCTGTCTGCTTCCTGAGCCATCACTGCTTGACAGGCGGCATTTGGCCGGTTCATTTTCTGCGAACCAAGAATGGCATGAAGGCCAACAGTTATTAAACTTAACGCCAATGCTAGTGAACCATTCACTATGATTTCCTGTAGTAGTGCATCAAATTAGCTTCATATTCATTGCAGCGTTAGTCATGCGATTCTCACACACAGCGCACCCGGCAGTGCTTGCTTCTCTTCATGGCATCTCGGGGTTTGGTTTATGGGGTTTAACGTCCCAAAGCGAGTAAGGCTATGAGAGACGCCGTAGTGGAGGGCTCCGGAAATTTCGACCACCTGTGGTAGTGGCTAGCTGGGTGGGTGGGTGGGTGGATGGATGGATGGATGGACGGACGGACGGACGGACGGACGGACGAACGGACCGATCAATGGACTTTTTTGGATCAGCCTTTGAAATAAGGTGGCTAAAATATTATCGTCAAATTAAAGGGACACTGAGGAGAAATATTTTTTTTATAGCAAAATCCGATAGTTCGTCATTTCATGGCTTTGTTGCCACTTGGCCGGCAGCGAAAGATGCATTTATTTCTAAGAAATTTGGATTCGAAGTTGAAAAAGTTTTTCCCGCCGCTCTGATTCAAACTTGGGATTCTCCTATGACGACACAGGACTAAGTGACGTGAAACATGACGTGCAGATGACGTAACGCAGGCTCCGTGTTTTCTGGCGGCCAGCAGTGCGGCCCAGCAGTGCGGCCCAGCAGCAGCCGAAAAGAAAGCTACCGCCGGCCGCACGTTGAAGGCATCTATCGGCTATTGCGGCCGTCGCTTCGTTTACGTTTGCACCGGCGTTTTGCCAGCGTTACAATGGATCCCGTTCTCGAAGTCGTCAACGAAGTTCTCGCAAATAGACACCTTTAGCATACCGTGTACCTTGTTACCGTTAGCGGAATACCGGCAGCCCGCATACCGCTCTGAACAGGCGCTGATTGGTCCCGGCGCTGCAGGAGCGCGTGTAGCTGTCGAGTACGTGGCGCCATCTAGCGACGTGAAGAAGATTTGCGCATGCATTTGCTGCGCCTCAGTGATTCGTGGCTTCTCGTGTCCTAGTGTTGCTAGAACCATTGGTTCTAGCAACACTGTTTTGTCCTATGACGTCATGAAGCTTGTATTTGCGAGTTTGGCCTGTGGCGTCGATACCTGTATTTTGGTTCTTGCTCTTTTCTACGTTACAAGAGCGTTGTTGTCAGTATGAATGGCGTTTTTGTAATCAGGAGCTGGTATTCTGTCGATGCAAGTCAACTGCAATTTCTCCTCAGTGTCCCTTTAATGCTCAGATCCAAGTGGTATAGTTTAAAAAGTATTATTGTTCATGGTACTAAACTTCTTAGCGTTAAAGTGCTCTTCTACGCCAGACCCTGCGCTGTCTGTCGCTTCTTAGTTGTTCTTTTCACTTTTATGACTGGAGGCGCTGATGTCAAGCACATGCCTTCGCTGACGTACCCCGTATTCATATGAAATAAAACCATGCTTCGTACGACATTTTGAAGTGTCGAGTAGCGATCTCGCGCTATGTACTTGTACACGGTGTGAAAGAAAAATTAGTTAGGGCAGCACAGCGGGAGTCTATGAGTGAATTAAACTGACTCTTTCAGCCTGCACCTTTCTTATTCGGATACTAACACACCGTTGTATAATAATATGCAATCCAGAGAATAAGCATCGTTATTGTAAACGTACAAAAGCGTTGTCCTGATTGAAACAAGTATTTCTCCTGTGTTCAATCAGTTTCCGCTCCTCGAAACTCAGTGAGAGATAAAGCACTCAGTGCTTTTCCTGTACAATGTCACATTTTTCACTATGAGGAGGCGCTATAGACTCGTAAGGTGTTAGCAAAGTATCCTCTAAATATCGCATTCATAAACCCAAATTTAGGATCTCTAATTAACGTTAACGCAGCTCGGGTGTCGTGATTATGTCAATTAAAAACGGCAATGGATGGCGCTTGCATCTTGGCCGCTGAATAATAGGGTCTGCATATAGACGCTATGTTCTTTTCGCATACATTCGCGCCTTGCAGTAGATGTCCTATACAGCATAGAAAATTCCCTTCTTCGAGTTTAGCCAGACTGCGTCACCAGCAAGTTACACGGTGTTTCCAGGCTTCTCACATTCGCTTACGTTGTAGAATTTACAGTGCTTATGAGCCTTCTAAAAATGAGACAAAGAGGGAGCCCCATAGAGCGGTTAAGTAGAAGTTTTAGTGGGATTCTTGCGCTTTCTGCTGGCTTTTCTCTGCAAAGTTGCCTCCGCACTAAAAACTATTCGATCAGGCAACCCTGTTTCCATTGTGGAAGCAGTGGAAAATAATAGGTTAAAAAAGTTATTTCAACCACTTAGAACGATGTTACTGCCTACTTGCGAGGCTGTTGCATGCGATCGACCGGCGGTTATTAGCATGACGGTGTATCTCTCTCGAATAATTATTAAACGCAAAAAAACTTCAGCTCTGATGCTCTTACTGATCGTTCTTGCTCAGCATTTGGAAGCATGTAGTACGTAATAAGGGACTCCAAGCTTTAATACTAGGATCAAAGGAAGTTTTCACCAATAAACAGTAGCCTGACGTGGCAAAGGTACATCCCATCATAAAAATGGTTACAGGAAGACTGACAAGTATCGGCAGGAACTGGAAAGCGTACCTAGTACACTAAAGTGCGGATCGTTAACTACAGTGAGGGTGCCATTGGATGGTGTGTAGACACTGCGTTTTACGAATTTATGGAAGGAAAGTTAAAAAATGACGCTATTTTCTTTACTGTAGAGAGCGCTTGGAGACACGAAGAATATATTGAATTAACAAACAAATCGCTTGGAGACACGAAGAATATATTGAATTAACAAAGAAATCACAAAAGGTAAGTGGTGATGAGAGCATTTTTTTTGCCTTTGAGTATATTCCGAAATTTTCCAGCCGTAAATGGAATTATGGCTCGTATGTGCAAATTAATAAGTTGGAAGCTAATGTATCAGATTTTGCAACACGACAAGTGCGAAATAGTGTGATTTGGCAGAGCAATACACTTTTATCTCGTTACATATTGCTCCGTTATCTGTCTACACAGACTGCAGCGATATCCCAGTGCATTGCGTGCTTCTTACGAATATTTTACGATAGCGTAAGGAGCTCGCTCTGCTGAAAACGTATTCTCGGCGTCTGTCAAAATCAAGTCAAAAGTGGCAAGGGGGTTCGTCTAATTGGGGTCAGAATGTAGAAGTATTAACTGCAATAAAGCTAACAGGAATTGAGCTTCGAATCCTTTCCCTCTGCGCGTCAGGCGGGCGCGCAACACATAGGGCACGAAAGGTAGCAGGAACTAGCTGTTAGAGGCACATCTAGTGAACGTGCTGTAGTGTGTGTGACCTAGTAACGGGTGTTTTGGATGTTTACTGATGTTATAGTGGTAATAAAAACATAAAACCAAATAGAAACATGATAATCAGGCGTCATGAATTGCGCGGAATGAAAAGGCGGTGATATGGTACATCACTGGAACGAACATGTTACTCGGCTCATGCGATCCTAAAAGTGGGCACAGAACGACTGACAAGCGTGGGCAGGAAACCAAAAGTGCTTCGCAGAATGCTGAAGAACGGCGCTTTAAGTACATTTAAATTGACATCTAGTACATAATATCTTCTGCGAATATTCGCAAAAAAAGGTAAAAAATAAAATGAATTTCAAGAACAGTATAAGACGCTCGGAGACTAAAAGAGTGCATGGAATGAACAAAAAAAATTAAAAAGTGCGTGCTAATAGGAACTTGACGTAAGGGGCACAGCAATGCACTGTAGAAAGTTTGGTTATTTCACCTTGGCAGTAGATGCAGAATCATGCAGCGAGAAAAGGACTCGTAACTTATGTGTGCAACAGGTGGAAGGTAAGAGAGTACTTTTGATTCTGCAACCCGCCAAATATTAAAGAGTGAAACTTTTTTCAGTGGGCTACACGTTTCTCTCCTTGCATATCATGGTCCGTTATATGTCTACACAGATTGCGACGCAATGCCAATGCATTGCGTGCACTTGCAAATGTTGGATACTCATTTCACGAGAGCGAACATACACTACGACATGAAATTTACAACGAATTGCAGTCACATTACAACGCTGCACAATCAGTTACCAAACTAACGGATGAAAATTTTCTGAAAGTGCAGTGCATGCTTATGTAATATCAGCTTTCTCGATATTCTATACTATCATCGAGCAACTGCGAAAAACTGAACGGGATATTTTAGAGGAGAAAACAACGTGTCAAAAACAACGCTTCTCAAGGTAAAAGCTCTTGAATAGGCCAGATATAAAATGGACTGTTTTCTACAGTGTAGTGTCACGCGCTTCCGTTTCTCCATAATTAGCGAGGATATACTGGTTCCCACCGTTAAAACATAGGGCCCCAACGCAGTTTAGGAATGTTAGCTCCAACTGGAAATGTTTTTCTTGCCTCCATTCAACCTATTTTCTGTGTACGTGGAAGAAAGAAAAAAAACTGGGAATTTGCTGTAATATAATTCCACGGGCTCGTGCAACCTCTGCGCCGCATAACAATACAGCTACCCTCCGCTGATTAGTGCTCTCTTGCTCCTTTACAAAGCGAAGCGCGGGACTTCGTGGCTAAATAGGGCTTCCAGCTCACTGTTTCCCTCCGTCGACGGCTTCGTACAGGGCGGTGAGTTAAATATCTGTACGCACCCATACGCACATCCCGGAGTTACCAAAGGCTAGCGCATATTTCGAAATCTGTTAGGGGGCTAATGGCATCCGCTCCTTCGTGGCGCTTATGACTAGCGCACCTTAAGCGTGTTATGAAGTTCAGTAAAGCAGTCGTAAAGCTTGTTGAACGGTGCCGGAAAACCTTGCCATTCTGTTTCGCGGACGAGAATAGTGCCACAGGTGCAGTCCCTATCCAGGCTGTCCACTCACTCGTAGCAGTGCAGCGAAAGAGCCCCATCACTGGACGGGTATGAGACATGGAACAGCAGGCGTCAGGCGTCGCGGTCAGGGTGTCGAACCGGTATTTTTTCGGGTTCGGTTCGGGTTCGGGTTCACGCCTTTCGGGTTCAGTTCCGGGTTCGGCTCCAGATGACCATTCCGTTCCGGTTCGAACCGGTTCGGACCGTCTCGAACCGGTTCAAATGGGTTCAAACGGGTTCAGGACAAAAAAATTAGAACGCAGATGGGTTCCAGCCAACCTTTCTATGTGTTTTCTTTTTGCTGGCACATTGGTATGCAAAATAAAAAATGCGAAGATTTGTTTACGAGAACATAAAACTGGGCGAGTTGGTAGTTCACGCTTAAGCAGCGCAATAAACAGCACAAAAGGAAGACGAGACGACACAGACGCTGACTAACAACTGGTTATTGCATTCTCAGAAAAGTGAAGGCGCTGAACACAGTCAACAATCCTAAAAACAGAAGAACAAAGATGAAAACTAAAAAATTATACTGCGAATGCGCATCATAGTAGAGTCATGACATCTTTTTCAACGAAATTCAAAGACCATATTCCGTAGTAGACGGCACTTCCCTATCTCCTGGACCTCACACGGTTGCCAAGAAAGCCTGACTCTTTATCTACGAAATTGATGGATGGTGAAGGACCACGCTCATCTGCTTCCTTCCTGATCCTCTACCATCTCCCTACAAATTCGATCAGGTTGATTAAAGAGGAGACTTGCCTTTCTAAGTGGGGAAGCAATGAGCATTTGTTCGAACATCACTGATGGGTGAAAAAAAGTAGCGGTGTCGTACAACTCGGCTTTGCATTGCAGCGAGTGCAACGATTGCTTACTCCAGTAGATAAGAGAAGTGTCCTGTTTAGTAACCCTCTTTGCATCTGTAGGGAGTTGGTCGAGGCCTATGTGATCAGGAAGGAAGTATATGAGTGTGTTGCTTCACCATCTATCAATTTGGTAGTTAAGGAGTCAGGCTTTCTTGGCAATTGTGTGAGTTCCAGGAGATAGGGGAGTGCCGTCTACTGTGGAAGATAGCCTTCGAATTTTGTTGAAAAAGACGTAATGATTTGACTGTGAAGTGCATGCGCAGTATGGTTTTTAAGTTTTAACCTTTGTTCTGCTGTTTTTTGGCATTGTTTCCTGTGTCGTGCGCCTTTATATACTTTTCCCGGAATAAGATAACCAGTTGTTAGTCAGCGCTCGTGTCGTCTCCCGTCTTCCTTTTGTCGTGTTTACTGCTTTACTTAAGCATGAAAAAAAATGTTTAATGCGAGGTGTTCTCACTTTCACCATTTTATTTATTGTCCGCAGCAAAAAGACGAATTTACGGCAAGATCCGCAAAATGAAATGAAGTCGAAATTAATGAAAATCGGCTATGTATACGCCATAATCCACCTTATGAGGTGTGAGGCGAAAAGCCGGTGTATTTTGCATCTACAAGACCCTTCTGCTTGAGCAGTTTGGGAGGCCCCGTCGCGCGAGTAATAGGTCTCCCTTGAAGCTTGAGTCAGTTTGGACTTTCTCGTACGCAGTGTACTTACGGGGCCTCAAAATTGACGCAGCACGCGCCCTTTACGTTCCTGCGCCTTACTGAGAAACTAAACTGTCAAGTATCGGCAGCTACCTACAGACGCCTTCCCGCCGCTCCGAAACCGACTTGCCATCCCCCCCCCCCCCCCCTTCCTTTACTACATGGTAAGAAAATGTGCGAAAATCCCTCCACCGCCCATCCGCCGCCCAACGACAGCCTAGTGGGAGCACTGGCTCTCCCTAACATCCAGAACTTACGAAACATATTTTATTTAAATCACCTACTCGACATCGACTTTGTGACACACGTTATATATCCCAGGCCCCTATAGTTCAAAAACACAGCTAATCGTCGCTTCTCACTATAGTGCAGTAAGAAATTACGAAATTGGCTTATTATGATGACGTCAACCTCTTTTCTTCTGATAAAAAGAATATGATAAAAAACACACGCTTGGATGAGTTCAGAACGCTTTGTTTTTGCGCGGACACAAATTCGCAACTTCTTCGTTGCGACATTGAGCTGAAACATTTTCGCAACTGTAGCATTGTGCAAGGAAGAAGATATACTTGGACTACATAGAGTGTTTGCGAATTTTCCTGGGGCGCTATCAAAGGCAACCTTTGCGTCAATAGAATTACTTGCGCCCTTGATAGAGTGATAAAAAGTGGTTAATCTGGCGTGCACCATTTGTCCACCAAATTGTTTCAGGCATTTATTTTCAAAACTACAGCCAACCCCTTTCTGGCAGCTGTGCTTAATAGGCGACCAACTGCTCGCCTGTCTTTTCTGGACGTGCTCGTGAGAAAACTTTGTGCTGATTCATTCGTTTTTCTCACTCTTCGCTTTTACTTACCTGTACGGCCTCTCCACAAGGAAGATGACAAATTTTGCGATCGGTCATTACTTCCTCTACCCATACAGCCTTACCTAGACTTTCTTCATACTAGTGTACTAAAGCGAAGTCAGCGGATGGACAGTGCAGCCCACTTTAATGGCCGCAGGTATAACGAACGTTCGCTTATTACGAGCGGGTGTAGTGCTACCGTGAAAATTTGCATAAGGGCAACGGAAATTCTTGTCAGATACAGCGAAAAACTCTGGCCACACCACTCGGTTATAAAGAACGAGGTGGCGCGGTGAACTACGCCGAGGTTTTAGAGGTCGTTCTTCCGCTAAGAAGCAGATGAAACAGGGCCTCTCAACCTTCACGACATCGCCCCAGAAAGAACACGTCAACCCAGAAATGGAATTAAAGGGCGGCACTGCCGTGCGCAGCGCTAAAGGCCGATTCAAACGACGGTCCGTTCGCCCGCGGCCCGCGTATCACGTGTTCATGCGTCACCACATTGAGAGGCGCGCTGACCAGGCGGCGGGCCGACAGCGCTCCTCTCAATATGGTGACACATGAACACGTAGTGCGCGGGCCGCGGGCGAAAGGACCGTCGTGTGAACCGGCCTTAATCGGAAAGTCCGGCGTCCGGTAACGCTGTCAACGGTAAAATAAACATGGTAACGATATACTATAAATGTCTATTGAAATAGTAAGTCGTCTCCATCTTTAGCGCCGCTACTATGTGCAGGCATTGTCATATAGCGGACAGTGCAACGGATGCATTCTGCGCCACAAGCGCTCCGCTACTACGTCGCTGCATCAGCTCAAGAACGAGAGAAGAAGCTCGAAAACACCCGTGACCAGACGCATGCAAATTTCTGGCAACGCTTCGTTGATCCATAGCCGATCAGATGTTTCCTCGGATAACTACGTTCCTGCGGACCACAAAATCGCAGAAGCGCCTGCTCTGACGGAGACGTTCAACACCAAGTGCGAGCTCTACCTACTGCCAAGAGTCTCATTTATGTAGCCGACCTGTCACAAGTTGCCATGCACACTTCATCCATGATTAGTTATACCCCGCCCCGAAATTTTATAGTTGGCAACAAGGTCTCGACGAGGATTAAATGACCGCCCTTGATGGCCTGGAAAGAGCCGCGACAGTCTCTGCTGTGCACAAGTAGGCACGCATAACGCAGTTTTATAACAAATAAACGAAACATTTAGCGGCCTTAGTATTTTTGGTTGTTGTACGAAGAATCCAGTTAATGCGAACATCAGATATAACGCACGGAACATGCGTGACCGTCAGGTTCATTAAGTGGGCTGGACTGTAGTTTGACCAAAAAAACCTTTTTCACGCTTCAGACAAGGACCTTACATGTTAGGGCGTACATACTTTCGCGCCAAAGGGACGTTTGAGCCATGGTCAGTGCATTTCTACCTGTGCGATCAACGAGAAACCATTTCAGCAATAAAATAATACTTTTGTCTCGATGCTGCGTTCGTTTGGGCCATACTTAAGCATTCTCTTAAAAAACCCATTGATATCATACATTTCATTATAACATTTAGTCTGCGATGAAAAACTCCGGAATTCCGTGCGAACTCTTCGTGTTCATAGGACTGTTTCAGAAGAATGGCCTGAGGGGCGAGTTGGTGCATGATGAAATGAACGGCGGCGCAACAAGGACACTAACAAAAAAGGGGACACCACATGCGCATGTGGTGTCCCTTAATTGTTAGTGTCCTTGTTGCGCCGCCGTTCATTTTTTCATAGCACTGTTTAGCGTGTGGCAAACCCGCATGATGAATGAACACGCAGAACCGCCGCGTTCTACGAGGTGACTGTTCAGACAACAGTGCACAACAGCGCAGGAGGAATACGCTGCGCAAGTTCAACTTCCTGACTGGTTCCCCTTTCTTGACGTGTGCACCGTCTGGAATTTTCATGTGCGGGCGGAGAAAGGGAGTTATGGTGGTACAAGGCCTTACGCCGAGATCGCTGAATTCGACGCGGTCAAGTAAGGCATGAGGAGGGTCAGAGAGGTTCAAAATATTCTATGCAACAACCATGAAAAGAAGCTTAGAAGATAGCTGAGTAGCCTAAAGCATCTGTAAACACAGTTTTCTCTTGCGCCGGCCTTGGTACGAATCCCACTCGGAGTCAGAGGTTAGAGTATGCATACTGTTTTAGTTGTTCTTTTTACTGCGTTAGCAGTATAGCCTGCTTTTCCGAATATAACCGCGCTGTGTGTGTGTGTGTTGGGGCGGCGTGGGGGGGGGGGGGTGCATGCGTGCAGCTTCCATCCTTGATGCACACTCCGGTAGGCGCACACCCCGCCATTCACTGGTAAAATGCACCTTCAAAAACTTTCACCCATCTCCCCAACACCCATCACCCACCTGTACCCGAATAGCCGAGGCAGATTGTTGTGAAAACTCAACGTAATCAGTCGCCCAAGCGTTCTATGGAAAAAACGCCAACAATCATAAGCCTATCGTGTCAGACACTAAGAACCGGAAGTATGACTGCGAGAAGAAGATATAAGTCGCCAGACAGAGAATTCAAGATCGAGCAGTGCGAGAACAGCGGATGGAGCCGAGCGCTGGCGACTGGCAGCAATTTTTTCTTAGAAGCAGAACGATTTCAGCGAATCGGCATAACGAAATCACTTCATCGCAGTAGCATCTTTCTGAGCGTAATAACTATCGCATGCCAGCGAGCACGTGTATTTCCACATTGCCCTTTTGTCTAATCGGTATATAATTTCTTTCTTATTAGTACATCTCCACCGTTGCCAAGAACCAACCTTTCGTAGCTTATTTCCGTCGCGCGCAGACAAGGATATGCTGATTCCAAAAAAAAGAAGCTGAAACAATTTATACATCCTTCTCTTGGTAATACTAGTAATAAAATCTCGGGTTTAACGTGTCGAATAGACATTGGGGCTATAGGATAGACGGTGTAGTGGAGGGCTCCAGATTAACGGAGACCAGCTGGGGATTTTCGACGTGCAACAGAGCACGCTGGTTTTTGTATTTTTGGAATCAGCAGCCGCGCTCCACGGCCATTGAGCCATTTTTTTTCTTTATTGCCCTACAGACCCATCATGAGGTGTTTTATTTAGAACCTGCTGTCTGAGACAAGGAGCGCCTACAAAAGTAAATGTTGCACTAGCCATTGCGATGGCTCAGTGGTTAGGGCGCTCGGTTACTTATTCGGTGTACCCGGGTTCGAACCCGGCCCCGGGGGCCACGTTTCGATGAAGGCGAAACGCAAAAGGCATCGTGTGCTGCGCGATGTCAGTGCACGTGAAAGGACAACTGCGCCACTTTTTGAGAATTTCGCGATACTCAAGGATTCAAATCTATATAGGCTGTAGGTAAAGCATGCTAAGTTTTTTGCACTACCATTTACAATAGTGACGTAATCGATGATTAAATTTTGCACTTCTCCTCAAAGCAACGCAGGAGTACGGGGAAGTTCAGTGTGACGTCACGGAAGGTATGATTTCAAATTACCGCTGCCGTCACCTACGTCCTGCCGAGCCTCGTTGGACGCTGCCGAACAACGTTCGGTGGGCTGTGCCTTCGGTGGCGTTGGTTTTTTCCTTCAAAACAGACGTTTATGCGTTGGAAATGTCCCGATACCTTCGATGACGTCATCATGCGTCCCCCACTTAGCGTTGTGCGCTGCGGAAAAGCTTGAACGCCGTCGCAATTTTAATTGGTGATTACGTCACCGTTTGAAACGCTAGGCCAAAAGGACTTCGCATACTTTACCTGGAAGTTTCACACATTGGACCCTTTTAAGCTCGTCGATTTAAAAAAACCTATGAAGTTGCCCTTTATGGATCCCGAGATGGTAGAAATTATTCCAGAGCCCTCCCCTAGTGCGCCCCTTTCTCTCTCTTTTTTTTACTCCCACCCTCCTCTCCCTCTTAGGGGGCTGTTCAGGTGTCCATCAAGAAGTGGGACAGTTACTGCGCCATTTCCTTTCCTCAAAAACCACCATCACAACGTTGTTTATTCCTCGCGCTAATATTTCATCTATTTGTGGGGAATGACGCAAAGAAAAGGAAGGCATTCTCAATAGGTGATTAAATGACTATAGACACTCAGTTTTATTGCGTGTTTTTTCCTTTTATATGATGCCATAGATATTATAATACATGGATCACCGTGTGGTATTCGCCCACTGCCACTAAATAATTTAGAAAAAAAAATTTTTCTCCCATGCTGTCTTGGTTTCGTCAACCGAATGATGGCTGTGACGTGAGTTCAATATTAGGTCACGTGAGACACGGGAAAACTAATACAAACGCTGATACATTGTTTTTAATCACTATAGCACCTAAATCAGCCGGGTTCAAGACCTATAATTAAAACGAACTATGTATCAGCAGTTATATTGCGGTTTTATTGCACCTCGTGCGACCTAATTTCCACTACACGTCACAGCCATCGTTATGTTGTGAAACCGAAACAGGGTCACGAAGAAATTCAAATAAAAATTATTTATTCTGTGTTGGTGAATACCACGCGGTGCTCCATGTACACTATTGTCTAATGCGTCGTTTGAAAGAAGAAAGCACGCAAGTAAAAATTTGATGTCTATGGTACTTTGTTGAGTTAGAGCAGGCCTAACAATTTGAATGAAGATTTACGCAAATATGTAAAAGGGGAGGAGCAATGACTCAAGATTTCACATAAACCTGACGTATAAGTCTTTATAATTGGCGGTAGTACATTACAGAAGCGTCCATTAGGCTTCTTCCCTGGCACCAGACTTCCTGTAAGTTTGCTGTCGCATATACTGGGTACCATCTTCACACTTCCCAAAGCAGACAGCTGCGGGTGGGTAAATCTATGCGCTAAATCATCTCATTTTGTCCGAAAACAAGAAGTATGCCGGGATGTAAAAAAAAGTGGGGCTGAACAGGGTCCCGAACCGGTTCGGAACGGTTCCTTTGAATCGTTCCGGTTCGGGTTCAGTTCCAAGATGGCGAAAAAAATACGGGTTCGGTTCAGTTCCGGTTCCGGGCGAAAATTCGGGTTCGGTTCCGGTTTCGGGTTCGGGTTCGGTTCCGGTTCGACACCCTGGTTGAAACAGACGACAAGGCCGGAACGGTGTATTCAAAGGGCCCGCGCTCCTTGCAACGTTCTCCTTGGCGCTTTGTGACGCTTTCCACTGCAGAAGAGAGATGGCGCTACTGCCGCCATAGAGTTTCTTACAATTACGTTGAGGGAAAGCTGGCGGCGCCGCACTTCAGCCACCATGGACGCTCAAAGCATCATGGGGCGGTGAGCTACTTGTTGCGAGACAGTTTTAGTTTTTCGGGAACACGAAGTGGCACTACTAAGACGTTTCATTCTGAAAACGCTGTTCGTGCGTGCGCAGACATGGAGGAAGGAAAGCATGAAGGAAAGTTTCCCTTCCTCCATGGTGCGCAGACGACTTTCGCCCGGATGCAGAGTGTAAAAACCATAGTAGTGAAACCGCAACGACACACAACGCCAATAAAAGGTTTCACTTTTCCAGAATACTATTAAAAAAACCTTTTGAAGTGTTTAAGCAACTAAAATTTTTTTGAAAACATATTTCCTTTTAAAAACGTGTCTGTTGAGCACGAAATATTAGTTTTTATAATGTTTAATACTTGGCCAATAGGAGAGCGAGTAGGGGTGTGCGAATATCAATTTTTTCGAATACGAATCGAATACGAATACTTGATTCCGAATATCGAATCGAATATCGAATAATCAAGGACAGATGCATTTAACCACTACAAAACATTTATTTGAGCACCCAAGAACATCACAGTTCAACTATCGATGATTAAATGAACACAAAAGGTGTGTGTGGCTGCACAAAAAGTATCAAAGTCTCGAAAATTATTCTTAGAAGAGTGGAAATATCAGAGATGATGGATAGTACACAGCATTGATCAAGGCTAGCTTGCCATCAGCACAAAAGCGCGTTGCTGGGATGAACATAAAAGGTTGTCGTGAAGGAAAACCAGCTGCTCCACATGGTCAGGCAGAAGTAGTTCCCTTCTAGCTGAAACGACTCCTCCAGCCACAGAAAATGCCCTCTGACTTGGCACTGACCTGGCACGTATGGCGAGGTACTTCGTGCACAGCTCTGACTATTGCAACTTCGCAGGTATAGCCACAAAAAAGCTCACCAGCGCAGTTAGCTACGGCATGGCCCTTGGAAAAATTCGAAGGAAAAATTTTCCTTCATCCATGCACATTGCTCTGGGCGCCGCCATGTTGTTATGTCTCTGTCGATAGGGCTTGCGGACCGAAATGAGCGCCGGTGCTTACTATGAATATTCGGCTAGATAAGAATATTCGCGTCGGGTCGAATATTCGAAAGAACACGAATACTTGGATTTCGAATCGAATACGAATACTGAAAATATACTATTCGAAATATATTCGAAAATTTCGAATATTCGCACACCCCTAAGAGCGAGTCGTCCCCTAATTTGGGCAAACTTTGCACTTAAAGGCTTTTCTGCTCGTTTGTTGCAATTTACAGACAGGATATTGAATGTTAGGACATTCGTATTTATCGAAAGCTTTATTTTTGCATTATTTTTTGGACAAAAGTTGTAGTTCTCCAGTCGGTAGCTCACCGCCCCATGATGCTTTGAGCGCCCATGGTGGCTGAAGTGGTCACGAGGAGCCTATATGCAAACTCCCATAGACGGCTCGCCAGCTTTCCCTCTAGGTAATAGTAAGAAACACTATGACTGCCGCCCTTCAGCAAAAACTCGGTGTTTTGAGTTTCGGTACGCCGATCTCGACGCAGACGATTACGCTTTTGCATCATGCACGGCTCAACTAAGTAAGTACCGTTGTAAAACTTGCTACGATACAAAAGTTACCATAATACGCAAGCTCTGTGCGCAGTTTCACTGCGAACGAGCCAGGTTGAGGTAAGAAAATTTTTGAAAATATTTACGAATAAAACGCACATCGGTACGTAGGATGCCAGGTGACGTCGTCCATTGTTTCATTTTCTACGGATCTGTAAAACAAATTGGCAATCAGCGAACTGCACAAGTTAAGACACCGTGCCAAACACTGAAAATTTCCATCCTTAAAGGCACAAGTCTAACAAAGGCGCTCCTTCGACACCATTTCATTCTGTTTTTGACGCACGGACGCGAGGGTGCTGCACCTCCTTCGGGTGCAAATGTGCATAAGTGTGTCCGCGTACTGTCCCCAATTGAACAGCTTTTCAATTCGAGGAACGTTAAGCGTTCCTTGTACGATGGCCAGTCGTTCGTAGACTCGTCGAAGGGCTCGATGTGTCCCAGTCGACCGACGAGTTGCGTCACTCCTGACGCCGCTGCCGAACCATCCGTTGCCATGTCGGCTTGCTGTAGAACTGGCCAGAATCCCATTCTCGTCGCCAAATGGCGTGTTTTGTCGGGGACAGCAGACGAAGGCCAGGTGGGTGGATAACCGAACGTTGTTTATTCCGTCACAGCTTGTAGTGGAATGCCCGGTAGCCGAGCAGCGCGGCTTATCCTATAGCCACTCTCTCGATAGTCGCGCCGCCTCTATCGCTCAAGCCGCGATGATTACACAACAAGCGTGCTCTTAAATGTTAACTATTCGAGCTTTCCGTTAACAGCTGCAGCTTTGTCGCGGGCAACCATCAGTTCGATTTGCGCCACCATTCTAACTGAACTCCTAAGGATCAATGATAGAAATGCGGCCTCGCTCAAATAGCCTATACAAACCTGAAGAATATGTGCATATTGTGGTCAAGTATGTATTATGCGCAGCCGCAGTATGTTTTGTGCTTAACTCTGCCACCTCAGTAGCTCTGTATGACCTATTTCAGGGACACTTTTGTTTGTGTTCCCCTGGCATAAGCACCTGAGGCACATACTGACATCGTTTTACTGCGCGAGGGCGTTGCCTGAAGGTAGCTTCTTCTAGCGAGCTGTTTTTCAAACATATTAGAAAAAAAATCGCGGTCATGAAAATCGTGGAAACATCAATTTGATTCCACTGAAAACAGCTTTTAACACACTGCGACGGACATCTTGGCAACAAATATATTTGGGAATGTCCCAATTCTGGCTCCGACTTAGAGAGGTCTTTTGCGGCTTTTCTTAGCGGTCTTCAGCTTCCCTTTATGAGTGCACGCAAAAGAAAATCTACCAGCGTCCTTTAATGCGATAAAAACGTATTAAGTTGCTAAGCGGTCAAAGAAAGAGTGCAAGTCTCACTATCCCATCCCCACTGTACGGTATGACAACAATACTTGGCAGCCTTTTGGGAGAGTTCAAGGGCGCAATTCTGACACGGGAATGCAGCCATAAGGGTGAAATTATTTTTACAGTGAGTTTCCTTGAAGTACCAACTCAAGGAATGTAAAATTTCGAACTTAATCCCACGAGCTTCGAGAAAGCGCCAGATTTCCAAAAATGGAGAGGAAACGTTTCGCAGCTTTATTCTTGGGGCTCCTTACTGGAGCGCACAAATTATTCATCGTTACAAAAAAAAAAATACACTGCCGCTCCACTGAATGCGTACTTCGCCGTGAGTCCACTGCTGGAAGTGGCTGCGGCGATATGGCGGCGCTATTCAGCGCCAATATTTGGCTGTGCGTGGCAGTGGTCCTCCCCGCAGGCGCGACACTCGGGATGAAGCGGGACGACCGACCGCGATGTTTTAATTGGACACCACAGCCCTGCACAGACCCCAAGGCTTTTCAGGGCATTGTGCCGACGAAAGCAGCCCAGGCGCAGGTCAGAAACGTGGAAACCTGCTGCAACAAGAGCGAGACGGACGTTAACAGAGACTAACAGAAAGAATAAAACTGAAGGCTGAATGAACCTAGGCCGGGTATACTGGCTGTTCCTCAAGCCATAATGACTGCTTCGGGCGATGAGTGTTGCGAGCTGGTGACACATTAAAAGAAATCTCGATTTGTTTGGCCTTGAGCGAGCATTTGAAGAGATCAGTGGTATCACATTGCTCGGACGGACGGACGGACGGACGGACGGACGGGCGGACAGACAGACGGATCGACGGATTTTTTTCGATGACGCTTTTAAATAAAGTGGCGAAAATATTATCGTCAAATTAATGCTGGCGTCCAAGTGGTATAGCTTAGAGAGTACTCCTTTTCAAGGTACTGTTTTCAAGGCACCGTCGCTGTCTGTCGCTTCTTAAATGTTCTTTTTGCTTTTATGATCGGAGGCGCTGATGTCAAGCACATGCGTTCGGTGCCGTACCCCGCTGTACATATGAACGCAAACCTTGGTTTGGACGTAATTTTAAAGTCTCGAGTAGGGATCCCGCGCTATGTACTTGTACACACTGTGATAGAAAAATTAGTTAGGGCAGCACAGCGGGAGTCTATAAGCGATTCAAACGGACGCTTTCAGCCTTCACCTTTGTTATTCGGATACTAACACAATGTTCTATAACAATATGCAATCCAGAGAATGATCATCGTTATTGGAAACGTACAACAGCGTTATCCTGCCTGAAACAAGTATTTCTTCTGTGTCCAACCAGTTCCCGCTACTGTAAACTCAGTGGGAGATAAAACGCTCATGCCTTTTCCTGTACAATGCCACATTTTCGGAGTAAGAGGCGCAGTAGTCTTATAAGGTATCAGCAAAGTGTCCTTTTTTAGTTATCTAATTCATAAATTTATATTTAGGATCCACAATTAACGTTACCGCAGCTCGGCTGTCGTGATTACGTCAGTTGAAAACGGCGTTGCCAGGCGCTTGCTTGTCGGCCGCTCATTATTAGGGTCTGCATGTGGACACTATGTTCCTTTCCGCATACATTTACGCCTTGCAATAGATGTCATGCGCAACATAGAAATTCCCTGCTTTGAGTTTAACCAGACTGCATCCCCAGGAAGTTATACGGTGTTTCCGAGCATCTCACCTTCGTTTACTTTGTAGAAATTATACTGCTTATGAACCTTCGAAAAATGAGACAAAGAGGGATCCCCATAGCCTGGGATAAGCAGAAGTTTTAGTTGGATTCCTCGCCTTCTGCTGGCTCTTTCTGCAACGTTACTTCCGCACCTAAAAACGATGCGATGAGGCAACCCTCTTTTCATTGACGAAGCAGTGGAAAAATAATAGACATAAAAAAATTATTTCAGCCACTTGGAACGACCTTAGTGCCCATTTGCAACGCTGTTGCATAAACGGGCTGGAGCTTATTATAATAAGGGCGTATCTCTCTCGGATAATTAATAAAAGCAAAAAGCTTCAGCTCTGATGCGTTCACTGGTCGTTCTTGGGCAGCATTTGGAAGCAAGTAGTATGTAATTAGGGACTCCAAGATTTAATACTAAGATCTAAAAATTTTTCTCCAATAAACAAACAGTAGCCTGGCGCGGCGGCGAGCGAGTATGCAGCGGGGTACATCCCATCATAAAAATGGAGACAGAACGACTGACAAATATCGGCAGGAACCGGAAAGTGTATCTGGTCTAATGTAGAACGGAGTGATAGCTACAGTAAGGGTGCCATCGGACGGTGTGTACACATTGGCTTCTGCGAATTTATGGAAGGAAAGATAAAAAATGACGTTATTTCATGACTGTAGAGAGCGATTGGAGACCCGAAGATTATATTGAATTAACAAAAAAATCCCAAAAGGTAAGTGGTGTGACAGCTTTTTTATCGATGGTATAGATTCCGAAATATGCCAGCCGTAAATCTACTTATGGCTCAAATCTGCAAATAATTAAGTTGGAAGAAAATGCATCATTTCAGATTTTGCAACACGACAGGTGCGAAATAGTGTGATTTGGAAGAGGATTTCACGTTTATCTCCTTACATATCATGCTCCGTTATCCGTCTACACGGACTGCAGCGACATCCCAGTGCATTGCGTCCGTCTTGCAAATATTACACGATAGCGTAAGGAGCTCGTTCTGCCGAAAACCCAGTCTCGTCGTCTCCCGAAATAAAGCCAGAAGTGGCGAGGTGGTTCCTCTAAAGGGGAGTCAGAATGTAGAAGCATTCCATTCCAAGAGAGCTAACCGGAATTGGGGTTCGAATCCTTTCCCTCTGCGCGTCAGGCGGGCGCGCAACGCATAGGGCACGAAAGGTAGTTGAAACTAGCTTATTAGAGGCCCACCTAGTGAACGCGCTGTAGTAGGTGCGACTTGGCAACGTGTGTTTGGCGTGTCTACTGATGTTACAGTAGTAATAAAATCATAAAAGGAAACAGAACCTTGCTAATCAGGCGTCATAAATTGCGCGGAATGAGAAGGTGTTTTTATGGTACATCATTCGATCGAATATGTTACTCGGCTCATGCGATCCTAAAAGTTGACACAGAACAACTGACAAGCATCGCAACGAAACAAAACGTGCATCTAGAATGCTGTAAAACGGCGCTTTAAGTACAATGAAGTTGCTATTGGACGCCTCTTACATAATTTCTTCTACGAATGTGCGCAAGAAAAGGTAAAAAAGAAAATGAATTTCAATAACGGTACACGACGGTCAGAGACTCTGAGAGTGCATGGAATGAACAAAAAAAATTAAAAGGTACAGTCTTTGCCAAATGTTACCCAGCACAGGTGGTTTATTTCATAGCCGCGTAGCGAAGCACTCATGGCAGCCCTTAAGCTCTGATTCTGTGTAAAGGAATGTGAGGCCTTGTCCTTACATTATGGCACCGTTCGGTCTTTAGGGCTGCTGGAAATGCTCCGTTATACGTTTGAGAACCAAGAACCTGTTGCTCGGTTACTTTTGGCAAAGGGGGTACGTGCTAATGCGAACGTGGCTTAAGGGGCTCGATAATACACTGTAGAAAGATTGATTATTTTACCTCTGCAGTAGATAGAGAATCATGCGGCGAGAAAAGCACTTCTAACTCATGTCTGCAACAGGTGGAAGATAACGGAACACTATTGATTCTGCAACCCGGCAAATATAATGAGTATAACTTATTCAGTGGACTACACGTTTCTATCATTGCATATCATGGTCCGTTATCTCTTCCCACAGATTGTGAAGCAATACCAATTAATTGCGTGCGCTTTCAATTATTGGATCCTCATTTCACGAGAGCGAACATAGACTAGGACATAAAATCTACAACGGATAACAGGCCATTACAACGCTGCACGATCGGTTACCAAACAAACTCATGAAAATCTTCTTAAAGTGCAGTGCATGCTCATGGAATCTCAGCTTTGTCGATATTCCATACAATGATCGAGCGGCTACGAAAAACCGGACGACACAATTTATAGGACAAAACAACGTGTCAAAAACAACCCTCCTCAAGGTAAAAGCTCTTGAATAGGTCAGGAATAAAAAATGGACTGTTCTCTAGAGCGTAGTGTCATGCGCTTCTTTTTCTCCACAATTAGCGAGGATATGCAGGTTCCTACGCTTTCAGCATAGGGCGCCGACGCATTTTAAGAACTCTAGCTCCACTTGGAACACGTTTTTCTTGCCTCTATTGCACCTATTTTTTTGTGTACACGAATGAAAAAAAAAACTGGGGATCTGCTGTAATAAAACCACGGGCTCGTCTAATCTGTGCGTCACGTAACAATACAGCTACCCTGCTCTTATTAGCGGTCACTTGCTCCTTTAGAAAGCGTAGAGCGGCACTTCATGGCAAAATACGGCTTCCAGCCCTTTGCCTCAATCATTCGAAGGCTTCGTGCACGGCGGTGAGGCAAATATCTGTACACACCCATAAGCACTTCCTGTAGTTGCTGTCCAAAGGTTGGCGCATATCTTGAAATCTGATCAACAGCTAATGGCATCCGCTCCTTCATGAGGCTTATGGCCAGCGCAAGTTAAGCGTGCTATGGAGTTCAGTAAAGCACTGATAAAGCTTGTTTAACGCTGCAGAAGAACCTTTCCCCCTTTGGATATTTTCTGTTTCGCGGACGAGAACAGTGACAAAGGTGAAGACCCTCGTCAGGCTGTCCACTCACTCGTAGCAGTGGAGCGAAAGAGCCCCATCACTCGACGGGTACGAGACAGGGTGCAGCAGTCGGCAGGCGTTCCGGTAGCTGTTTCAGCAGCTGAACCTGTTGGAGGTCGGCATGCATCCGTGATCGCCCCAAGCAACGCTCGAAGCGGTTGTGCCTTCTTGCGTTCCGCGCTGGAAGGAGTGAATCGACAGCGAGCAGCAGACGGTACACTGGCCGCGAAGGCAGTCCCGCTCCTATTAAAACTGAAATAAAGAATGGAAGGCCGAAAGAGCTTTGTTTTCGTGATTGATGCACTAACATGACAATATACTTTACAGAACTGCAACAAACATCTAAGCATCATCTCGAGAACTTTACACAAGTGCGAGACAGCGATGGTAACCGGTGTAGAGCCGTAGGATTCGACGGCTTCGGCCTGCGGGAATAGTACGCCCTGTAATGAAGCACATTCCGCCGGCGAAACTGTATCGAGACAGCGGACCTGGCAGAAGCGTACGTGCCCGTTATGCCAGCTCCGGAATGGAGCATTTTGAATTAAAAGGTGAAATGCGCGATCGCACGACTTAACTGTAGCTGACGAGTGAAATGTCCACGATCTCATTAAATGTGGGCTTTAAGAGCGCTTTGTCTCAATATTGACCGAGTCAAGACGAGATACTAAGAAGCTAGTTTCGCTGTTAGGAATCCTATATGGAATGTCAACGAAAGATGCAACTTTAGAGGAAACTCTAGGTACTTATTCTCCAGTACCCCACTGTCTTTTGCTTGCTTTATGCGTAGTGCTTGCTCTGGTCTTATAACGACTACTCATGTATGCAGACGTGCCTTAGGTGTCTGCAAAAAGTACAAAATATACAAAATATAGAAAAAAATACTATAAAGTGGTGGTTTCAGACTATATACTTAAGCTTTTTGTTGCTTAACGAATGTTCCTTCTCCTTTTTACCCCTCATGTAGTCCTATACCGTCATTGGAAACAATGGAACGAAAGTATAATAAAATTTTCTCAATAGAACTTCCATAATCTTTCTGTCAGAGAAAAAAAAAATGCTGGAGTTGAGGGCATTCTTATGCTCGAAAGCGCTTTAAAATTAAAGTGCAGAGTGGGGAGCTTCCCTCCCAGGCTGCCCCGAAGTGGCTTTGTTGACTCACCTGGCGGCCGTTACCAGAGTAACTTTCGCTGGTGTCAAGGAAGAGGAGGAGTGTAGGAAACACCGCGACACATCTCCAGGGCGCATCACGTGAGCGGTGGCGGCCTTCAGGTGGCTGCTTCTCGTGCTGCCGGTTTCAGAGCTGTGTCCGGGTCGGTTCCGCTGTTCACTCGTGTTCATGCTGACAAGAGGAGGTAGGATCCTCCAAACATTCAGGGTGCCTTCTACCTGCGGAATGAACGGGAGGGACATGGAATGCCGAGCCATCTCTGGCCGGAGGTCGGTCTGTTGAGCTGATAGGAAAAAAAAACTGTTCTGCGTGAAAAAGAGCTTGGTGGGCGGCAACTGCGGTACAAGTGAAAGATGTATCGTGCCTTGCAATTTCTACACTTTAGGGTTTAACGTACAGAAGCAACGCATGTGCTGAGAAGGACGCCGCAGTGGAGGGCACTTCCTCTGAATTTAGACAACCTTGTGTTCTTTCCTGTGCGGTGACATAGCAGTATGCTTTCAACCCAGTCGGTGTTCGCTTTTTATTAGCAGAAAATCATCGCTTTCTGGCTGCGTGTATCGACAAGCTCCACCTATAGCATACAAGGACAAGTCAATGACGGATCAGAAGAGCAGGGGCGGCGTAATCGCTCGTTCTACTGCCCCAAGGCGAATTCCTAGGGGAATGTCAGTGCGATTTCAGAGCAGTAGGGATTTAACGCTTGAAGTCTGGCGAGCTTCTTCGGCTTATTTCATATCAGCTTATGGCGTAGAAAATATGCAAAGAAAAAAAATACATTGACCTGGTTCTGAACTGCTAGAAAATATTTCATTCTAAGAACGTATTTTTTTCGTACTCCACATTCTAATCTTGGTTCTTTACTTCCTTTAGCGGAACATTATCACTAGGCTTCACGTGTTTTGTACCAGCAGTGATCCACAACAGTGCTCGTATTGTACAACGCTTCAAGACGGGTTCCAAAATTTGTTGTAGAGACCGCAGAGTTTCGACTTAAACGGCTGCAAACTATGCAAACTATATAGTTTGCAGCAAACTATATAAAATGGCTGCAAACTTTGAGGTAAATATGACTGAAGTTGAATGGGAAGTTTAAGCTTAGTAAACCGCTGCGAGGATTTTGTCTTATGAGCCTCCACGGCATGTTGTTTCTGCAAGCAAGGGTGCATAGCGAATGCTAGGCACGAAGCCATCCGACCATTTTGAGATATGACTTTTCGCGCCGTCTCTAATAATGAAGCAAGAAGGAATCGAACAAGAGAATATCGCTCAACGTCAGGCACTGCTGAGAGCAGCAGTGCATTTTGATCTGCGCGTCAGAGAGCAGTGTCCGTCTCTGGGCGAAGAAAGGAAATACACAAGAATCCTCGTCCTCCTAAGGGACACAAATCGTAAACTTATTAGAGTTGCTGACTTCGCTTTGCCCGCAGTGATAAGGGCTAAATTTGACTCGCACTCGTAGCTAAGGAAAGGAGTCGATCTTAACTCTGGTGGACGGAGGTTACTTTTCGAGAACGCGCTTAACCGCACCGCCTGTGGAGTGCTACCAAGAGAAGAGGAGCACTTCGAAGGCCCTGGAACTGCAAAATGGGGCTTACCTTAGCGAGGGCTCCTCGTAGTCTCCGGGAAAATGAACACGGGCAGCAACGCAGGACTCGCAGTGCCAGGAACGTGGCTCTGGGCTCGGGAATGCACGCGCTACGTCGCGCGTGGAAATGTTCTTCTTCAGAAAAATTTGATTGGCATTGCGAGAATGAAACACCAAAATGAAATATAAATGTGTGGCCGATGTCGACTAGCATGCTTGAAAACAAAATAAAAATGGGCGCGATTAAGTGTGTAAAAAGCAAACGAGAAACAAAATAGCCAGCACTCGTCAGAAAGCCTGCACGCTGCATGAAGTCGGATGACGAACGGTGAAGAGGACAAGGAAGCGTGAAAGGAGAGGAAAAAAAAAGTAGAAGACCCGACACTCCTTAACTGAATGTGCTCTTTGACAGTAAAATGCAGAATATCCAGAATGACAATACATAGCAAAAAACAGCAGGAAACTAGCATGGCTAGAGTAGGTCTTAAAACGCTGAATCAGAAATCTGACTGGCTAAGTTCTTATTAAAACTGCGTCTTCAAATTTCTTATCAAAAATATATGCATTTTATCAATAGCAAACTATAAGCACTTATAATTAGAATAAAGCACGCAAAAAATATTTAAAATCTACTTCTAGAATACGTCCAACATCCATAGATAAAATTTTCAGTATTGCAAAAGTTAAGGTTTTGGTATCGAAATACTGAAGGCCCATTCTTCCGAAACGTAGGAATATCTTTTTTTTTTATAATGTGTCCATCGCTCGCATCGAGCAGTTAACACTGGCATAGAAAAATAAAGGGGAACGCTTTTGAGGCGAGCAAAAAAGTTCATAGCAGTAGAATGCAAGCCTACACGTGAGAGATCTGCGGTTATATTGATTTTTATAGTGAAATGCCGCAATAGAGAAAAAAAACTGCCCTCATAAATTCTTCACCGTTCAAACATGTCTTCGATCACAATTACCGGGTATGTTTCAGTTAGCTTGTTATGAGTCAACTCGTGTGGCCTGTTTTATAACCACTGGCACCACTGAAGCTACTAATTTGCCAAAACGATCTTGATGCCTTAAGAAAAGATTATTATAAAATAATAGTGAAACTGTTCGATAAAACACCCGATTTTTGCAACTTAAGAAATAAGATTAACATAAAAAAAATTGGCAGATGGAGCGAAATTTTTCTTCTTTGTCCTTCTCCAAAGATTACGTCAACTTGGGGAAACGATTTTCGGAGATGTCAACTCAGTAATGTTTCTGAATAATGTCTGATACCGAACTCCAAAGGCGAGCACAATTGTCTCTTTGATAGAAGGTCTGGCTGCACCAAGTCAGCGACATAGTTTAACGCTGTATTTTGCGCTTAGCGCGATGTTTGTCTGCGTCGATAATGCAGCTGTCGTAAATGGAATGGTGCCCCGTGGGGATGGCTCTGTGATTAGGGCTGTGCACTGCTCTGGCCGCGAAGGCCGCGTTTCGATGGAAGCGAAACACAACGCGCCCATGTAGTGTGTTGTCTCTGCCAGTTAAGAACCACAGGGGATCCAATTTAATGCTGTGTCCTCCAAAACGTTGTCTCCAAAGCTCAGACTTCATAGGTTAAACTCCGTATATCGTAGCGTAAATGTAAGCGCGATGCAAATACCGGCGAGCTGTTCTTCTTGGCACTCTAGGAAGGTTGTTTTTGTTCCGGGATGTGCGTATTTGGCTATTTCGACGAGTTAGGTTCACTGGAGAGGTTGCTTTGCCTGCAAGCTTCTCAAACAGCATGCATTTTGGCGCGATGTAGGCGAAATTTGTTGGGCCACAGCGCCGAGGATAATCGCGTTCACGAAATTCTAAAAACGGCT
The DNA here is from genome assembly GCF_055824585.1 of Amblyomma mixtum. Lineage (NCBI taxonomy): Eukaryota > Metazoa > Arthropoda > Arachnida > Ixodida > Ixodidae > Amblyomma > Amblyomma mixtum. Next base: position 238,113,022 of record NC_143014.1, on the reverse strand, counting down.
ATGGACATTACTTACGGTGGGCTGCATGCCTCTCAATAATTAAGGAGCCGAACGGTAATAGTTTAAAAGTTAACTATTAAATATTGTTTAACAAGCCTGCTAGTTAGCACGTCTTAGCTGCATTATGATGTACTACGCCACTGGCAATGCTATGCCAGAAAAAGCTCGCATCTAATTCAAATAGCTTATTTTTAAAAATTACAGAAAGTCTTACGTGAAACACCCTGTATTTCTGAGGTAAGAGACAAAGCGTTTTACACTGAAAGGTGTAATAGCTTTGTACAAACTGTTTAGTACAAGCAATTTAGGTAGTATATAGGCAGCTGTGTAACGTGTTAGGCGTTATTTAGGCGGACACCACCGCCACCTCCACGCGAGATTGGGGTGTACAGTGGCCCAGTAGGCCAGTTATGCGCCTTTCCTTTCGGAAAACCCACAAAATGGTATAGATTGCGAAGAAGAAAATAGTTTTTTTGGGGAAAGGAAACGTGCAGTAGCTTTCTTATTTCATGGTGAACGCCTCAACCTCTCCATGAGAGAAGGGATAAAGTTGGGAGTGAAAGAGGAAAGAGAGAAAGAGGTGCTGCAGTGGAGCGCTCCGGAGTAATTTAGACCAGCTGGGGATCTTTAATGTGCACTGACATCGCACAGAATGGGATGCCTTTTGCGTACCGCATCGAAACGGGGTTACCGCGGCCGGGTTCAACACTGGGAAATATATATGACTGATTTTCTTCGTGCAAGCTGGCTTCGTAGTCCATGAAACGTGGCGAGAGCCCGATGGAACCTAGACAGCGTGCGGAACAAACCCGACTATGCAAGTGACTCTGGAGACGCTGAAACTTGCTTGTGAAAAGTTAAAACCTGTCTGCAACTCCAGGCCTCTCGGTCGCTAATGCCAGTCAGCTGTCGCTGATTTTTAAGGGATAACGCAGTAAACTTCGGCATACAATTTTTTTTTTAATGCTGATCCCAGATCTCTTGCTAGCAAGGTGCTCGTGCTGCTCCAGATAGGGCATGCTGAATTTACGCTCACAGCGAGGTGCGCCAAGAGTGATAACGCGTTCAGGGGCCAAACGTTTCAACACCTCCATGTCTCCTAGAAAGACGCGGTAGAAAAATATGAACTGAAGAATGTCGAAGGGATACTCAGAACAATCACACTGATGCGCTAACTGTCGATATTTTGTTGGAAATATCCTAAAGCACCTCTGCTGAAAGCAAGCGTCATTAATTTTGAATAGTTAACTTGAGAAGAAACTTCATTCACGAAGCAACGCCCGAGAAGGCAAATGCTAGATTTTGTGTTCGCCTTCAACAGTGGGGCTTGCGCCACATACCGGTGTTTCGCCTAAAGTGTTGTGCAATATTTAAATATAGGCTTTTTGAGCTAGAAGAGCCATTTTTCCGGCATTGCATTGTGAGCAGTGCAGCGTATCACAATATAGCTAAAGTGGACTAAAAGCTGACTGGCAGACTAATACTGAATAGTGAACTTTTTAACTATTACTGTTAGTATTATCATTTATTATTGAAGCCTGTAGCCCACCGTTAGTAATACACATATCACTTTTTGGAACTGAGAAAACGCAGTTACCCTCGGCGCTGAGGCTGCACAAATTTCGGATACATCACTCCAAGATTCACGCTCTTTCAAGAACCCTGCAGGCAAAGCAACCCCTCCAGTGCACGTAACTCCTCGGAATAGCAAAATTTGTTGTTCTACAGCGCCGACAGTAACTGTCTTTTCGATATTCTTAAAAGTGATATGGATAACAATTGCGGTAGGCTACTCACCTTTCAATAAATAAGGGGACTAACAATAATAGTTGAAAAGTTATCTGCTCAATATTAGTTAAGCAGCCTGCTAGTTAGCACGTGTTACTTGCATTGTATTGGTCAATATTAGTTAAGCAGCTTGCTAGCTAGCACGTGTTCCTAGAATTTTCACGGAACACCACCGACAACGCTATGCTGAAGACAGTGCTCCTCTAACCCAGAAAGCTTATTGTTAAAAGTTGCCGAAGATCTTTGGTGGAAAACCTCGTATTTAGAAATTAATACTTCCTGTGTATTTTACCCACGAACAAATAAAAAATAGTAATGAATACTAAACCTTTAATGCCAACGTGACCCCCCAAAATAACTGGTACGACCACTGTTAAGCGGTATGATTGCAGATTTAAAGTGATAGGTCCTTCTTGAGCATGTTGCGTTGTTAAGGCATTCAAGGAACGTCGTGGCGATTTCTTCGCAAAACAGGAGATGGCTAGTGAGTAAGGGTCAATGCAGGGCATGGTACCAGTGCATTGAAGAAAAGTAAATAACACATTTTTTTGAAAGTGGGTCTCATAGGAATTAGCCGTGAGTGGTTTACGAAGATTTTGTTAATCCTGAACTAACCGGCGCGTAACGAGGGATATTTAAAAAAAAAGCAGGGAGATCCCTGTAAGGACCGCTCAAGAGTTGGAATTCCAACACCTCACGCCGGCTCAAGAGTGTTAACCACCGTCTTTAGCACTGTTAGATAAACTTAGAACGAGCTACAGAGAACCGCGGGCTGTTGAAGCACAGGAACGACGACTCAGCATCCGCCGTGGCATAGCAGGCTTCACGCGCCGACGACTGAGACGGAATAGCGCTCGTTCGAGTATAACGTGTTCAAGCATGTCTAGTTTACGGAATTTTCGCTTCAACAAAAAAAGTTGCTGAACCATTCAGGCGGTATATCCATAGAATGTAAGTGACAGCCGTTACCTGCCGGCGTGATAGTAACACAGGAAAGCAAGAAGAACCGAAGGGATGGTTCATGGACGGAAAAACATGTCCTGAACCCACCTCAAGAATTATTTTTGATTGTTAGTTCACGCCGATTGAAATTAAATTTCGGAACTACAATCCAGAAGCAGAGATTTCTCTTCTTGCATGGCCGAACATACACTAGCTTCAGGAACCATGTGAGGTCGCTTGAGTGAAAAAAACGATGATCTAATGTGTTAGCTCAGATATTATATTCCAATAAATATTCCTAGAATCGGATTTCTTGAAAACAGTTCAGATGGATTGCCTGTAGCTTGCAATTATCCGGACATGGACACAGCCGCAGTGGAAGCTGAATGATAGGGTGCGGCTCCAACATGCACTGGCTGCAAGTCGGCAGTTGTGTTTCCAGTCGGAATGTCACAGTACGACGCCATATCTCCGACTTCCGCCGAACAGCATTCTCTGAAATTAGGTTCGATTTTATGGGGTTTAACGTCCCAAAGTGACTCAGGTTACGAGAGATGTCTGTGAAATTACGCTGTGATAATGTAAAGTAGCTCAGCGTATTTAATTAAAGGAAATGGCGCAATAGCTCTCTCATTTCCATGTGGACACCTCAACCGTGCCGTAAAGGAAGGCAGGCAGGTGAGAGTGACAGAGAAAAGAGAGGAAGGGGTACCGTAGTGAAGGGCTCCGGAATAATTTCGAACACCTGGGTATCTTTAACGCGCACTGACATTGCACAGCACACGTGTGCCTTTTGCACTTCGCCTCAGAGGGCACGCGTCTGCTGTGCTGCATAGAATACGCTGTTACATTAGTACACACATTAATACCGAACGTCCTAATGCATTTCCGAGTTCACTGGTGGGATGCCCCTCTACTGTTGTGCCTCAGCGTCTTGGATAACGGTCAGGAAAAGTTTATTTTCAGGTCGCGGAGGTGCCCGTACCGCGAGTGAACTAGGCTTTCTCTGACTTCATCAAGAGTATTAAGGTCCCTCAGCAGGCGTGTCATAAGCGCAGGAAGTGCCTCCTCTTTGCGCGCTTAGGAAACTACTGGCCAGTTCCGACATGTATGCCAGCCACGCTATGAAGACAGCAGCGGGACTCTCGCCGCGCAACCATCGCGCAGAGCGCTTCCTGCCTCACGAGGTGGCAGTCGTCAGAAGCATTGCCGCTGTCATCAGGGCGAAGAGTTGCATTCCCGAGTGAGTCGTCAGCGTCTCGTGGCTGCTGGTGACGCGAGGATATCTGCTGATCGCATTGCCACTGCCAGTCTTGGGTATGGTTCCAATCCTGGAAGCGCACAGTGGACGCTGGATGCGGCTGATTTTGGAGGGGCAGCAACAGGAGCTCCATACTCTAAGACCACCTGAGCGTCTGCAGAAAGAGCAGAATGAATATTGCTGTGAGCCAACTCACAGCTGAGAGCGTTCCGCATGCTGCGCAGAGCTACTGAAAGCTACCATATGCAGACGTTATTTTTTAAAGAACCGCTCAACGAAAAATCGTCAGTGTGGTCTGTATTGTGGCAGGGTAGAAATCTGGGACAGTTGTATAGGATTCTTCGTCGAAGAAGCGCGAAAGACGAGCACCCAAGCGTAGAGGCGACATACCGTCCAGCTCATCCAGCTTCCCACCCTTCTGTGCAATTATTTTGCAGTGGGCTCTGTTACGTGTTCTTACCTCTCGTGTTCTGTCGTCCCTATTCTTTTGTGGTAGTGTTTCAGGCTTCTTCGAAGGCAGGACGACATATTAGTGTTCTGCCAGTCAAATTACATCCATTTCATTGATACTGGGGTACTGGTTAGGTGAGATGTAGGCAATGACATTACTAATGGTTTCTGTTGCACCAAATTCAATATATGCTATACGCTGACACCAAGGCAATCAGCTGATCAGCGCCACAGTAAGAACTCCAGCAGTTAAAATTTGCGCTTGCTTGGCGATGCGACGGCGTGAGGGAATTACCGGGGATGACCTGATATATCGACTGCTTTTTACTTCGGCGCGTGGAATCACCATTTGAATACCTCGTCCAGCTAGTACCTGTTCATTATCACAAATGGCTGCATTGTAGTCATTGACCGCAGCAATTCCATGACGCAGCAACGTCCATGACGTGTGGAAGTGCTCAAAACAAAGCTAATAATTTACAAATTATCATTTCTTTAATTTTTATTCTCGCATCTCGGGGCGAAGTCGGGTGCTGGTCTCTCGCCGGAATCCTGCACTGCGATGTCGTGCTCCGAGCATGACGTCATTCGCAAAGGGCTGGCATTGACTCGCCTGAAACCGCAAGAACTGTTTCAATGAAGGATTTGGATTCACATCTTGAGGTCTGAATGCGCTACGACTGTGTAGTTCCTAGACTCCTTAGACGTCTACTCCTTTGCAGATAAAGAAAGCGCTCCGGATGGCCTATTAAATTCGGCTGAAAATCTATCACGCGCCAGCGTGCTCGACGAGCAGCCGTGGTTTCAGGCTCCTATTGCAATGTAAAAAGCGCCGCTAACTTAAAAAACATTACTGAATCCCTGGGCAGCCTTTTCTTTGGTGGCGAAATAACTTCGGGGTGTCATTCCCTCTACTGCCTGCGCCCGTATTTAATGGCTTATTGGTGGTGCACGTTCCATTCAGGGCATAAATGAAACCCAAGTGGTACACGCTTGTAATTAAGGCGATTTCCTCTATAGTAATTTTTCAGCACCTGTTCCTGCCCCGTCCCTGAAACTTCAAAAGACGCTATTGCACCCCGTAAGGGACCAGTTCAATATTTCTCGTGGATTCGAAAGTGTGGAAATGAGCCTTTACGCCTGTTGAAGAAGTTACGGCTGAGCTATGTAACAACGTCAAAAGCATTCTATTTGCGCGCACGATTACAGGCACATTATCTCAAGAAATACCTCTACTGATATAAATTAGCTGAAAATCATGCTTTCGAAGTCCTCGACATCTTTTAGGCACATTTTTGAAAAGGCAGATGAGCGGCGATCAGCGACAAATTGGCGCTCAGCGAGCTGAAGAAATTAACACACCGTGCCAAACACTACAAGTTTGCATCCTTAAAGGCACAACTCTAACAAAGGCTCTCCTTCGACACCCTTTCATTCTGTTTTTGACGCACAGACGCGAGGGTGCTGCACCTCCTTCGGGTGAAAAGGTTCATAAGAGTGTACGCTTACTGTCACCAGTTGAACAGCTGTTCAGTTCGAGGAACGTTAAGCGTTCCTCGTACGACGGCCAGTCGTTCGTAGACTCGTCGAAGGGCTCGATGTGTCCCAGTCGACCGACGAGTTGGGTCACTGCTCCCGCCGCTCCCGAACGATTCCGTTGCCATGTCGGCTTCCTGTAGAACTGGTCAGAATCCCAACCTCGTCGCCAAATATGTTTTCTCGGGGACAGTAAACGAAGGCCAGGTGGGTGGATAACCGAATGTTGTTTATTCCATCACAGCTTGTAGTGGAATGCCCGGTAGCCGAGCAGCGCGGCTTATCATATAGCCAGCTCTCGCGATAGTCGCGCCGCCGCTAAAGCTCTAGCCGCGATGATTACACAACAAGCGTGCTCTTAAATGTTAACTCTTAGAGCTTTCCTTTAACAGCTGCAGCATTGTCGCGTGCAACCATGAGTTCGATTTGCGCCACCGTAATGTGGTAATTAACATACTTATTCTAACTGAACTCCTAAGGATCACTGACAGAAAAGCGGCCTCCCTCAAATAGCCTATACAAACCTGAAGAATATGTGCATATTGTGGTTTAGTATGTATTATGCACAGCCGCAGTCTGTTTTGTGCTTAACTCTCTCACGTCAGTAGCTCTGTATGCCCTATTTCAGGGACTATTTTACTTGTTTGTGTTCCCCTGGCATAAGCACCTGAGGCACATACTGACGTGGTTTTACTGTGCGAGGGCGTTGCATGAAGGTAAGCTTGTTTTAGCGAGCTCTTTTTTTCAAACATATTAGAAAAAAAATCGCGCTCATGAAAATCGTGGAAACATGAATTTGATTCCACTGAAAACAGCTTTTAACACACTGCGACGGACATCTTGGTAACAAATATATTTAGGAAAGTCCTAATTCTGGCTCAGACTTAAAGAGGTCATCTGCGGCTTTTCTTAGCGGTCTTCAGCTTCCCTTTAAGAGTGCACGCTAAAGAAAATCTACGAGCGTCCTTTAATGCGATCAAAACGTATTAAGCTGCTAAGCAGTCGAATAAAGGGAGCAAGTCTCACTAACCCATCCCCACTGTACGATATGACAACCATACTTGGCAGCCTTTTGGGAGGGTTCCAAGGGCGCAATTCAGACACCGGAATGGACCCATAAGGGTGAAATTATTTTTACAGTGAGTTTCCTTGTAGTACCATCTCAAGGAATGTAAAATTTCGAACTTAATCTGACGAGCTTCGAGAATGCGCCAGATTTCCAAAAATGGAGAGGAAACGTTTGGCAGCTTTATTCTTGGGGCTCCTTAGTGCAGCGCACAAATAATTCATTGTTAGAAAAAAAAAATTACACTGCCGATCCACTGAAAGCGTACTTCGCCGTGAGTCCACTGCTGGAAATGGCTGCGGCGATATGGCGGCGCTATTCAGCGCCAATATTTGGCTGAGTGTGGTACTGGTCCTCCCCGCAGGCGCGACACTCGGGATGAAGCGGGACTACCGACCGCGATGTTTTAATTGGACACCACAGCCCTGCACAGACCCCAAGGCTTTTCAGGCCATTTTGCCGACGAAAGCAGCCCAGGCGCAGGTCAGAAACGTGGAATCCTGCGACAAGATCGAGACCGACGTTGACAGTGACGAGCAGAAGGAATAAAACTGAAGGCTGAATGAACCTAGGCCTCGTACTGGCTGTTCCTCAAGCCATAATGACTGCTTCGGGCGATGAGTGTTGCGAACAGGTGACACATTAAAAGAAATCTCGATTTGTTTGGCCTTGAGCGAGCATTGGAAGAGATTAGAGGTATAACGTTGCTCGTTTTGACGGTATACGAAAGCGGAAAAGGCTAGAGTTATAGAGAAGGCAGCCCACCATATTACTCTCGATAGCGTGCACTAGGCATACGCTCAGTGCAAACATCAGACCACGCAGGATGATCCAGCATGAAGAAATAAGTTTTTTTTAACTATCCATAAATTCTGGCTATTATATCGATATTGTAACGTAGCAGTTGGTACAGGTAGCGCCGCGTCCAGACGGCAGAGGAACGCCAACACCGAGATGATGCCAGCGCACACCGAGACGGCCAGGATGGAACGTCGAGCTTCGTCTTCTTCAGCAGCGAACCGCGTGGCGCACGAGCTACGTGCCGAACAGCCGCCGAGCGGCTATTGTTGTAGACGCGGCATTACCCTCCCTCTCGGAAAGAGCATCGGCCCGATGCTTTAACAAGAAAATAGGGAGAAACAAAAAAAAAAACAGAGTAACGCACAGCACGTAGTCACTGAATGTCTCGCGAAAAATAGGGCTTCATCCGCACTACATGAACAATCTCTGGTCTCTGCTGACGGCCAGTAGTCCGGGAAGCCCCGTCAGGGAGGACTTCATAGGTTACGTCGCTTAGCTGACGGAGAACTCGGTAGGGGCCGAAATACTGCTTGAGCAGTTTTTCGGAAAGGCCACGGCGTCGAATGGGGGTCCATACCCACACTTTGTCGTCCGGGGCGAACGTCATCAGTCTGTGGCGGCGGTTGTAACGTCGGGCGTCACGGTCTTGTTGGTTCAGGATGCGCACTCTTGCAAGTTGTCGAGCTTCTTCTGCGCGAAGCGTGAACTCCTCGGCGCCAACGTCGGGGTCGCGGCCATCATGGGGCAGCATTGCTTCCAACATTGTCGACACTTCGCGGCCGTACAACAGACAGAAGGGCGTCCTCCGCGTGGTTTCCTGTTGAGCCGTGTTATACGCGAAAGTAATATATGGCAGGATATTGTCCCAAGATCGATGCTCAGCGTCAACATACATGGACAGCATGTCGACGAGAGTTTTGTTGAGGCGCTCGGTCAGACCATTCGTCTGGGGATGGTAGGCGGTTGTCTTCCTGTGAGTAGTGCCACTCAGCCGCATGAGGGATTCCAAGAGTTTGGCAGTGAAAGCGGTGCCTCTATCCGTGATAATTAGTGCTGGAGCGCCATGCCGGAGGACGATGCGTTCCACGAAAAATTTCGCAGCCTCGGCTGCTGTGCCGCGCTGGAGGGCCTTGGTTTCAGCGTAGCGCGTAAGGTAATCAGTAGCGACGATAATCCACCGGTTTCCCGAAGATGAAGTTGGAAAAGGGCCGAGAAGGTCCATGCCAACTTGCTCAAACGGGAGTCTGGGCACTTGAACGGGATGTAAAAGTCCAGCTGGCTTGACAGGGGGTGTTTTTCGTCGTTGACAATTACGGCACGTGCGCACATAGTGTCGTACAGTCGCCGCAAGCTTAGGCCAGTAATAGCTCTTTTTGATCCGAGCCAGAGTGCGGGCGTAGCCGAGGTGACCTGCGGTGGGCTCGTCGTGACACGCCTGCAAGATTTCTTCACGGAGATTCGCTGGAACGACGAGGAGGTAGTCGCTTCCGGTTGGAGAAAAGTTGGCTTTGTACAGCACGTTGTTGCGCAGACAAAAGGAGGACTTGGTTCTTGCGAAGGGCTGGGGAACCTCCTCGGTACGTGCTTCCAGGAAGTCGATGAGAGGTTTCAGCGCCGGGTCCTCACGTTGCTGACTGGAAATAGTCGCTGCGTCTACAGCTGCGATGAGAGGAAAGTCCGGTTCGTCGTCGTCGCGCGCAGCCTCGACTGGATATCTGGACAAGCAGTCGGCATCGTTGTGCTGGCGCCCTGATTTATAGACGATGGACATGTCAAACTCCTGAAGGCGTAAGCTCCAACGCGCAAGGCGGCCAGAGGGATCCCGTAAGTTCGTCAACCAGCAGAGAGAGTGGGAGAGTGGTGGTCGGTTACAACTTGAAAATGTCGGCCGTGCAGGTAAGGTCGAAATTTTGTCACAGCCCATACCACGGCAAGGCATTCTTTTTCGGTCGTGGAATAATTAGATTCGGCACGAGACAGAGTGCGGCTGGCGTATGCTATTACGCGCTCAGCGCCGTCCTGCCACTGGACGAGTACAGCCCCGAGACCCACGTTGCTGGCATCTGTGTGGACGAGAGTCTCCGCACGAGAATCGAAATGACCAAGGACAGGCGTGGTTTGCAAGCGTCGCCGTAATTCATCAAATGCCTGCTGCTGCTGTTCTGTCGACGTGAATGGGACGTCCTCTCTTGTAAGATGCGTCAACGGTGCAGCAAGTCGGGAAAAGTTGGCAATGAACCGCCGGTAATACGCGCAAAGGCCCAAAAAACGCCGGACCGTTTTCTTGTCCGAAGGAGTGGGAAAGTTGGCGACGGCAGCTGTTTTAGCAGGATCCGGCCGGACTCCACGATGGCTGACGACATGGCCCAGGAAAAGGAGCTCCTCATAACCAAAGTGGCATTTCTCGGGCTTCAACGTCAGGCCGGCAGATCGTATAGCCTGTAGCACGGTCAAGAGGCGCTGGAGGTGTTCTTCGAACGTTGGCGAAAATACAACAACGTCGTCCAGGTATACCAAGCACGTCTGCCATTTCAGGCCCGACAAAACAGCGTCCATCATTCTCTGAAATGTTGCTGGAGCTGAACACAAACCGAAAGGAAGGACCTTGAACTCATAAAGGCCATCCGGCGTCACGAACGCTGTCTTCTCGCGATCCCGCTCGTCAACTTCGATCTGCCAGTAACCACTTTTTAAGTCCAGCGAAGAAAAGTAGCGCGCGTGCCGCAACCGGTCAAGAGAGTCGTCAATGCGTGGTAACGGGTAGACGTCTTTCTTGGTAACCTGGTTAAGCTTCCGGTAGTCAACGCAAAATCGCAGACTACCATCCTTCTTCTTAACCAAAACCACAGGCGAAGCCCACGGGCTCCTCGACGGCTGAATAACACCATCCTGCAGCATCTCTTTGACTTGTTCAGCTATGGCTTCACGCTCCCGCAGTGAGACACGGTATGGGTTTTGCCGAATTGGTCGGGTACTGCAGTCCGTAATGATGCGGTGCTTAGCGAGAGGCGTCTGTTTGACTGCCGACGTAGACGAGAAACAGTCTTGGAACTGATGCAGTAGGCCGACTAGGCTCTCCCTATCGGCTGGGGGTAAGCCTGGGTTCACATCGAGGATCAGCTGAGGTGTGCAAGAATTGGACGTTTCGCTCTGGAGGGCAAGGCAGTCGTTAATTTCGGCGATGCCCTCGAAGTATGCGACCGCAGTGCCCTTGGCGATGTGTTGCCGTTCGGTCCCGAAATTCGTTAGAAGGACATCTGCCAGGCCGTTCCGTAGCGTGACGATACCTCTGGCGACGCAGACCCGATGAGAGAGTACAAGCGCAGTGTTCTGTTCTGCTACGCCGTCAGCACTGCACAGGTCGTCACAAATGACGGTAACGAGGGCACAGGATCGCGGAGGGACGGTCACATCGGCGTCGATTATGCGCAGGGCCACTCTGCGTGGTTCGGTGTCGGCTGGAATCGTTCCAGGGGTCGAAAATGTTACCAGACGATCAGGAATGTTTATGATGGCACCATGCTCACGCAAGAAGTCCATTCCGAGGATCAGGTCTTTCCAGCAGTGCGGCAGAACAACAAAAGTGCCAACAAAAGCAGAATTGGCAATGGTGACTCGAGCAGTGCATCTTCCGACAGGCGTCATGAGGTGACCCCCAGCAGTACGAATTTGAGGTCCATCCCAGGCTGTCTTTACCTTGCTGAGGCGATCCGCGAGGTGCTTGCTTATGATCGAAAAGTCCGCGCCTGTATCGACTAAAGCAGTCACTGGGTGCCCGTCAACGTGAATGCGGAGGTGGGCGCTAACTGCATCGGTGTCAGGGAAACTCGGGTTCCCAGAATCGTGCTGCGGCGGCATCGGGATCTCGGCATCGCGCTCCGGCGGCGTTCGGGGGTCTTCGTTATATCCGCTGTCAGCAACCTTCCCCCCTGAGGTTGCCGCTTTCAGTTTCCCCGGCGCGGGCTTGGAGACCGGCCCCGCAGTCCATCTGAGAAAGCCTGGCGGCTGGGCGATGTGACGCGTGCGGGAGACGGAGATCGGGGTCGGCGGTTAGATG